>NC_056741.1:486014251-486371751 GCF_019279795.1 Protopterus annectens | reverse complement strand
AAAGTGACCACCATTTTGAGAGGAATTTTTGGAGAACAATAGCTTCTGCTGTTATCTACTGGAAACCATCTGCATGATGAGAGAAGGACAGTAAGACAATAGTTTAACTCCTTCACTGCCATTTCAAGAAACATGTACTGTGTCCCTATAATGATAAACTTAAAAAGTAGATGCCTGATATGTCCTGAGTTACTGGTATCACCAGGGTGGGGAACAGTGAAGCAAGCATTTTGATGACCTGTGGCACAGAACCCTGACAAGCTCCATGCTAGGAAGTAGGCATTATAGAATAATGCCTGCAATTGTATAGTAAGTATTTTTGCCTTGTTTTTATATATTTTTAAGTTTTCTCTTTTATCGTATTGTAGGTTTTGGAATGCTCTTGGTACTGCCAAGTAATTTCAAACTTATCCAAGGAATTGGGTCTGTTGCTGTCTGGCTCTCCCATATCAAGTTGGAGCTTCTGGTGATGGTGCTGGCACTGCATGTGATATGCCTACTATAGTTTGGGTGATTTACTGCAAGGTCATATTCTGGGGTGGGTCATGTTGCCCTGTGTCATTGTGACTATTTACTACCTGGTGTGCCCCATGTACACGTGTGCAATATTCTGTTTAGATATCATAACATGTGTCAGGGGCGCATGCCTGACTGTTCCCTGCCATGCAGCTAATGGAAAATATTTATGGGATTTATGCATCTCATCTTACAGTTACCATAATTCTTTGATCTGTCATCTCTCTTTAGTCGTGAGCATAACCTGATGCAAAACATGATGGTTTCCTCAGGAGGCAGGAAAGTCCTGTGGACAGTCAAATTTAGATCCCATATAAGGGATGCCATGTTTCTTAGATTTTTCATTCCAGTGACAAGCTATGCACTTATGACTATCTTCCTATTTTGTCTCTGAACTGCAGGCCCGGACAACAGACTTGCTCTGCAAGGTACCTCCAATGTGTCTCCCCAAATAAAGTGTGTGGCTAGATTCATGAGGGTGATGAAGCTGGGAGTGTCTCACAAGAAGTAGTCCTAGCTCCTCTTTGGCAGACACCTGCCTGCCTTGTTTGAAGTGACCCAGCTACTGCTGAAACTGGAGTTGGAGGATGCAATTGAGTAAGCAGTGGGCACATATACGGCCAACATTAACAGCTTCCTGGATCAAATAAATGGATCAATTTAAATGGTCAGTCCCTACCATCTGGCCACTAAGGAGGGATGTGGCCCATACAACCATTCACCTTTCTCCATCTCTTGCTGATGGATCAGTATAATGTCCCTCTAGGTCAGAATGCGGATGATACTGCAGCTGCTTATATCCTACTATATCTCCAGCTAGTTGTGATGCCTTCCTCTTTTGTCCTGCCCATACTCTGAGTATTGTACAGACCCTTCCATTACATCTGTCTACACTCTGTTTATATCTTTCCAGTCTGCCCAGCCTATTGTTTGTACTTCTTGCCCCTATTGCCTGTGCTGTTCTATAGTTGTCTTCTTCAATGAACCTTCCTACCAATCCCTTTTCTACCCCCTACTTTTCTTTTCACCCACCCTTCCCCACTTGCCTTCTGTCTAGTAAAAAGGGTACCTACCCCACAAAAAAATGTCCCTTCCATCCTCCATCACACACTCTCCTATATATTGTCCTTATGTGTGTGACCCTCTATTCCTCCCTCCTTTTGCCTGCATTCCTGTATATCCATGTTCTTCCCTTTTGTGAATCCACCTGATGACCACATATGTGGGCACCATAGCAGTGCAGATACAAATACTAATTGGCTATATAGCAGTTTGTGGTGCTTGGTACTGTTCTAACAAGAGATGCAGTAACACACACAGACTGGCTATTGCACACACTACTTTATATTGAGATGTAGAGGTCTAATGTCATGCATTCTGTTTTATCACTCAATGTAGTCCATGGCTAGTCTATGGATTGCTTCCCATAGTTTGAGGATACTGCACATTTTACTCCATGGGATTTTCCAACTGCACAGTTGCACTACAAGGTTAGCTCCACTTGCATTTCTTTATTTACTGTTTGATACCAAGTAGATGAGCTGGGCTGATGACACTTATCAGTCATGACCCGATCTCAGACAGCAGGTTTAAACAATGCAAAGCATTAGAAGATTGTGAGATTGTGAACTTGTGAAAAAAAATTTACTTTGTGTTTTTTTTTTCAGGAGACAATCTACCTCCAATGTGGGGCACAAGCCTCTACTCCCTGAAATTATATACACCAACTCCCCCACTCACAGTTCTAAGATGGAAGAAATCTTGCAAAACCAGGCAATCACTGCTAATACACACTTTGTACAACAAGTGATTTACAATGAAAAAAACATTGATCTGCTTTATGTGCTATACAAATGTGTTTCTACATTGAATTTATTAAAGCAATCCACTGGTGGACACTATTTTCTGCACAGAATATCCATTGATATCTGCAAATAGTTCTCATCTATTGATTAAATTTGCTTAGACCAAATATTTTTACACCGATGTGCTGTCGACCATTTGTGATTTAGATTAAAAAAGTGATTAAATGAATTGTGTGCATCACAAATTTGTATTTCATCAACTTAAATAGATCTAAACCCATATATACTATATATATATATATATATATATATATATATATATATATATATAATTACTTAAATTGACTGAATGCCATTTATGTTGATGTGTATAGCATTGAAAAAAATTTTTTTGATATTCTGCAAACAACATGCTACTTTGCTTGCACTTTGAATTAATTTCGGCACATGCAAAACTTTAAAAAAGCACAAAGAATGCATAACTGTTTTCAGGAGAATAAGCTCCCATGCATCCCCTATATGTGGGCACCCCCCCATTCCCTTCTAACTATATATCCTTAATGCCAAGATCACACACTCTCCAATGAAAATTGTATATTCTGCTACCTGGGGAATGTCGATTTTGGATGCCTGTTGATCACATGTTTAGCTGATCAAATTGTTTGATTAAACAGATGTCGAGCAAAGTACCATTTAACAAATTTGCCAGGACCCATATATATATATATATATATATATATATATATATATATATCTTGTAAAATCCCAGTTGAGGCCATATTAAATAATAGGGCTCCTGTACAGTATCTTGCATATATAAATTACTACAGCAGCTTAACCATTATCATAGTATCAGTTGTATAAATATTCAAATAGGAGGTGTTTTTTAAGGGCTTCTTTGAAAACTTTAATGTTGTTTGTTTTTATAATTCTTCATGCCAGCGGTGTAGTTGGTTCCAAATTTCAGATCCCATCCTACAGAAGGTTATTTTCTTCTATTGTATTTTTAATGAGTGGCCATGCTAATGAAAGATTGTCTGCTTTTTAATTTCTCCAAAACTTTTGAGTTTCTAATATCATGACAGGGATGGAACCCATTCTTAAGTCAAAGTATTATTAAAGCTCATTAAATTACTATTGTTTCATTCTTTGATGTTAGTCTCCTGCAGTGTGCCCATAATTGACTCATTCTGCAGTTCATATAAATTACATGTATCGGTGACTGTAAATTCTTTTTTTGAGACCCTTTGATCCTACTACTATTAGAACTGTCTGGATATCCTTTTGCCATACTGCCCTTATTTCTGCCTGGAAATTCCTGATATATTATGACTTTGTGTCTCTCTGGTCATAGGACACTGTGATCACTGGGTATAGTAATTTCATTGATCAATGCTACTTTTGTCTTTTTTTCCTGGACTTCTGTTTCTGGTTTCCTCAAATCTAGTTTTTGAGTTGTTGGTAATGGGTGATCCCATGTGATATAAACTTCATCATGCTTTGTGGCTCATGTTTCTAATGTGCCTCAGCTACTTCATTATTATAATGTTTGCACAATCCCCAGTACAACAGTCATGCCACATTATTATGCTGTTCAGTATACAGGGCTTCTGCCATTAGCATATCACACCCAGCAACAAGATGCATGACTGTTTCCAATTCTGTTTTATAAAAGCTGCATTTGTCTGTTTCTCTGACATGTTCAGCAGACTTTGTAAACCAATGTATATCTAGTCCACTATCCGGGGCCAGCAATATTACCCATTCATCTTTTGTTTTAAATTCATCTCCCCTTAAACATTCATTAGTCAAATCCTGATTGACCTAAGGTTGTTGCAAGAGTTTTCTGTACTTGCAACTATATTCATGCATTTCCACATGTCTTACTTTCTCATCTGATCCTTCACCTTATTTATATTCTTTTTTTTTTGTCACGTTCAGTTGCTGCCTGTTTTTTATCTACTTCTGGTTTGATTTCTGTTCCTGCTAGACACCCATATACTTCTGCGAAACTAAGCAGGTAAGTCATTTTAAACTTTTTCTCCTCAGGCATTAAAACTTGCAATATGTTTGGATCTTGAGAGAGATCAGAAAATATGCATGCAGAATATAATTGCAGATCTATACATATAATCAGTATTGTGGAGGCTCATACCTCCTTCAAAATGGAGACTATATTATCTTGGTGTATGCTGACATTTGTAAATTATTTGATAGCATGAAGCATTTTTCTTGTTTTCCTGACTAACTGACCCATTACTATTTGGTTCCAGTCAGTCACTCCAAAACTGTAAGTTAGAGCAGGAAGAGCAAATTGGTTTATAGATTGGACTTTGTTCCCAGATGTCAGAGCTGTTTTCAATATTAATTTTAGTCTTCTAAAATGTCTGCTACTAAGTTTTATTTGGATTTGCTCATGTTTTATTGTTGAACCTTCATCGATTCCCAAATTGTTATATATACCCTCTTGCTCAGGTTCTTTTACATCACATTCCTGTCCCAGGATGTTATCTTCTTGGTGCTGCAGCTTTCCTGCTTTAAAGGGTGCTTTTGCCCATTCATCAAGACCAAATGATATTCTTATATCATCTGACTAATTGCATTTGTGCTTTCACTTCCTCATCTGATGAACTATACAGTTTTAAATCATCCACAAAAAAGAAGATGGTAAGTCTTTTGTCTGAAGAAATCTGCTTACATTTACAGACGAAAAGTGCTTTACTTGGATTTGTTGGTTCTTGGTCCTTTTGGTTTTATTGTTGACGCAGTTTTCCACTATAACGCTTGTTTTAAAGAACATAACTTTTATTAAAGTCTTTTTGTATACGCTGTCTTTGTTCCTGTGGCGGTTTTTTTGGTTTTCTTTGCAACAGTTTTTCGACTTGGTGTTTGGAAGTCTTTATACTTTGTTGTTTTCTGTGAAATTGTACCTATTACTTAATCTATTAAATAGACAGCTTAATGGGTTAAAGGCAAGGCAAAAGAGCACCACTGAAGACTCCCCTTTGAATTTTTATCGCTGGGATAATTATTTTGTCCTTTCATCATGGCTTATCTGCAAAGTGATTTGTCACATTTTCATGGTCATGTTAATGTAATCGATCAATGTAGGGTGTATATTTTACATTTGTAAGCACTCTTTTATACATGAATGTGGGATGATGTCAAATGCTTTTTTGTAGTCTAGCCATTACATACTTAGATTCTTCCCCTTTTTATTTATTTATTTTTTAATTCTCCATTATGACTTTATTTAACAACAAATGATACATTGCTCCATGTGACTTTCTTTTATTACCGTTTTGTTCTATCGCCATGATTGAGCTTTCTTCTACATGACTATAAACTCTGTCAGCCTCAGTTTCAGTGTATAGTTTATACATCATCGGAAAGCAAGATTTTGGTGTATAGTTTTAAAGATATCTTGCAGGTCCACTCTTAAGGAGGAGTATCATTTTTCCTGTTGTTAACCAGGTTGGCATCTGTTTGGATTGTGCATATAAAAAATTCTTACTCATGGCTAAATCTTCATGTAAAAATGTTAATACTTTTAGTCAGATGTTAGGTACTGCATCTGTGCTTGTGGTTTTCCATTTAGGAGCTTTTCTTAATTTTGTTTCAAGTTCTCTGGCCATTATTTCATCCAATTTCATATTTATTTATTTATTTATTTACCAGGAAATTCCAACTGGACATAGGTCCTTTTTCAGTGGAAGCCCAGGGAGAAAAGCTTTACAGAACAATAAATGAGACGCAGAGTACATGACAAACAATTGAATTTCATATCCTGTATGTTTGAACTTCTTATTATTGCTTTTACTTTTCTATCCATTCAGCCTCTTTGTTATGTTCCACAGGATCTTCAGAGATATTTCTCCAAAATGTGTCTATTTCTTCTTTTTTTGGTGGTGTTCCTATTCCTTTTGCCTTGTTTCCCAATTCTCTATAAAACTTTTTTGGGTAATCAATAAATTATTTTGTACTTTTCCTTTATATTTATCTGCATATATTCTAGGTTTTTCTGCCTGTGCTGATATTTTTACTTTATTATTTGCAGTAGTAGATGATAGATGCTTGTCTGTAATGATACTGTGTGCTGCATTTATCATATATATCTGAGTGTTTTTGTTTGTCTGTTCCCTTTTCTGTACTCTTCTAACAACAACACTTCTTGTCTTAATTGCTTTATAGTTTTCTCTGTTTAATACTTCCATGATAGCATTTAATTTCTCCTCCTCCTTTCCCTTATTGCCCTATATTTTTGTGGTAAGACTTTTATCTGTTGTTAATTTGGCTGTACAGTACTGTAATCTAGTTGCTTCTGTTATATTGCATGAATTTCTATGCAGTCTCGATTACTGTTTTTTTTTTTTTATCAGTCTAACACTTTGGGTCTTATTGATTTTCTGAAGTCTGTTTCTTTCATTAATCTTAATATCTCTATCAATGTCTAGGAAATCAAACAATTCTTCCCTTAGATCATTTTCTTCTAAACTAAGGGCACATTCTTTGTTCTACATTTCATGCGGTTATTCTACAGAAAGTTCCAGAAACTCTGCATGTGCCATATTCTCTTCAGTTTCATTCTGTGTCATCAGTTGCTCTTTCGTAAGGGAACTCACTGGCCTATCACTCCACAACATTGACTGCATCAGAGTTGCAACAGTTTCCTGTTCCTTCCTTTGCTGTGCACCTCCAGCTGAACGTTTGTACTGGTTTCCTCATATAGCAACTGATCTGATGCTTCCCATTCCACTGGTTTCTCCTTAACTTGGGAGATCATTGTCTATCATGCTGTGATGTTATCAGAGTTAGATTTTCTCCACAATCCTTCACTTTGCAGGTAAACCATAACTTCAGTTTCTATTTCTTTAACTTCTCCATTACTAATCTAACTTTCTGTTTCCCCCTTTTGTTTTCTTATTTTTGTATTGTAAAATCATCCATATCTGGATGTCTTTACCTGTATTTATCTTCAACTATCTTTGGTGCTGCTTTTTTGTATTAATTAGTTTTGCTTTCTCCTTTATGTAAATATTGCACCATATTAGATCTACTTTTCATAGGTTCATAGGTTCATAGGTGTTTACTAGGCTACCGACCACAGGGGACTTTTTAAGCGTAGCCATGCATCCCAAATCTCTGACAAGTTCTGATACCCTTGATAAGTGTAAACATGGGCCTGCGAGATGAAACATTTATAGGTTACCTGTTTGCATTAGAGACATATGTGCCAAACCAGGGATGAATTTCCAGTTTCCCATCCAACTGTCCAAGTTGCACTTGAATTGAGTTAGGTAGGAACTCTGCTTCACATGGATGGGGAGCCTGTTCCATAGATGGGGTAAGCTCTGGGATATATCCTATCTCTCCAACAGGTCCTATTTATATCACAGGGAAGGTTTAAGTCTTTAGAACGGGTAATTCTGCTACTGTTTGTTTTGTGGATATGCAGGAGGTCCATCAGAGTGGTGTTTGACAATGCCCAATATGCCAGGCATATATCTCCCCTCAAAAGCCTGTAGGAGACAGAATACAGGGATAGGGTCTTGAGGCGGTCCGCATAGGACATATTACTAATGCCCTGTATTCTTCTGTGGACATTCCAATTGTTGGATATGCCTGGTTAGGTACATACAAAAGTGTGCACTCTACTCAATGACAGGTCTGATGAATGCCGATTACAGTGGAACAATGACTTGTTGGACTTAGATGCCATATCCTTATAGCCAGCACTACCAGGCTATATCTCATACCATACTTTCTGACCACAGAACCTGGACCAAAACACAAAAGGTGGGGGTGTATCCATATTCATCAAGGATACCCACACCTCCAGGTTAGTGGCACAGCACAATGCCTCGGAGATCATCCATGTGCAACTAACAATGGACAAAACGGCAGTTCAAATTGTAGCTTGCTATAGATCATCCACCATGACCCAGGACCCCCATTCCGAATTTCTGGAGACACTGGAAATTATGAAGGTCCTACCAAATGATTTAATATTGGGTGATTTCAATTACCCAAACATTAACTGGGAGAACTACTCAAGTACTAACTCCCTTGCCCAATGCTTCCTAGAATTTATAAACTTGAATGTCCTGGATCAACTGGTCAACACCTCCACCAGAGGTGGACCTGGTCATCACCAACATGGGCAAATGGTGTTCTACACTGGAGGTCAAACCCTCGCTGGTTAGATCAGACCATAGACTAATTACTCTGGATATCCACCTTCTGCCCCCACTCCCAATCAAGGAAACCACTGTGAAAAACTTTTCAAAAGCAAACTTCACATTACTTAAGACCAAGGTGGAAAGGTTCACAGCCCTCATGCTAAAGGACAATGTTGTCCAAGCTGCTGAATCCCTTACAAAGGCACTCTATGAGCACCTGCAAGAATGCATGGATCGTGCTATCCCAAGCAAAACCAAGACTCACTCCTCCAAGTAAAGGAAATCAGTCTGGTGGACCCCTGTCATAAACAAGCTATACAATAGAAAGAGGAAACTTTTGCAGAAAAGAGTAAAATCCCAAGAAGGAAAGACATCCCTGATCAGTATCAGCAAGAAACTATGATCCCTCATAAAATCATCCAAGGCTAGCTTCGAAAGAAAAATTGCCAAGGACTCCAAAGATAACCACAAAGCATTCTTTAGCTATGTCAAGAGCCTAAGTGGAAACTCTCAGATCTGCTCTGAGTTAGTGCAGAATGGCACAAAATATACTGAACCGACTGATATTGCCAACATTCTGGCAGACAGGTTTAGTGCAAAATTCACCCCCCCTCTTACCCCCTAAAGGGCCTATAACCATACCAGAAGAATGTAGAGCCCCAGCAATAACTGACACACAGGTTAAAACAGCCCTATCCAAAGACAAAAATACAGCTTCAATGGAACCAGACAGTGTCCCAGGCTGTGTCTTACATTTGCTCCAAAATGAACTAACCCCTCACCTAAACACACTGTTCAAACTCAGCCTCTCTGCAGGCTACATACTCATAGAGTGGCACACAGCAACAGTTATCCTGCTCCACAATGGTGGAGCCACAATGGACCCTGGGAACTATCACCCTATAAGCCTGACTAGCCTGGTCTGCAAGGCTATAGAGCGCATCATCATGGAATTCATTAACAGAGACATTGGGAACCTTCAAACATTGTACCCTAGCCAGTTTGGCTTTGTTAAGGGCAGATCATGCCTCCTAAACCTGGTGGACTTATTGGACTTCTTTGAGACAGTTGCCAAGGCTTTAGATGAGGGAAAGGAGGTCCATACAGCCTACCTAGACCTCGCAAAGGCTTTTGACACCATTCCCCATTCTGGTATTATAGACAAGCTCACCAGCCTGAACATAAACCCCTATGTCACGAGATGGGTTTCCAATTGGCTCACAGATAGAACCCACACAGTGAGAGTTGCAGGCTCTAGGTCTGACTCTAAACCAGTTATAAGTGGCATCCCCCAGGGCTCAGTTCTGGGACCCCTCCTGTTCGGTATATACATCTCAGAGGTACAGGCAAGCACAGGAGGAATATGGCTGGCCAAGTTCGCAGACGACTGCAAACTAGTGGTCATAACTGACTCTCCAGCTGATACAGACATCCTCCAGAAGGGTCTCACTGAGACGGACACCTAGTGTCAAAATCATGGCCTCAAGCTAAATGCCAAAAAGTGCATCGTCATCCCCTTTGGAAAAAACAAAGTACCCACAAACTACCACAAGCATGGTAGTCCCCTAAATACAAAAAATGTAATAAGGGATCTGGGAACCCAAGTAGATAGTAATCTCTCCTTTGATAATCATATTGCCAAGGTGGTTAGAAAATCCTTCTATGTGGCCCACCTAATCACAAAAGGGTTCGCATCTAGAACAAAAGACGTTATTGTGCCCCTCTACTCATCACTCATCAGACCCATCATAGAGTACAATGCCCCATTCGGGATGTACCTCACAAGACACCTGCACCAGCTGGAAAGACCACAGAATTACCTCACCAAGAGGATTACTGGCCTCAAACAGATGCCCTATGCAGCCCGACTGAAGAAACTCCAGCTGTACTCAGTTGCATACCACTTACTCAGAGGTGATGTCTGCCTGATATACAAGGCCATGTCCAACCCAGAATTGATGGACATGCTCCACCTAAAAATAAAACAAATCCCCAAGAGCCACACGCTCTATGGATCTAAACCTCACCACAATGATAAATAGGATTTGCTGGAGGAATAGATTCCTGTCCCAGAAACTACACAAACTTTGGAATAGGATTCCAATCTACATTAGGCAGAGCCCCTCACTAACACTCTTCAAAAGAAACCTGGACGAGTGGATGGGAAACAGAAAATTTACCCCGGGGATCACTGCAGTGCCTCTGCTGGACAGAGGCACAGGAAACTAGTGGCTCTGCATGACCGAGGCACAGGGAATTAATCTAAGGGAGCGGAGAAAGCCAACACATTTTGGCTAGGCTTATAGATGCCCTTGGGCAGATAGCCTAGTACTTACCTATGAACCTATGAACCTATATTTTTCTTTATAAGTTGCGCAACATAGAATGATTTCCTCACCACTGTAGACACATGATGATCAAAGGCTAGATTACTATCTACATGTGTCCCTAAGTCACTGACTACTGGGTCAACTCTAAGGGGTGTGTTGTCAATATGATAGTTACCAGGGATGGATGACTTTCCAAAGGATACAATTATGCATTTCTGGGCATTTAGTTTTAGTCCATGGCTCTGACACCAGTTATTTGGCTGTGTCAGCCCCTCATGGAGAACATTTGTGTCAGTGTGAGATTCAATGACAGTTCCTAATTTGCAATCATCTGCAAATTAGTCAGCCAGAGACCACTGACATTGGCCTTGACTTCTGAGAAGTAAATGCCAAAAAGGAGCGGTCCAAGAACTGATCCCTGAGGGACTCCACTTGGGACTGGCATCTTTGAAGAGGTGGACTCCCCTGTCTGTGACCCAGTTGGCTATCCATCGGGTAAAATACCAGTTTGTACCTAACCTCTTGAGTTTGTCAACAATTCCCAAGTGGAGTATTGTGTCAAATGCCTTGGCCAGGTCAAGGTAAACAGTGTGAGCAATTTAGCTCTCATCCATTGCTTTGGTGATCTTCTCAAAGAAGTCCATCAGGTTGACTAGGCATGATCTGCCCTTGACGAAACCAAACTAGGTTGGGTCCAGTGTTTTGAGGTTTACTATATCTCTGTTGATCATCTCCATGATAATTCTTTCCATGGCTTTACATATAAAACTAGTGAGACTTATGGGTCTGTAGTTTCCAAGGTCTGTAGATGGCCCACCTTTGTGCTGAGGGATGACTATTGCCTTTCTCCATTCATGAGGCATTAAGGCTGTTTGGAGGCTACAGTTAAATAGTAATTCCAGAGGCCCTAATAGGTCATGTTTCATGCTGTTTAGAAGGCATCCTTGGATATTGTCTGGGCCCATTGAAGAATCTGTTCCCATGTCCAGATTTCATCTTCAGATGTCTCCTACTCCTCCTGTTTCTCCTTACTTGAGGGACTGATTGTTGCTTCATGTTGTGACATACCCTATGCTAGACTTTCTACACTAAATCCTTCACTTTGCAGGTATTTCATAACTTCAGCTTCTATTTTTTAACTTCTACTTTACTGATCTTCTGATCTGCATTCCCCTCTTGTGATCTCATTGTTTATATTGTGAAATATTCCATATAGGTTCTCATGAAAAGGTAGTTTAACTTTTAAAGAGGGGCAGTAACTAAGTTTTAGAATTTTGAAAAGTTAGGTAGTTAATAAGAATGACCCCCTGTTGATTGCAGGGAAACATTTGGGATTAACAATTTGTAGTGATGTATTAGTCTGTTAGCAGGCTGAATCTATATATTTTATACTTAGCTAGCTGTATTGTTTGGGTGTTAGGGACTGAGCATAAACCAGAAAATGTAAACTATATTCAAGTCTGGGTAGCAGTATGTTTGGGTGATGGAGGAACATGTTGTAGGAGAGAGTAGATGACTAATCTTGTAAAAACTTTTAATTATGCTAGACTTTAGTAAGCAACACTGTCTGTGTAAATTACAAAGAAGGATCAAGTTTAAGTCCAAAGTATTTTTGTTTAGATACATTAGGGATGAGATTTCCTTATGTGTCTTTTTAAGAGGATGGAAAGGATGTAGGGTAGATTTTAAAGGTTGCAAAGACCACAGCATTGACTTGCTTAATGTAGTCAGCAACATATTCAGGTTGCCCAGTTACACAGTTGTGTAAAATTGTTTTGAAGTAAGGTTTCTAGTCCAATGCACATTTCACTAGCTTGTAGTAAGATATCATTGACTTACATTATTAGGTTTAGCTTGGGAAGCCACAGTGGCAGATCATTAACAGCAAGTGAGAAGAGAATTGAAGATTGATACTTGAGGAGCACAAGTACTGAGTTCCAGTGTCAGATAGAAGTCTTTGTTATGGACTTGAAAAGTTCAGTCCTGCTGGTGGCTACAGAATCATTGAATAGTGTTGTCACCATTTAATTTCTGAAACTTATGGAAAAGTTGTTTATGGTTAATGACTGTAATAACACCCTCAGTCATATTGCAATAAAGAGCACCAGTGGCCATGATAACAGCTGTGAAGTGCTGAAACTATTTCAAAAAGCATGTTGAGCATCACACAAGGGGTCAAAGCTATTTATGTGGTATAAAAGTTGTTTATTAGGTAGCTTCTTTAAATATTTTGATTAGGTGGCATAGATGTGAAATTTATATGTTGTCTTTCAGCTTTGCGGGAATGCTTACTGCATGGAGTGGTATTATGGAGAGTTTGAAGTGGGTAGAAAAAGTGGCAAAGGACAGAGAGAGAAAGGTTAAAGATAAGCATGAAGAGCTTTGCATCCAGTGTAATGGATGTAGGCTGGAGCCTGCTGAACTGAGTACCCAAACTCCACAGCTGTTATACTTAAGAGGGAGTGCATACTTGTTGTCTGGCTCATTTACATAGCTAACTACTCATTAATGCTGCATGGTTTCATTTAGATATTCATTGCTTCTTTCTGTTACAATGGAGTGTCAAATAATTGTTCAACAGGTTGGAGATTGGCATAATGGTTAAGGTCTTTACCTTACAGACACAAGGTACAGAGTTTAATTCTCATTCAAGGAAAACTAGCTAGGTTTAAAATGGTCCACAAAGAAGGTTAACCTAATGTGAACCTATAAGCCTTATGCAGAAATGCAGCTCATCTCTATTAATTTCTACAATTATGTTGCAACAACATCAGCATGTATTACAAGCAAAAGAAGAGAACAATGATGTAGTGATCATAACACTCCTCAGGTAAGTACTGCAGACTATAAACAGCCTCAAAGATGACTTATTGTCAGAAGAGCTTATGAATAAAGGCAGTAATGCAAAATATTGTCTAAAATTGCATTAAAGTCTATTCCTGAGATTCAGCAAATCTGTGATCTCGCAGGTGCCCCACCGTTATTTTGCAGAGGTCCTGGATAGATGGTTGGGTGAGATGGTGGGAATCCTCGACCGTGCAATGTCCGTGTTAGATCATATTGTGGGAGTAGGGTGACAGCCACATGGACGTAGGTCAGCAACACCAACAGGTGGAGGTCTACGTGGATGTGCAACAAGTCAGAGCCACTGCTGTAGTGGCAGTAACAGCACCAGCACTACAGGGGGGTTTTCTCCACACCACAACACAGCAGGCCACGTGCATATGGCCCTGGTTGGTCCCAACAGGGACCTGGATCCAGCGGACATGTGTCAATATCAGGGGAAAGTAGCATATCTGGCCTTGTACCTGGTAGTGCCTGTGGAACTCCTGGCAAGCAGAGATCTCATATCCATGGCCGGAGATGGTGAACTACATACCCTGCCATGTATGCTCTTCAGCTATCCAACAAACCCCTGTATAGGGCAGCCACATGGCCGAAGTGTGTGCATACATACACACACACACACACACACACACACACACACACACACACACACACACACACACACACACACACACACACACACACACAGCTAGGGCACCTTCATACCTACACACACCACATATGCACAGCCCAATTAATAACAAAACCCCCAACACACACATGATGTCAACCCAATGGCTCAGCCTAGGTCTCTGGCAAACTCACAACACACCCTGTGCATATGCTGATACCTGTGCTACATCTCTGTCATCCATTCCATCACTGCAGGGACAGGCTAATATGGTTCTGATGCACAGGGTGAATGTACTAAGGTGTAGCAATGTAATGCTGTGTAGCATGTTTTCAACAGGAAAGTTTAATGCTTGCGTCAGGATGTGTAGCTGTTCAGCCATGATGCATTATAGCTGTTATTAACACTGACTGATAGTGATCTCCATAATGTATTCAGTTTGTGTTGTAGGTGTCTATGTGTCAGCAGGCTGCTGGTCTGATGTTGTTTCCTACAAGGGGTATGGCACTGTGGTGACACATTGACTGTGTCATATCCTGGGTACAACTGAACACAAGTAACAGGTCTATATATTGCATGTGCCACATGGCTGATAGGTCTGAGGGGTGTATACAGGTGAGTCCATGGTGGCTGATGTCAGCAACCCTTCTACAGTGGGCAATGGTAAGTGTACATGGTGTCACACACCACATGTTTGTGTATAACACACACACACACACACACACACACACACACACACACACACACACACACACACACACACACAGAGGCTTTGCTGTTGATGCACTACACAAAGAATACTGTACACATGGATGTATTTAATTTTGCAGTGAACTCATTTTAGCCTATGTAATTCCTCCAAGACATAATAGGCAAAATATCACATAAGTAAATAATCATCTGCTACTTTAATGTCATTGACGATGGTACTGGCAGGGTATATGTCCTCTTCCCAAATGTAGTGCAATACCGGCACTGGTAAACATAGGTGTGCTGATGTGGGTGGCACAGCCCTACACTTTGGAGGGTGTGGAATGGTGTACAGCTGCAAATAATGTGAGTGATGACTACCTAACCTGTTAACATACACTGTACAGGATGTTGGTCTGATGTTGTTTCCTACAAAGGGTATGGCACTTTGGTGACACATTGACTGTGTCATGTCCAGTAGTACAGCAGACTAAGCGTGGGGATACACATAACAATAACCCTAATGAGGGTGGCTGTGTCCACAACATCGACAGACTACTATATATACCAACTCCAGTATCGCTGTACAGCTATACAGCGGGAAAGAGGGCATTTACACATCTACTACTAGTTTTGATGGAATTAATTTCCATGACATGATTCCTTTGAAATTTTAGCATTTGCCATTCCAGTTCTTGGACAGATGACCTTCTGTGACATACATATTCTGCAAACTGAAATAGATCCCTTCACATACACACAAACTTACTTGGCAACACTGAGAATAGAACCCCTACCTAGGTACTTATTGCTACTGATGAGTTTGGCCTTAATTGCACAGACCACACAGCTTTTAGGATGAGGTGTGTTCCGAGTCTCTTGTTAAGTGAGGGACATCACCAGGCCTTGTACAGTATGGTAATGGGGGATGTACTGGGTGTTAATGGACAATACATAGTATGCCATACTACCATATACACATTGACAAACACGTAACAGTCATAGACACATCTGAGAGACCTGGGTTTATCAGTGCTAACTACTTTGTCAGTGAGTTCATTCTGTTACAGATAATTTGCACACAGCACATGCATCATTGGGCTGGATAGTGTACTCAGTTACCTGTATGGTTGATGGTGACAGTGGTCCTCATACAGTGGATCTTGGGACATGTACTGGGGGTACCATGGTGTAAAGACAGTATACCCAGCACCCACACCCCACACTGGATATTTTACTCACTGAAACCCATGATAATACTCTGACATACCAACAATCACACATTGACCAGGACTGCAATGCAACCCCTTGTCTATCTCATCAGTGCTACTACAGGGATATGCATTTATTGCACATGCCGCAGGAATAGTAGGGCGATGGTTTGTCATGGCTCTCCTAATGTCAGCAACACCACTTTGCCTTATACTGTATGGCCAGTTGTATTGTATTTGGAAAATGTGGCCTCAGAATGCTGTATCCTACAAATATACACACATGCACACATACACACACTTGCCAGGACTCAGAGGGTAACCCATGCCTATCTAGAAATTTATACAACAGTGTTGTGCTGGTACTGCAAGCTCCATAGGGTGAAGAGTATGACAAGGTACATTTAATGTGCATTACAGCAGCAGCCATTTTGAACTATGGCAATGGGGGGGTGAAGTGTGTGAGAAGGTCCTAAGAGTATTATCAACTGCAGGTTTACAAACACACAGACACTGTTATTCTCAGCAATGCACACTGACACATTTGTCAGTACTGGGGTCCATAGATGCAGGTGTTCCTAGGTGTGTACCAGGATATTGTCCATGGTGAGATGAGAAGAGTAGGGGATGTGGGGACAGTGGTATCATGCCACCTGACATTTGTCAGCAGGCCATCTTTCAACTGATGCCACAAGAGTGATTGTCAGGGTAACAGTTAAATGCAACATCCAGTCATCTGGTTGTCTCTTGCAGAGGGCCAGTGAGGTACTCCAGTTGACATGTATGTCACATATATTACATAACACGACCAGTGTCTAGGTTGAAGACCTGTATCCAAGCATGTTCTGTTGACTGTGGTAGTCTAGTTGAGGTATCCATGGCATGTGGTGCATGTAGGGTGGCATTTCCTAGCTGTGGCATTCATAACACAGCTGGGCAGACATGCCAGTGTCAGTCAAGCATAGATTGTCTGTGAGCAGCCCAGACATCTGCACATCCATAAGGAGGACAGACAGAAATCAGATAGCCAATAGGTTATGTAATAGGATTAATGTTTTGACAGATAGACGTCTGACACTGATAAGTATGCCATTACTACATGACAGCAACCTTCAATGACATGTCCTATACACATAGTAGTCTATAGTTAATATCCACATATCAGATCAATGTCTAGTAGCAAGTATTTAATAACACACAGCTCACACACCAAGAACATGATAGTCAGTACTCAGAGTCCAGCTTTGCATTTTAGAGGTGTATGGTTCCAGTACTACAATCTGCAATCTACTCTTACCTGAGAAAGCACTGTTTACAGTAGTAAGGTAATGATACAATACATGCAAGTGTGACTGCATATAACCTGGGATACTACCCATTTATGAAACACATACAAAAGGAAAAGGTTGTTGTACTAGCCATATATACTCAGGTGTCCTAGACAGTATACTCACACCCCTTGTTACTGTAATGACAGCACATAGAAGTATGTTATGTACATGGAATTAAATACACTTGCCACAAATATTTTACTGTTACAGAACCTTTCTATTTTGTATTTGTAGAACTACAACTTAATTGTTTTCTCTACAGGGTATGTATGTAGAATTCTGTAATGTAGTCTTGAATTATGTTTAACCTGCTACTTATTTTTTTTTTATGTATAACGTAACTGTGTTTTGTTTCTACTAAGAGCTTTTCTCCCCGGGCCTCTGCTGAAAATTGAAATATATCCAGTCAGACCAGCCCGGTAAACAAATGTAAAATAAATAAAAAAATAAAAATAAATATCATTAGCCTGCTATTTTATCAGACTAGAATGGGATCACTGGTTATCAAGGCTAAGCTATGCTTAACAGGTGTAACCATTGCTTAAATGTAAATGCTAAGCTGATTTGCGCACTGGTAAGCGAAGCCTACATGGTGTAAGCACCTATTTGTATAACCATATGTTAGCACTGCTTACCGTTGGGTAAACCCACACAAACATGCTTAAAGCTGCTCAAAACTGCCTTAACCACTCTGTAGTCAACAGTTCTTACTCTGACTAGCAACAAAATATACAGCCCTTGCACCCAAGAACCTGTACACTATAGTCATAGCAGATAACCACTTAGCCAACTGTGAAGATGCCTGTTGTTTTTCCCAATATATCTGTCAGTACACATACTGAATAGTATTGAACAACTGCTTTGACTTCTACAATAGTGTAGTATACACTAGTGATATTAGTGTTGAATCAAGTATGTTGTTATAACTAAATATACACATATCAGATAAATATGGTGTGATACATGTGGGAAGGTATATACAACAGTCATGTCTACACATAACAAGGATATGGATAAATATATATATATATATATATATATATATATATATATATATATATATTTATATATATATATATATATGTAGATATATGCATACATGTACATACACATTTATATACATAAATATATATATATATATATATATATATATATATATATATATATATATATATATATATATATATATATATATATATATATATATATATGGTCAAGACCAGAAGTTCGAAATTGAACAAGTTCGAGTGTTTAAACGGAAATCTTCGTAAGGGGAGGTTTCTGTTCATTTAAATGTGGTGCGATCTCGGATTTGGTATATTTAAGTAGAGGGGTGTGTGGGGGGTGCAGGGGGGGCTTGCCCCCTGCTTACAACAGTTTATTTTGTTTTTGCTTCTTTTTTAATTTATTTATCACTAGTCGAAGTTTTGTAACTTCAAACGGAATGGTTTGAACATTCCGTGTTCGAAGTTAAAAAAATTTCGACTATGTGATATAGACCCTATATATATATGCATATATATATGTATGTGTATGTATATATATATATATATATATATATATATATATATATATATATATATATATATATATATAAAACATATGACCATACCATTGTACTGGAGTCATACCTCAGCACCAATAGTCACAACCTCTTAATGCAAAGGATGTTATGTAAGTATTACAAGTATAAATGTGGAATGTTGTGACAGTAACAGGCGTTGTGTTAACAGACATGTTGTGTGGAAAGTCGCTTCTGATACTGACATATATGCCATCAGTTACTGACAGACATCATAAGATCATCATAGTGAATTACCACACAAATCACAGTAATGATCCTGTGGAATACAGCAGAGATAGCACCAATAACCTTGGACAGTCTGACACAATTTGGTCAGTGCAGAGGTATACACAGAATTGCTTAGTGCAAGATGTGTGTGGACCAAGCCTGACAAAGTGGATGTTTACAGCCATGTAAATTGGGATATCACAAAGATAATGGAATAGATAAGCTCACACAGTTGATGCATTCACACACTCCTGTCTGTCCTAACACATATTAACCAGAGGAGCATAGGTCCCAAGCCAAAATACTTCACACTACTTAGTGACATACATCTTTACACCATCCCACTGCTTTTTCAGACATACACAACAGTTATGGTGGCCAGGGAACAGTTCATCTGACAAATATCTGGACATAACATCACACTAGGTAAATACACTGAACTGCTAGGCATGTCACAAAGCATTGTGCAAACTACAGGCAGACTGCCACAACACTGACCCAAGTTTCCTATGAGGGAAATACATATATTACAGTATGTGGACTGTGTGAACAACACCACCCTCATATGAGCCACTCACACAGTAACCCTACATATACTGGGTCAATACACAGTGTAGTCTGATGCCTGACTGTGGTATGGGACATGTGTCAGTCTGGCCCTACAAACATGTACGCTGATAAGGTACCATAAACTGGAGCAGCATGCAACATCAGATAGAACAGGACCAAGGACAATGACATCTACCACAGTCTCTAAACAGGCCAAGTAACATATTCACAATACACACTCTGTCAACAATCACCATAAGTACACAAATTTCACGACTGTACACACTACAACAGAATTTTCAGGTTTTGTCCTCAAATATGAGGCCTACTATACATAACATGTCTAGCACTCTGATATCTCACTGGCTTGTTACCAGGTATGATGTCAGTAAATAATGATGTACTGTATATATGCACCTCTTACTGCATAACATATGGACAAAGGGTGATAGAATTGGGGGACAGAGGCACAAACACAGCACCAATATTGACATATTGCTGTGATAATCTGAGAAACTTCCTGGTGTAACAGGGTTTGTTGTGACATATTTCTTCTGTGGGATATGAAGTCAGTAACTCACATGGATGTCACCCTGTACTAACTGCAATCATCAGAGTATACTACTGCATATCTAAAGATAGGAAATGTGTGAGTAACACAACACATGCAAGACCTCAAACTCTGGACAGTCTGCAGATAGCCCTACAGGTGAAAGCTTCCTCAACCACATAACACTGTCATGCCAGAATTTAAGTCATGTAGAACAGCCATATCCACACAAACCCTGTTAAACCAACATTACTTCAAATGTAGAACAGCAATACTTACATTCTGTCCCCATGTCTGGAACACTCCCTCCTGTTTGTTGGCCTGTCTCCACAGTGTATGTTGGAAGAGGTATTTCCAACTACCCTCTGTGATGCTGTTTGTCAAACACCCACATGAAGTCCTGCTCACAGTGAAGGAAAATGGTTAACACCCACATGAAGTGCTTAGTTATAGGAGTGTGTTTCCATGCAATTGGCTATAGAATGATACCACAGCTGTTCCACATGTAATTAGCAAGTGGGGGACTGCAGTTCATGCACAGGCCATCAGCTGATCATGAGCATTCCTTACAAAACTCAAGCTGCTGCCTATACAAAACAGATGTACTTTGCAACATCCACCAGAGAGGGAGACAGAGACAGAGACAAAGCAAGAAAGAAAGGGTGAAAGAGAGCAAGAGCCAAATATGTTTGTGTATGATCCGTGGGTGGAGAGTGGTAGCTGGGTATTATAACAGTTGCCTATATTGTTTACTACTCCATACTGCCACATAGTAATAGCACATGGCTCTACACATTTATGGCTGAGGATTGTCTGCAACAACCTCTACAGTGTTTGAAAACTGTTGGCCTTCTAATATGGACAATGGAACATATAGGTTCTCAATATAATAATGTAGCAAAACTCACACTGCAATAGATGCTGTCAGTACACACTCTCCCCAACACCCATACAGGATACTGATGACACACGAACAAACACACACTTACCAGTACTGAGTTTCAAACCCCAATTTGACTATGTATTGTTATTACAGTTTTGTGCAGTTATTGCATACACCACAGAGCTTACATGTTGGAGAGTTGTTCAAAGGTATCTTTGAAGGTGAGTGACATCAACAGTGCTAAAGAAGGGCTAAGGGAAGTGTAGTACATGTGAATGTCCACAAAAGCAGGTGTCAATGGAGACACAAGCACACACTCTGTTAGGGAAACACACATATCATCACAGTTGGCAAGATCAAGATTAGATCCCCTACCTAATGAGTTTGCTACACTTCAGTATTATGCAGTTATCACAAGCACCACAATGCTTATATGGCTGATATATGGCCAAAGTGTTATGTCAAGGTGAATGACTTTAGCAGGCATGCTAAAGTAGGCCAGTGGGAGGTGCAGTGATTGTGAATGGCTTCAAAATCATTAATATGCACACACACACACACACACACACACACACACACACACACACACACACACACACACACACACACACACACACACACACACACACACACACACACACACATACACACACATTTGCCAGTACTGAGATGCATAGGTTCATTGCTTTGCAGGTGTGTAGTACATGATGAGCCTGGCAGCTGTACAAGGGTAGGCAAAGGGAATACCTTGGCATCAGGCCCCATGACAATGGTCTCCAGTGTGGCTCAGGGGTGTAGTCCCTGGAGTGGTTCCCACAGGTGGGTACTGTATTCACCATCCACTTGTCTTAGTTACTACTGTGGGTGGCCAGTCATGTGCAATGCTTCCAATGTATGTGAGCTATATTCCATAACATGGACAGTGTCTGGGTTGTGCACATGTCCCACATGCATGTTCTTTGACATGTGGAAGTGTACTTGAGGTCTCTGGGGCATGTTGTGTGTACATATTGTTATCTTCTGATGTAGCATTCCTGACCTCATTTGGGGAGACCTGGCTATGGAACTGATGTTGTGCTTGCACCTGCATTGACAGCCTGATGCAGGTATTCAGTGGAGTTAGTGGTGTCTGTCCATACAGGGCATGTGTATAAGGCATGGTATTTCATTTGTGGGTTACATTTGCAGACTCTACAGTTGTTGCAGGTGTCCAGTGGGGAACATTGCTAAAGGACCACTGTAAGCATCTATTTGCCTATTGTAGTGATGGAACAGGGTGGCATGTCCTTTTACTTGCTGGATAACACACACTCAGTCAGGGGATGTTGGACATCACAGTACTTTCTGATGTCAGTGGCACTGTTGTGGTCAACAGGCATGTAGTCCACTGCAATTATATGATGGTTACTATCTGTGGGCAATATGCAGGGAATTACCAATATAGTGGTTGCTGCCTAGCCAAGTGTGTTTGTGTATGAGACATGGGTGGAGAGTGTTCTCTGAATAATACAGGGGTTGCTTATATTGTTCACTGATCTATAATGTCACATGTAGGGCTATGGATTGTCTACACCAGCCTATCTGCTGTTTGACATATGTTGTCCTTGTAAGGTGGACATTGTGACATATAGTAGGTCCTGAATATAATAATTTAGCAAAACCCACCCCACAATGCATCCCGTCATTACACAATCACAGCTAACTCTACACAGGATACTGATGACAGACAGACACACACACTTGCCAGTACTGAGATTCAAACCCCTACCTAGCTATGTACTGGTACTACAGTGTACTGCATTTATCACATGCACCATGGAGCATAATGGATGGATGTTGTCCAAGGTACTTCTATGGTGAGGAACATTACCAGCCCTTGTAAATACTGGCATTGGGTGATGTAGTGGGTGAAAGATCCCAAAAATAATTTTACCCTAATCACAAATTTACATTTACCAGGGGTGAGGTTCAAACCTCTATCTAACAATCTTTACAGACCATTATGTTGGTGCACTTACCACATGTACCACTGACCTGACATTGTTTAGGTTTGGCAACAGGTACTTGCAAAGTGGATGATATCTACAGTACTGCTAAAGTCAGGGTCTGAGATGTGTACTGGCTGTAAATGGGGCCAAAATCTTTGAGATGCACATGTAAACACTCAAACACTTGCCACAAATGAAATTCAAACCCATAGTTCTGTAATTACTGCTATTAAATTGCTCCACATTTATAGCACACACCGCAGAGCTTTTAGGGCTAGTACTTCTCCAAAGGGGTATTTCAAGGTGGCTGACATCAGCAGGCTTGCTAAATAGGGCATTGGAAGGTTTAGTGACTGTGAATGGCTTCAAAATCCTTAATCTTTACAAACACACACACACACAGAGTTTCACAGGTGCCACGTCTGGGATTAGAACTCCTACCTGACTAGTATGTTATACTACAGCATTACACAGTTATCACATGTGCCATGAAGCTTATAGGACTAACCCTTGTCCAAAGGGGTATTTCAAGGTGAATGACATCAGCAGGCTTGCTAAAGTAAGGCAATGGGAGGTGTAGTGGTTGTAAATGGCCTCAAAAGCGTTAATCTCTACACACACACACAGTTGCCATGTCTGGGATTAAAACTCCTACCTGACTAATATGTTACACTATAGCATGACACAGTTATCAGACATACCATGGAGCTTATAGGGTTATCCCTTCTCCACAGGGGTATTTCAAGGTGAATGACATCAGCAGGATTGCTAAAGTAGGGCATTGTGAGGTGTGGTGACTGTGAATGGCCTCAAAATCAATAATCTCTACACACACACACAGTTTCACAGTTGCCATTTCTGGGATTAGAATGCTACCTAACTAGCATGTTACACTGTAACATTACGCAGTTATCACACGTGCCACGTTACACTATAGCATTACGCAGTTATCGCATGTGCCACAGAGATTATGGGGCTGATAATTGGCCAGAAGGTTAATTCAAGGTGACTTGACATCAGCATGAAGGCTAACATGGGCTATGGGAAGTGCAGAGTGTGTGTGTGTGTGTGTGTGTGTGTGTGTGTGTGTGTGTGTGTGTGTGAATGGGCCATAAACCATTCCTCTGGGAACACACACACAACACTCAGTCACACACAACTTTAAATTTGACAGGTCTGGGTATACAAATGCTAGATGAATACTGATTTGTACTATCATGTTACACAGTTATCACAAGCACCACAGACACTATGAGGCTGAGGGCTACCAATAGCAAATGTCTACAGTGATTGACATAGGCACATCATGTGATATTGGCCAATTGGATGTGTGTGGGTGGGACAGGAACCATGATGGCAATCTCTTTGTCACTATCTGCCTCTATCTTACCCACAGATCTGTGCATGTATGTTTGACCTATTATAGTGTGTTGGCCTTGGATATGTGTGAGTATTCCTATCCAATGTGTGTGCAAAGCATGAATGGTGTGCAATGTGGTGTGTGTGCACAGACATCTGCGACTGACAGATATGTATAGTCTACTTTTGTTGTCAGTCATGGGCTTCATTTCTCTAAGTGTTGGAGTATTCCCAGTATAACCTTCTCTGCTGAGTGTGTGAATCCATTCCAGGTAGGTTGTGCTCCAGTGCAGGATTTTGTGTTCTACACCTAAAGCTAGCAACCTGTTTCTGCAGGATATCTATAGATAGGTTGGCAATATGGAGTCACAATGGGCAACAGATAGTGGGATACTGTAGCTACTGCTGTCTGTGCTGCTTGTGTTACATGGTTGGTGTTAGCAGAGATATTCATCCATGCACTGTTTTACACTGTGATGTATTATGTCATCAACTACCAACAGATATACTTATTTGTTCACAGTTATTTCCAGGGAAATACAAGATGAATGAAGCTGTATCCAGTATTGTGGTCTGTACCCTACATATTCTTGCTCACTCATGCCATTCTGGAGGGGTAGCTGCAGACACTTGCTGATGGATCTGTGTAAATGTGGTACTGTGGTGGCTGAGGATCCCCTGCTTGTACATCTATCGACATAACAGAATGGCCATATCCTGCTGTGACCATACCTTTCAGCTGTACAGATTCGCCCAGGTTACCCAGAGGCAGGGCTCAGATATCTGGTCAGTTCCCCTTCACATTGTGGTTTACGAGCAGGTTTGTAGTCACCCAATACTGGGTTTGCAGGCAGGGGTAGTATGGGCACACATCAGAGTTTCAGACTTCACACTCTCCATGGTGTCTATGCTTCTACACCCCCCACTCTGTTATTCTATCCTCTTCCTAACATTATGCAAGTGATACCTGGGAAGTATCCCTATAGTTGTCGCTTCATCCCAGCATTATTTAGGGGTTGGTCCACAGGTCATGCAGTAGGACATGGTGGGCATGCTACTGGGATTTGTTGACATGGCCTTGCATTTGTGTTCTGTGGACTGCGTTATGTTGTTATTTGGGACCCCATGAAATAACATACATTGGCAGTACGGGTGAGGCACAGGCCTTTAACAGAGGTCTATAGGGCATTTGGTAGTGATGCAGGCCTTCTGTAGCAGGCCAGTGCATTCTGTCACTCCTACAGTCCCAGGCTGCAAGCCACTGGATTCCCCTGGGGTGACAGGGTAAGTGTGGGAGGTGTTAATGGCAATAGTTCCTGTCCATATTAATCCATTGATGTGGATGCTGGTAGGGTGCTGCTTACAGCTAGAATAGGGACACACCTGCATAAGGACACCTCTTCAGCATGCTGCATTCTGTGGGTATTACCATACAGAAGTGGGGGTCATACTGTACTCATTCCCAACAGCAGGGATATGACCTGTGATAAACCTGTGGTGATGGTGGGGTGAGCCGAGTGCATGTGTGATATGGAAGCTACTTGCAGCTGACTCACAGATATACCTGGGACATTCCCCTTACGCTGCCTTGTGCAGGGACATAGGCAGTCTCTCATTAATTCATAACTGCACCTTTTGTGGTCTGCCAATGATTGGCCAGACTACATCAGTATTCCATATTACACAGACAAATAATGTGCTGCTAACTTGTATGTACAATTCCAAAGTTGTGTGCAGTTGATAGTTATATTTTATGTACTCTGTCTAGGATACTTCCACCTGTGTACTGTGTGTATGTCTAGGCCCACATTCATGGTATGTCCATTATTCAGATGGTGACAGATATTGACAAGAAAAAATATATACCAGCTGGACAACCACGGCAGAAATCACAGCTTTAATAAAACTTATTATAAAAACTTGTAAGAAAATATATTCCAGACAAAGCAAGACAAGCACTTTCGCATACAGCTTCTTCAGATCCTATAAAAAGCTTTAAAACCATAACATTTTAAAACTAAAATTCAACCAATCAGAGCACAGAAAAATTGCACCAGAAACGTGACATCATATGCAATGTTTAAAGCAATCATTACAAATTTCTGTGTACCTTAAGCTTCCGCCCATTTAATACAGGTTTAATATTAACCTGACTGTTCATATCTGGATGCTTATAAGCTTGCATCCTAAGGATCAACTTTAACTCTACCTGCTCCAGATAGTTATTACAGTCACCACCCCTCACATTTTTAAAAACATGCTGTAACACTCTAAAAGAGAAATGCTGCCCAGGGGACTCTAATTGATGTTTCGCCAAAGTATTCCTAATGTCCCCCTTCCTCATATCTGACAAGTGTTTATGTACCCTGTACCTCAAGTGTTGGGTGGTTTTCCACACATAGAAACAGGGACACAAATCACAAGTCACTAGATATACTTTAAAACTAGTGGTACAGTCTGCATAGAATCTCAGTATAAATTCAAAAGCTAAAATGGGATGTTTATAGGGTTGTTCTCTCATCAAAACTTTGCATACACTACAATTCCTACATGGATAGGTCCCAGTTCATTGACCTAACTGTACACCATGTTTCTTTTCATTACATAGCAACATAACAACAGCTGTATTTACAGAAATGGGGTGTTGCCATGGGCACCCCATGTGCCAACTCGTATGCAAATCTAGTCATGCATTTCTGGGAGGAGAATAACCTGACTGGGAGTCTACTATATAGGGGTGTTAGACATTATAGATGGTTTGTTGAGGATGTCTTCATTTTTTGGGAGAGTGATGTTGAATCCCTTCTTCTATATGTTAAGTACCTAGAGTCCACCACGGAGTTTCTCTGTTTTACAGTCGCCTACTCTCATTTACAGGTAGACTTTCTAGATGTGTCACTGACTAGGAATATAACAGGGGGCATTACCACTACATTATTTAGGAAGCCTTGTTGGTGTAACAGCCTATTGTATAGAGACATTATGCATCCTGGACATGTATTTTCAAGTATAGTAAAAAGTCAGTTTAGAAGAGTGTCCAGGATTTGTAATAATAACAGTGATATGCAATGTGAATTTGATGCTCTGGAAAAATGTTTATTGATAGGGGCTACAATAGTGCTACAGGTCGAGGGATACGGGATAGCCTCAGTGTTAATCAGATGGATGACTGTGAGCCTACTTCTGAAGAACAGAGCATTACCATATCTGGTATTAATCAGGATCGGTGGGTAATGACTGCAAATACCCCGAGTTTGAGGTTTAGAGATAATGGTGTAACTAAGAGAAGAAAGACAAGACACCACACCCCCTTTATAACCAATTTTACTAGTAATAATAATGTTATAAAAAGCATCATACAGAAACATTGGTCCATCTTAACGCTGGACACTGTAACAACTGGTTTAGTTGGGGTTACACCATGTTTCATCTAACGGAGTAATAACAACCTTAAGCAGTTGCTATGTAATGAAAGGAAATGTGCTGTACAGTTAGGTCAACGAACTGGGACCTATCCATGTAGGAATTGTAGTGTATGCAAAGTTTTGACGAGATAACAAGCCTATAAACATCCTACTTTAGCTTTTGAATTTATACTAGATTCTATGCGGACTGTGCCACTAGTTTTATAGTATATCTAACGACTTGTGATTTGTGTCCCTGTTTCTATTTCGGGAAAACCACCCAACTCTTGAGGTACACACTTGTCAGATATGAGGAAGGGGGACATTAAGAAAACTTTGGCGAAACATCAATTAGAGTCCCCTGGGCAGCATTTCTCTTTTAGAGTGTTACAGCATGTTTTTAAAAATGTGAGGGGTGGTGACTTTAATAACTATCTGAAACAGGTGGAGTTAAAGTGGATCCTTAAGATGCAAGCTTATAAGCATCCAGGTTTGAACAGTCAGGTTAATATTAAATCTGTTTTAAATGGGTGGAGGCTTAAAGTACACAGAAATTTGTAATGATTGCTTTAAACATTGCATATGATGTCACTATTTTTGGCGCAATTTTTCTGTGCTCTGATTAGTTGAATTTTAGTTTAAAAATGTTATGGTTTTAAAGCTTTTTATGGGATCTGAAGAAGCTGTATGCAAAAGCGCTTGCCCTGTTTTGTCTGGAATATATTTTGTTAAAAGTTTTTACTATAAGTTTTATTAAAGCTGTGATTTCTGCCATGGCTGTCCAGCTGGTATATGTTTTTTTCATGACTTTTGGTTTTCATTTAGACATTCAGTACACACTGGTAATTTTTTTGCTTATACAGATATTGACATCTGAACAATGAATATGGATAACTGCTGAATTGATCTTGCTGGGATGCATTGTGGTTGGCACTACAGTTGTCAGAACATGGCCCTGTCATCAACAGTAGTGGCCATAGGCCACCAGGACACAGCCCTCCATACTTACATGCTGACCACTTCCACACAATGTACAACACACAACCTAACACACAGAGCCCTGCTTATTGTACACATGCAGCAATCTATTTTGTAAATTGGGCCAGCTCAGGTAATCTGTGCTCCACTGTTATTAACCCCACTTGTACATGTTACTGCATTTCAACATAGGATTGGGGGGCACAACTCACAACTGTAAACATTTGCTATGGCTGTACTGGTATTTCAGGTACTTTGTTGGCTTCCATTTCGTTTTGTATTCTGGCCTATCATGCAGACTAGAGGCATATCAGTAGAGTACAGATCTTAGGTTTTATTGACCTACATTTCAGTTTCAGATTTCATACCCTGCAGAACTAACATACAACTGCCTGACCTGTTGTAGTCTGTCTGTGTAGGTCTGGAGAGGGGCTGTTATCCATTGCCATTAATTGGAGGCCTTAGCACAGCCTTTCTTTATGGTCATCTACACCTGTCCTGCTGGCTGAGGCTGTTGTTGGGTATGTGAACCTCACTGACATGCATGTGTGTGTCCTATGGACACACATTTGGGCCACCACATGTACTCAGTGGGATTTGTCACCTAGTCTAGTACTGCCTACTGTGTTGACTGGTAACATTTCCCTGTCTGTGTACACCGGTGGCATAGAGTTTGTGGGAAAACAGAGTGAAAGGTGTTTGCATAGTTTATAGTAGTGTGCGAGGTTGGGCTGGGCTGCTGCCTGTGTAATTGGCTGATTCTGATACATTCCACCTGCCAGCTATGCTAGTTCTCCTTGATTGCCTTTCTACTGCTGTTTTCCCTTCCCATTGCCTTCCTGTTTAAGCCCCGAGGCACACAGAGCATATCCAATGCTCAGATGTGAACAGAGCTGCTATTTCCTGTTTTTTTTTTTTAAACCCAGTGCACAGTGCGTGCACCCATTTAGGTAATGTAAACACTGCTAGGCAGCCTCAGACATACCCCCTTCCTTAGCTGTGCTTAGCTAAGGGCAAACACAGGCCACAGAGTTCCAATAAGCTTACAGCATGCATGATACTCCCCCTTATGAAGTCAGCTACCTCTTAAGCTTGCACCATGGTGTTACTGCACTTACACGGTTGGGTACTACCTAAGACTGAGGGGAAATTTGCGATTCAGTATCAATCCCCTCATTTGCTTAAAGCTGACTGCTAATGCATGGTTACAAGACTGACACTCAGCCTTCCCCCTTAGCAATCACTATTCAATGGTATTGTTGTCTTCTGTATGCCCTTGACTATTATGGCAGAATGCTGATTTTGGTTTAAAAGCTTATTTTCAGCTTTTTTTTTTATTTTCGGGCTGACCCCTTTTGCTGCCCTACACTTAAACAGCCGAAATCGGCCCAAAAAAATAAAAGTTATTTTTTATAATTTTGCAACTATTTACCATGTCAATGGCCATATATTTGGCCATTGGCATGCCTACTACATTGAATACATGTTTTCTTTGGAGCTGTCATGCCTCCATTGTGTAATTTGCAGAAATGTATTCAGTTAGCAACCAAATACATTTCTGCAAGTTACACTACTCCTGAACAGATGCCTGCATGCTTCCTGGATCACTAATTTACCTCATTTGCATGGTTTTTACCTGCAAATGGGATAATTAGAATACAGGAGCTGTGTCTATGCAGAAATAGTGTTGGAGCGATTGTGCATGTCCCAGGAGCTCATTCCTGGATCACTCCTTGGCCATATTGCATGCAGCAGCTCTTGCACTATTCCTGCACACCATGCAGAGCTTGATGAATCCTGGGGGTGTATCTTCCTCATAACATCTGCATACTTTTATGTACTATTATGATGTATTTGGGGTATGAATTCAAACCTTTGGATCAGATTTAGTTCAGCTGTAAAATGACGTGTAGGAAACCCAAGCTGAAGTACTTTGCAAAAATATTTAAATCAATCAAATATAAGGGATCACAATGGTTGCCGTGCACTTGGTATAACTAAAAGGATAATCAGTCTTAACCTTCCCATTGTATGTATCTCCTGTTCTACAGTTGTGTAATTCAGGTTTTCTGATATGTTCAAATAATCCATGGCACTGCCTTAGTTTTTCTGTTCTTGATTTTCTGGGAAATGTATCATGTCCAGTTCATTTAGATTAGACTGTTTTATTCCTTTTGCAAGTTTGTTTTGAAAAAAAGAAGTAGTACCAGTTATGTTTTATTATTTGTTTGTAATGTGTTTTTGTTTGTTTATAATATGTTTTTTTTAATGAAGCTTTTCTCTCCGGGCCTTCACTGAAAAAGGGCCACTGGCCCAATTGGACATTCCTGGTAAACAAATGTAAAATAAAAATAAATAAATATGTTAGAGTATGCTTAACATGGTAGTAAGGTTAAAAGTAATTCTGCTACAAATATGTAACATAAATAAGGTATAAAATAAAGCTTGCTTAAATGTAGAAATAGAGTTTAGCAATATGTGATTATCATCCATACTAAATGACTGTGGCTTGAAAAATAAGGAATTTGCTTAATGGACATGTTTCCTACAGAATCAGCAAGAATGTATGCATTTCACACTGTCAGCAAGAAAGCTGACCTCTTACAGACTTAGCATGTATGCATTTCTCATGGTCAGTAAAAGCAAAAATGTGAAAAACAGGATGTATGCATTTCACATGGTTAGTAAGAGCAAAACTGTGAAAAACAGGATGTATGCAGCTTCTTTAAAGAATGGACAACAGGAAAACAATCTGTACATGTTTCTATTATATGACTGTTAAGCAAGGAAGTTTGAATTGATATGCTTTCATTAAGTCAGCATTTGCACAATATATTTCTTGAAAAGACAATACCAGTATTATTTCTCTAAAGGATGAAAACATATTTTTTCTGCAAACACCAGCAAACAGATGTTTTCATACAAAGATCAAAATAGAATACCAAGGAGAAAAACAGGATGTAAAACCACTATAAAGAGACTATAGCAGATAACATTGTTAGAGATATTTGTGTAGGAACACCCATTTGTTCTGAGGTAATATTTTATCTCTCACATCATCCATGCTGCTTGAGAAGTAAAGTAGCACAGTACCTGAAGCTGTAACAGTAGTTTGAGTGATTTGTTATAAAAAGTTATTTATTGGTTACTGCTTTTATGACAGAGTTTGATGCTACATCAGTGTATATTCTGCAAGTTTCTGTGGGCAACAGACTGTGAAAGCAATTATAACTAGACTTTGATTTCAGCAGAATCCAGCCAGCAAGACCTTAGTGTCTTAAGAAGACTTTGGTTCCAGCGTAGTACATTTTTTTCTTTTAATACTGTTAAAGCTTGGTTTCAGCCTAATTTGTTGTATATATATATATATATATATATATATATATATATATATATTTTTCATATATAAGAAGTATTATCAGACACTTGTGTTTTTTTGAATATTTTAACTATTACAGGTAATGCGATATCAGATCTTTCACTTACATTTTACAACATACCTATTTGTATGCTAGATTTATCAAAGGTTTAGTCTTACTATTTTTGAAAGAATTTGTGCCTATCCAAACATCATACTTGAGCATTGTTGTACATCTGTGTATACCTTCTGTCACACATGTAACCATTGTCTCATATATGTCTTGTAATTCCATGATTGACAACCATTGTCTCAAGAATTTCTTGAGTAGCCTACCTGAAGGTATGTAATATAACCAGTACTATATTGTAGCTTTACCTTGTACAGGGGTGTCCAGTACTATAGTGTAGCCTTACCTTATGCAGGGGCATCTATATCATATCACTGAAGAGGTGTTTCAGCGAATGCCTCTTTATTGACACATACACAGTGTTTGCAATTTTGTGCATTTGCTGTGTATATGTCGATGAAGAGGTGTTCGCCGAAATGCCTCTCCGAATATTTAATATAGACTCATACAGAGATATAGTTAAAAAGGGACGGGATACATGCTTGGAAATCTAATGTTAGATCAACTTTCAGAATGAGCACACAGGCACAGGGATCACTGCAGACTATTGAATGTATATTTGCAGTGGACTGAACCAAAACTGATCATAAGAGAAACACTGCTACACGTGGCTGTTCAACTCTAGTAGTGACCATAGAAGGGGATCACGCAATAAGTTCAAGCTGAACCAGTGAATGAATGTAATAAAATAAAGTGGATACAGTGTAACAACCTGAACCAGCTTAATACAAACAAGGCAAAAGAAAGTGGTGTGATACAGTGTGGAGTACAAGAGACACTGCTGTGTACAACAATCACAACAGTCATCTTCTTAACAAAATCATTTTATGAGTACATCTACAATGAGGAACATGAAGAGCTTATGAATACATTTACCTGATTAACAGATAAACTACTCATTCAGTCTTGGACCTGCATACAGAATTATCAGTGGCCCATGAAAAGTGACAGTTCTGATCACTTCAAGCCACTGGGATAGACATTTTGGTTTTAAATTAACCTTGCTTGTCTCAGTAGACACTGGCTTCATTGCTTTGCTATAGTCTATAATCAGACATTTTTACATATTAATAACATCTTTATCTGTGATTACTTGGTAAGATTTCTTGCATGACTTATAAAAACATAATACAATAAAGGTCCAAACATAAAAAGCAGATTTTAACTTATTAAAGCATAATACAGTAAAACTCCATAAGTAAAAAGCAGCTTTTATAGAAAGTGATATACAAATTCACTGAAGTTCTCATTATCAGAAAATACAAGAAAGGAACAATAGTCAAAATAAGTTTTGAATTCAGAAAAAATAAAAATATGGATATGTCTAATGAAATCAAAATTCTTTTTAAAGATCTGCATATGCAATCTACTTGAATTAACAAACTGTTGTATGTATATATATATATATATATATATATATATATATATATATATATATATATATATATATATGATGCCAAATAGTTTATTGCTTAGTGTATAGGGGGCTGAATGTAGAAGATGGGCACATAACGTATGCTTCATGAGATGCAACGGTTACATCTCATCAAAGTATCACTTCAAAATGTAAGGAAATTACCTTGAAAATTACCTACTCATTAGTTTGGGATAAAACGTTCAAAGACTCACTGTAAAGCTCCTGCAAATATATGAAGAACATTACATTTCAAATAACTTCTCTCAGTAAACCAGCAGTATGCCAAATGTTGTAACGTCTTGTGCACTGAATTCATATCTCTCAAATATCAATGATTTTTGTTGATGTCAGACATTTGGTCTTTTTTCTAAGAAATGATGCTTTGAAGACAACAAATAATAACAGTAATTACAGTAAACATGTTTTTTTTTTTTTTTAATTTCAGAAAAGCATAGAATACAAATATTCTTATTTGGTTAACATTTTATGTTTGTCTTTTTCAATTCTTAGAAAATGCCCCTATTTGAGACATTTGTTCTAGACTAGTTTATGCTTTGTTCCTGAGTCTTGAGGTATGACAGTTCTAGCTATACCTACATTATTAATAAATGGATCTGGAATAGAAGAAAAGCACACAGACACACCCATAAAGATATACCGTTAGAATCTTTTTATTGTCATCATTTCCATCTGCTTCAAAAATGTAAAACATAAAAGTAATCAAAAGGAAACACTAACTTTTCATTTCTACATTCAAAGGACAACTTCTGTGGAAGACCTGCATCATTATACTACTCTGCAGACCTGAGACATGCCTGGTAAAACCAAAAGTATTTAAAACATAATTAGTAAATTAAATGATCAAATAAAAAGACACCAAAAATACCACAATAAATGACTACCACATGACAAAAAAATTCCAGAACACAAGATATCTTTGCATATTAGAGCAGTAGAGTATTGCTTGATATCTAAAAGTACATGGCTTGAAATGTACAATGTTTCCAAACTCTTTTCTGCATTATTTTCATTTGCTCTCTGTTTTTGCCTAGCATTTTCGTAAAGGACATGTCCTTTTGACCCGCTGAGTATCTCAAGGTCAGATGCCTGCATTATGGCAGGAGTCTGTCCACTAAAATACAATAACTAGTAACATTTCTGTCAGTATACCAAATCAAATTATTAAAATGCTTGAACTCCTTTAACACAGTGCTGTATCTGACTATTTACCATAACAGTAATATTGTGAGCTCTAAAAGAGAACTTTCTTTTTATTTGCAAGTGGTGTTTTTTGCAATAGTCATTCAATATTACTTGAGTTGCAACTTTCTTCACCAAACTGGAAGGAAGTGTTAAAGTGTTATGGGAAGAGGATACTAAACATTTTTTTCAGTGAATTGCTAGGGAAGGGAGATTCAATGGCAAAAACTGATCTGACAGCAGAATATAATATTTCTAGTACAGTTATGTCCCTAAGTAGTTGTAATGAATTTTAGGCTACTTTTTACAGTTATGCATTTGTCTTATTTTTCCCGTGTAATACTATAACATCTCAAGTGATAGCCTCAGAATAAAGAAGTAAATTATTAAGTCCACATAGCCATGCACAGATGGAATGGATCAGAAAAGTGATTGCATACAGTATATTAAAGTATTAGTGCTTCAGACACCTGAGTGTCCTTATCTGCCCTGCAGTAGTTGATTGCAGAAATATAGTCATACAAGAGGCAATATCACTGCTGCTTGTACACAGCACTGTTTGCACAGTCATGGTAACTCTCACCTGTCTCAGGTTAGTTCCAGGAAGGATTTTGCCAACCAGCTGTTACAGCAGCAAAGTTTGCTTGTGATGTAAGCTTGTAGGGTTTAAGAATATGGCTTGATGGTTCTGCAAAATGGAAGACAAAATTTCCAACATGACATTCACTTTTCACTGTGAAGCTGATGAAATATTTGCTAAGGTACAGTCACCACCTTGAGATACATAGACAAAGCTTATCTGAGGTGAGAACAGTGTCAAGTACAGAGGGGCAGTGAGTGTTTTAAGGCATGCCCGATTGTAGTCAGGTCACAGTACAGTACCCCAGAGTACACAGACTACCTCTAATATTGATTAAGTGCCCGTTCAGAGGATTTACGAACACCAATACCAGATTGGTAAGATGTCAACTACTAATGCTTTGGCAAGGAATGTTATAGACAATCCCACACATAAATTCCATTTTATTATCATGGATCAAATAAGTAAAAATATTAGAGCTGGTCCATGGGAACTGAAGTTGGAAGAATGTGAACTATTATGGCAGTTAAGAACTAATGCCCATGTTCCACCAGGGCTGAATAAATTTAGTTCAATTAAATGTATTCTAAAGTTAAAATCATTGGATAGGTAATATGTAGTATGAAACATGTATATATCTACTCAGTTACATTTTACCATAATGATACCACTTAATTTAAGTAGCAGTTTTCTATATAATATATAATGTATGAAATTATTAAAAAAAAAATGGGGGTAAAGTTGATTCACTCTTTTAGCTTAACATTTAGATAGGAAGTGAAGGCTGTTTATCTATCATTGCATTGTCTACATACACAATGTGATAATACATATATTTTAGTATGATCTATACTTGTTTTATTTTGATTGTGTTATATAAGGAATTATAATGTTTACATTTCGTTATGCTTTTTAGCATTTTAAATTCCATTTGTAATGGTATTTCTTATAACACCTAACAGTTTGATTAACTTGAACAAGCTTGTTAATTGTCTTATTAACTTATTAACTAAGTATCTTATATAAGGCATTGAATGTTAGGTAGGGTTTTGTCTGGAGAAGTTCATTGTATAGTGTGGATGAATGAAGGCGTTTGCAATAAAGAGCTGGGATTTTTTTAACACTCCTCGACTGTTGTTTTGATAATGCAGCTTAGAGCAACTGAAACAATGGAAGGCATAACACCAAAAACCTGTGCTAAGATGTTATGAAACTTAAAAAACTTAAATAACAATACATAGGTTCATCTCCTTAAATGTCGAGACTTCAGAACAAGCTTAAAACAAATTTTAACAATGCTACTGAAGAGCAGGAGCTACACTGGATAATTAAGCTACAGGCAGATAAAGGATTTGGTTTGAATGGTAAAGTTTTATTATTTAAGTTTTTTAAGTTTCTTAACATCTTAGCACAGGTTTTTGGGTGCTATGCCTTTAATTGTTTCAATTGCTCTAAACTGCATTATGCTTCATGTACTTTATTCTAGATACCGGCTTTAATTGCTCCCTATGGTATTACAGTATCATAACTCAAACAAATCATAGATAATCTATGAAGTAGGATTGGTGGATGGAATGGCACAAAGCACAGCCCCCACAAGATTGTTCAATGTAGCAGGACAGTAATATCAGTCACTGAACACAAGACAGACTCCACTAAGATGCAAACAGGTAACACAAGACAATGGACAACATGCAAATAACTATTTCTGTGAGTTGTCTGGCCTATTCCTGTATAACAAACATCCGAGCTAATTGTGTCATGATGTAGAAACCATTCTGCAAAGTTATAAGCCATGACTGAACTGGACAAATGTAAACATAGATATTAAAATATTGTCATGCAATCACCTGCCTGCATGTTTTGTGTGTGTGTGTGTGTGTGTGTGTGTGTGTGTGTGTGTGTATATATATGCGTATTTGTGTGTATATATGTGTGTGTGTGTGTGTGTGTGTGTGTGTGTGTGTGTGTGTGTGTGTGTGTGTGTGTGTGTGTGTGTGTGTGTGTGTGTGTGTGTGTGTGTGTAAGAGAGAGAGAGAGACAGACAGAGAGAGTGGGGCCAAGATGAAGCACTGTCTGCCGTCTCTCTCCCATATAGGTTACAGATACAACCAGCCTTGATATTTATACCCTGCGATCTGTACGAAACCCAAGTTTCCTTGTATGTGCTGTTTACCTCTGTGTTCCATTTCCCCATCTACAGGAGTGCCAGCCACTGCTGTGTTGTACACTTGTTTCCACACTGTGCACTTTTGACTTGTTGCCCTATATCACTTCGACATCCATAAAAGATACACAGGGCACAATGCCGTTCTGCTTTGACATAAGGAGGGATGTTGCTCATACAGTAAGACATCTATTTATCTGAAGAAGAACATGCTTCATTAATGTGCATCCCTTTCCTTTAAGCATCACACTGCTAATGCAGGTACCTCTAAAAAGCAGCACATGTGCACAAGGGCAAAGGCTATAGCCATACACACACATGCATATGTTTGTTTTCCATGCACTACCACCCCCCCCATAGCATGCTCACAAATTGCTATGCTGTGTACCCACATCCTGTCCTCATCCCTGGGTGCTCACAATGCTATATCCTTTTGGGCCTGACAGGCTGGATGTTGTGAACCCATTTTAACACTCATTTTTTTCTACAGCACTGACAGGGCTGTACTACTACAGCAGGCAGAACAATTTTAGGAATGTCATTCTGAATAATACACTAAAGCCATCAAGGCTGAGTACATCTGTTTTCAAGCCTTCATTGTCTTTGTTCTTGTGGAACAGAAATATTATTCCATGAGTAATGGAAGGATGCTAGTAAGAACAACAAAAAGAAGCATGTGATAGCTTATTGGAAAATTCTTTATAGAAAACTAAGCAATGAAAAGACAGCTCCTACCTAGCAAAGAAAAAGACAAGAACAATAAAAAGGAATGTTTTTGTAGCAGGACAAGTCCTACTGTACTCCCTGCTTAATATATTAGCTCCAAGTTAAAATATTAGTGGATGCCAGGAGAAACTTCCTTTCCCCGTTGTTACTGGACTGCAGGTTTCAACACATTTGCCCTTCTGGTCAAAATCACATGAGATAAGTATTATGTCTTACCAGGAGAGGGCTTGCCTCACATGATCACATCCCTAAATAAACTAACTCTGAGACTGTATAATAGTAGTAGAAAAGCAAAGCATCCTTAACCCTACTGTTAGCAAATTTTACTATTTAACATTGCTTATTTTGGTGTAAAGGAATCAACCAATATAAAGACTAAATTACTGAAAAGATTATTTCCAGGTAAATTTTATTGATAATTCCAGATTTTGCGCACTCAGATCAGTTAACTAACTAAGGCATGCAAATGTAAAATGATATTAATTACCTTAGATGTGTGCCATCTCCTCAGAATATTATTACTTCTTTATCACTAAACTCCAGGACTATGGCTTTGTTTTAGATCTATAGATCTATGGTTCTGTGTCACATGGAATATAATAGAAACCTTTTATTTGTGCTTGCCCTTGAAGGCAGATAAGATTTCATCCTAAACCCTTGCAAGAAAAATTGTCTAGTCAATAATAACTAGTGGAGTGTTTTTCCTGATTTCATGATGAGAAAAATTAGGTTACAATTTCAAAACAGTAAAACTTCCTCCTGGAAAGAAATTTAGCTTCATTTACAAGATTTCACAGAAATCTTTGACTGTCGAGGAAGATCGAAGTTTCAGTACTACTTGTTAATTTCTACATACATCTTACAGCTTCATGGAAAAACAAGTAGTTTGTACATGTATCTGAGATTATGAGAAAAAGAAACTGAATATGGCACCATCTTCCCTTTAATTTTGACAGTAGTACCATTGCTAAACTGCATCTTTTTTGGGGCACCACTGAACAGTAATGCATACTACAGTATATATATATATATATATATACTGAAGACAGGATTTCTCTGACTCTGTCTTCTTTCACTCTCTACATCCTCTAACATTCTCTCATATTATTTGTCTATTCTTTTTTCTCTCTTTCTCTTTCTTTCTTTCTTTCTTTCTTTCTTTCTTTCTTTCTTTCTTTCTTTCGTTTTCTTTTTTGAGTAGTCTCTGACCTGCTCAGAGAGTAATAATCTAATAAAATGTGCTGGAGCAGAACTGGTGAACAGGTGCAGTCCACAAGGAAATCCTTCTATGTACTTATACACAGATTTGGTGCAGTCAGTCTAACACAGTAATCTTTGATCCATGGACCACGTGTTGCGACTCTTCCACCTCTTAATTCACCTGTCATACCACATTGGTATGACACAACTTAGGTTTCTGTATATTACTTTACTTTTACTTTATTTAATTTACAAAAGTTTGTTAAAACTAGAGCCAAGATAGCTACAACGGCATGCAAATGTGACTCGATGAGTCAATGTCTTGTCTACTTTACAGTGTGACTTTACCATGGATTTCCAGGCTATAGTGTGAAGTTAGCATGGAATTCCAGGCATGCACTTCCTTGTTGACTCTTGGTGATAATTCTGCTGCTTCTTTGCAAAACTGGTTTGATGATGGCTAAGTCAGAAACATGGGCTTGGTTTTCTTTTCCTTGGTGATACAGCATGGAGACTAGTTATCCTATGAGATAATACTGTGTTATTTCTCTAATCATCCAGACTAATGAGATCCCAATAAAATAATATACAAGTCAAATTCTAAACAATTAAATAAGTAAATGCAGCTTCCACAGAGGAAAGGCATGTGTCCTCTCAGGAAATGAAGCAAAAGTCATACCAGCAAATATCATCCAACCTACTTTGTTCAGAAACATTCAGGTATGACAAAAATAATGAAAACTAAGATATTTTATGATTAATTAACACTGAATGTTGGGTACTATTCACTTTTTTCTTTTATACTAAGGAAATATGTTGGGCTTCATTGTTTTCTCATCTGTCACCACCGACAGTACAGGATAAAACATAACATAAACACTGACACCTTCAGTATAACCCATTGCTTCCCTTCCTGGTGCTATTAGAAAAGAATGCTGTAACTTTATTGTTATTCTGTCATCATGACAACTATCAATATTAAAATGCAAAGTGCAGGTACTACCCCATTTAGCTGGCAAAAAAGAAAAAATCTTGCATTAGCACCACAGCCATTTCATCTGTACCCTGGGGCATATCACAGCGGTCATGATGCACACTAGTCCCACAAGGCTGACATCAGGACTGACTTTGCTGCAGCACTGCAAGTTTGCCTTTATCTAATGTGAGGCACAGTCTATGTAAAATTAATGATATAAGGAAACACTACAGGCAGCATCATGATGAATATCCTAATGAGAGTAACATTTTTTGGACATGCCATTGTGCCTTTCACCAGCTGTGGGGCTAACTCACATTTCATATACAACACATACTGTAAAACGTTAACACCTGAGAGTTTGTTTTTTTTTCTTTCCCATAGGTGATTAAGCTAGTAAAATGCTAAATATGTTTTTTTTCCGCAAATTAATACTTTTCAATATATACTCTCTGTTTACAGTGAAATATTTTATCTTTAAAGCAGGCTTTTTTTAATTAAATAATTTTCTACTTTACACCCATTTGAGTCCCTGAGGCAGAGTGCCTCTTTGCTCTCCATCTCTGCTGTTCAGCTGATTTTCTTGATAACTTGTCACTTTTTACTCAACTACAATGATGAGATCTTGACAGTCTCCTGTATGTAGCTCGTTGTGCTGAAGCTGGAGTTCCTGAGACTGCCCGGCACTGCTGGGGATGGCGGTAGGCTTTCATCTGGCGTGTTGGCGGGAGGAGTAGGGATGCTAATAATTGCTGCTGTAAGGTCTGTTACATCACAGTTCAGAGCCATGTTATCATGCGTCCTGGCATTCAAGCTTGAACGGCTAGGGAAAAGAAAAAAACACAACAATGATTTAAAATGCTTATCTTATTTTCTGTAATAAGCTTTATTTCTTTGACAATCTTATCTGCTGCATTAATGTCTATACCAACTTCATAATCACTGGTGCTCCTGCCATCTGTTGCCTGGTAGTGTGCTCCATTGCCTAGACTTCCTCCAGCTTCTTTTTTTTTTATCTCTATTTCTTGGCATGATTACAGGAGTGCAGGAGAATTAAAAAAATGCACTACCCATGTCATAAAAACTGCATACTTTTTATGTAAAATGGGTAGAATGAACACATTTTTTTCTTTCGTTATTTCTGATATATGACTAAGTATTTTATTCCAACTCCAAATATTTTGTATTCACTATTAAGCGTTTCTGTCTGTGTGTATGTGGGGGGTTGGTATTTAAGGACATCAAGCAAAACATTTTGCGACAGCCTTTACAACTAACATGCCACAGACAGTTTATCCATCATTTTATTAAACTGAATTTTTGGATACCAATTAAGCTGTACTATCTAGAAGCTGCATTTCATCACTGTCCCATGAAGTGGACATGATAATACTATATTCTGTAGCCAGTGAAGTACCTTCAAAAAAGCCCACCCATCTGTGTCACTAAGACATCCAAATTATACCCGGACGTCCTGATTACACTGACTATTGCAATGAATCTTTCATATAACAAACATGATTTTGTATGTATCACTGCTGTCACCCCTAATAATGATTTTTTTGTTTTACTTATTTATGGTGACTTCATGGCATTACTAAATTAAGACATTCACTTCTATAATTCTGGTTCAAAGGCACACTTAAAACTCAATGTTAAATCTAAACATACAGTGAGATATCAGCAAAGACCGCCTTATCAGCATATACGCACTTAATTTCCATGCTCCACCTGAAAGAAACTCATTATTTCTAGAAATCTCTCGTCTCCAAGATTTGGGATGGAAGGAAGGAAGAATATGAGTATAAGCAAATTTCTTCCTCATGAAGAAGGGAGTCCATCATTTGTACAGTAGGATGATGAATTGTGAAACGCCACAGGGGCAGTCAGAGGGGTACAAACATAGTACCAGCCACTCAGCACTCTGGTTAGGTGATAAGGTAAATCAAATAATAGTGCTATCAGCCTGGTGATTTGATAGTGTTGTCCATGTGTGTTTTGCCTTTAAAAATGGAGCACCATAAAAGATTCATGAAAATGCTCTAGGAATAGAATCAGTGACAGCCACAGATATAAGCCAGTCCCTACAAAGAAATGGGAACAAATCAGACAGACAGCATGGTGGTGGTGCTAGGCATGTTTTAAAGCTTTCATTTAGGACTGTTTGGCTTCCTGCCCTTGATACAGTGCCCGCCATATCTACATATTGTTTTCTGCTGCCTGCCTCTTTTGCAGCCATAGAAGAGAGTAGCCATTGATATCCAGTCATGAGAAAGGACAAGGCACTGTACTATCGGAATCTGGCACTGTCAGGTGATGCAAGCTACTTTCATCCCCACCCCAGAAGGGCCAACTCTGTCAGAAGTCCTTAGATTAAGCTTCAGATCCATATGTGTCTACATGTGGCACTATATAGTAAATTCAGCAAAAGAACACACATAAATTACTATTTCCGATGCCTCATTTATTGCTTATTATAGTGAATGCTGTGCCAGTACATCATAGTTTACCCACTAACACAGCGGCTGTGTGTAGACTTGCAGTGCTTGTGACCCAGGTGTGATTAGTAACCTGGGAAGCTGGAGGTCTAGCTAGGGTGTAGGCTTGAGTGCTGAATGTGGCAAAGTGTTTCACACATACATATTGCACAAGAAGAGTGGCTATTCATCTTAGCATGTGGCACAATGTTTCACAAAAGTGAATGCAAAAAAGTGACTAGACATCTTAGAATGTGGCACAGTGATTCACACATGCATATGCACAAGAAGAGCAGCTAGACATATTAGCATGTGGCACAGTGTTTCACATATGAATAAGCACAAGAAGTGTGGCTAGACATCTTAGCATGTGGCAGTGTTTCACATACACATATGCACAAGAAGAGTGTCTAGACATCTTAGCACATGGCACAGTCTTTCACACATGCATATGCACAAGAAGAGCAGCTAAACATATTAGCACATGGCACAGTCTTTCACACATGCATATGCACAAGAAGTGTGGCTAGACATCTTAGCATGTGGCACAGTGTTTCACATACACATATGCACAAGAAGAGTGGCTAGGCATCTTAGCACATGGCACAGTCTTTCACACATGCATATGCACAAGAAGAGTGGCTAGACATCTTAGCATGTGGCACAGTGTTTCACATACACATATGCACAAGAAGAGTGTCTAGACATCTTAGCACATGGCACAGTCTTTCACACATGCATATGCACAAGAAGAGTGGCTAGGCATCTTAGCATGTGTGTGAAGAAACCTGCATTTTTGTGCATCACATCACTGTTCATCTCTACTGGGAAATCCCCTCTGCAGGAATGGACAGCATGGCACTCTGACCTCGGGAACTCCTCTCCTTCTCCCAAGAGACAGATAATTGTTCCACTTGCTTTAGTTCTCGGGCTAGTGACTTCAGTCAGTGGGGCTAAGCTGGTCATTTCAGAGGGAGAGATAGGAGTTTAAAAGAGAGGTAACAGTAGCAGCCAATGGTCAATCTGACACTGGGGACAAAACAAAAAAAAAACAATTTTACTGTTGGCATCATAAATGCATTATGATTTGTTCAGTGCATGCACCGTATACTCTCTGTTTGTCTTCCTTAGACCAGATATAAACTCCAACTCAGAAACTCACTATTCCTTTCTTTCATCTCAATATAACTACATCTATTAACTACCATTCCTCTATACTTCACAATCTGGTCTAAAATGGTACAACTCAGTAGCCCCCCTTCTGTTTACCACCAGTCTTTTGCACTCTATAAACTACTCCTTACATCTCACCTATAGCCGTCAAACTTCTGTACAGAAGCCTAATCCTAGAAACCACTGTTAACAACGGACACTGTACTGTAGCTGACCTACTTGTTTACTGTTGGTTGTTTAAGCATATTTTATTTTCTTCTTTCTTCTCTCTTGTTGCTGATTAATTAAGGCCTTGATCCATATCTGTAACATCTACAATGCAAATAAGGGGTATTTCTGTACTACAGTAACTCTGCTTACCTGGATATTTTTTTCTTTTCCCTTTATTTCAAGTGGCTCCTACTCATTGTTGTAAGATGTACTTTTTGTCTTCTAACCATGAATTGATAGTTGTTTGTAATACATTTTTTAGACTTGCACTCCTCTTCCTTACTCTGACCTTTAATAACCTTTAATTAATGTATTTTGTGTGGTGCCTTATCTTCCAGGAGCTCCAATGAAAAGGGGCATTGTGCCCAGTCGGACTATTTCATTAAATACATGCCAATAAATAAACATATTATTAATAATATAGGTTTTCAGGAGCTACATACAGCATAAGTGATATAAATATATTTATTTCCCTCTTAATTCCTCCTACAATTTAGTATATGTTACTCACCCCTTAAAGACAAACACATTAAAAACCCTTTTTCAATTTCTATCCACTGCCAATTCCTGCTGCAGCCCATTCCACAGACTTAAAACTTCCTTTACAGACATTCTTAGCCCATACACTCTCCTGTTTACCAACAACTTTATCCATTCACTCCCACACACTTTTAGATTATAATATATATATATATATATATAGATATTTATGTGTGTGTGTATATATATATATATATATATATATATATATATATTCATCAACCATATACTTACACACACACACACACACACACACACACACACACACACACACACACACACACACACACACACACATGCACAATACCACAAAGCACTTTTTTAGATACTCATATTACTACTTACAGCTACTAATTTGGACTACTATCCTTCTCATCAACACAGATTTTTAGTCTCACTTCTTCACCTTCCCCTGCCTACAGCTTTCTGCTCACAACCTAACCACTCTCCACTACCTTAACTGTCTATATAGTACCCTGGAAATATCTCCCCACCCTTTACTACACCTCCTTCTCTCCAGTTCTCATAGCACTCCACACTGCCATCATCTTACCAAACTGCTGCCTTTGTCTACCCACCATCTAAACTCTCACCATATCAGCTCACAATGACAGTAAGTCAATCGCTACTGTTTTGTACACTCACAACACTAGCTCACTTCACTAAAAAACATAATATTCCCACATCATATCCCAGCTCCATCACAAACACACATACATTGCATTACAAAATCCTCTCCCTGTCCATCTCTCCTTCTTTGTAGCAATATTCATGCTCAAATATTTTCTCTTATACATATATTAAAGTTAAGAATAGCACTTTGTCAGCAGTACAGAAAGTCAAATCCAAATACAGATGGCTTCCATCCTATTACTTTCCAATGCTCTCAACACAGTTTTCCCATCAGGTAATAGATAGAATCTTGTAAATAATTCTATGTCATTGTAAACATTAATATAATCCACAGGCTGTTTTGTTTAAAGATACTTACTAATTGGATAATAATAATATTGCACAGTAAAACTGAACACCCTTTGATAAGGGCCTTATTAGTAGTGGATATTAGTGGTTGGCGGCAGCGATTTCTACCTTATAGCCTTGGCAGAGAAGGGGGCATAGCTGCAGAACTTGTGCCAGCCTTCCCCAGGAGTGTCTGTGTGTTTGTATATAACTCATATCTCAAAGAGTGTACATGTGTCAGATACTTGGGTGGGGACATGAAGAACTGGTTGGACAGAGAGGGTGCTGTAGGTTTTAGCTTGACCACTAGACTGAGACCTGTACCCTATTGCTGTGCCAGTGGGGAGTCTTATTGGGGATCTGGAGAGAAAAGGAGAAACCAGCCCCGGACTGACTATGATCTCTCTGTGCTCTTAAGGGAAATTGTACTTTACTGTGTGTGTACTTGTTATCCTTCCCAATATGTATGCCCCTCACTGGTGCTAGTGGTGAGGACTGAGGTTCCTTGATTACTGGGCCAGTGCACGGGCATCACATGTTAATTGGTTGGCAGTGGTGGGATATCCACATCACATATTAATAGTTTGGCAGTGGTGGGATATCCACATCAGATATTAATTGTTTAATAGTGGTGAGTTAGCCTTATCAGATATTAATTGGCTTGTAGTGATGTGGATAGCGAATTTGTGTAGCTTGTGTACAGTGATCACTGAAGGTGTTTTTGTGCTCTAAATCAGCCACGCAGTAACTATTCAGAGTTCAGATTACAATGTATTATTTCTTTTGTTACATATTAACACATTTGTACATTTGTATATTTACATTTCAGAAATATTAATATTTTATTCATGAGATATTTTTAAACTATCCAGTGTACTGTGGGGAGGGATAATTTAAACTAAGCAGGATATGGTGTAATTTAGATTCTGATTGTTTTTTTTTTTTTTTTGGATATGAAAGCACTCAATCTGTGAATAAACCTGTGTGTTTTATGCTAGCTGGCTCACGTTCACTGAGGTTGCCTTCATTGGGACCTGGTGCTTTATCTGGAGTATTTTGTGGTTCATGGTGGTTTCTCCAGTAGTTCCGTTGTTTTTGGTTTATTTCTTTTGCTAGCTTAGTTAGTCAGGGACAGCAGGTAAGCATGTCAGCAGAGGAGTATGGCAAGCTGACAAGGGGCCAGTTGGCTGAGATGTGCCAGGCTAAGAGACTGGTGCATGGAAACCTGACTAAGGCAGACATGATTGCAGCTTCAGTCACAACTGCATCAAAAACAGCAATCAGGAGGATGATTAGACTGTCCGTGGAAGTGTAGGACACTCAGAGAATGGACAGCTCAACCTTTCTGCAGAGGACTTAAAAATCCATCTGAAGCTAAAGAGACTTGAGTTGGAGGCCAGGCATTTGGAAACAGAAGCTGCAGAGAGACTCAGATGTCTACAGGCTAAGGAGAATGAGAAACTGCTATGCCTGGAAGCTGAGGTGAAGGAAAGGCAGAGGCAGCACAAAAGGAGATGCTGTTTCTTCAACAGAGTCATGGAGGTAATGGGGAAGGGAGTAACTGGACCCCGAAGCACAAAAGGTCAGTAAATTTCTTCTGCAGTTTACAGAGGGGGATAATTTTGATAGTTTCATTCATATGTTTGAGAGGGCATGTAAACAGTATAATGTTGACCAAAGGCTCTGGGTACGGTTCCTGACCCCCTTACTCAATGGTAAAGCTATAACTGTGCTGTCTAAATTATTTGATCACAAATTTTTTGATTATACTGCTGTTAAGAATTGTTTGTTAGAAATTTTTAAACTAACACCTGAAACTTATAGGAAAAAGTTTTGTGAGCACAGATGCAAGGCAGATGAAAGTGTGTGTGAATATGTTGCTGAACTGAGCACTTATTTTCATAGGTGGGTGAGTTGATGTCAGCTCACCAGTTTTATAGGGCTGGCAGACCTTTTGGTGAGGGAACAAGCCCTTAGCACTTTGCCTGAGGACATAAGGATCTGGTTAGCTGATAGACAATGTGCTACATCAGATGAGTTGGGGAAGAAAGGACACCTATACCTAACAAGCAGGGCATCCCTGCACAGGAAAGGGACCCCCCAGTACTGCTCATGGGTCTAAAGGAACCCATGGTGGGTAGCCAAAACTGCCCTATCAGAATCTGCTAGTAGCAGAGGAAGCCATTAGTCCAGGTACATGTCCAGGACCAAGGATTAAATGTTTTAAATGCAACCAGTGATGCCATGTGGCATACAGATGTCCATGGAGGCAAGGTGGGGGGAAAGAAGTGAGGGAGCCAGTAAGTGGGAATGACAAAATGCCAACAGTAGGTTTTCTTGAGACAACAAGGATACCAAACTACCAACAGAGGTTACATCCTATCATAGTGAATGGCAAAGAGGCCATTGCTAAGAGAGACACAGCCCCGGACATAACCACTGTAAAGCCTGCAATGGTTACAGAGGAACAATACTTGCCTGGGCAGTCTACTCCAGTCAGAGCTTTAGGAGGGACCCCATTCCAAATAGCTTTGGCTAGGGTTCACCTTGACTGGGAGGGTGGAAAAAGAAGCCAGCAAGTAGGTGTGTTTCAGAATATCCCTGCAGATGTCCTTATAGGGAATAATTTTGATAATGCACTGCCATGTGCTCATGCAGTTACACTCAGTCAGGCTTGGAGACAAGCATGTGGGTCTGGTAGCCTGGGGGAGACCCGGTCAGACTGCATACTTGCAGCCAGGACTGGTGAGGTGGTTATATCAGGGAGAGAGCTACTCTGTAGCAGTGAGACTGAAGGTGAGCCACAACTGCTTGTGGGTACTGATGTTCCCTTGGACAGAGTGACTGCAAAGGTAGAGGTGAATAGTAGTACCTAGGCTGACAGAGAGGCACCAGTGTCAGAGAATGCCAGACTTCCTGTGGAAGGGGAGCTGAGAAGGGTTACAAAGAGAGAGTTGAGACAGGCTCAGCTTTCAGACCCTACATTACAAGGCCTGAGGCAGGTAGCTAGTGAGGCACCTGATTCTCAAGGGGATGAGGAATCTGTATACTGGGACAAAGGGTTACTGTATAGAGAGTGGACCCCTGAAGGAGGGCTAGAAAGTGAGAGAATACAGCAGTTGATATTGCCTAGAGCCTACCATCTGGTGCTTTTAGCCGTAGCCTATGATATTCTCTTTGCAGGTCATATGGGCATAACATGTACAAAGAGACATATTATGCAAAACTTCTATTGGCCTAGAATTTCCAGAGATGTAACAGGGTACTGCAGGACCTGTGAGCAGTGCCATAAGGCAGGCAAGGAAGGAGACAAGGTGAAAGCTCCTTTGATACCTTTGCCTGTGACTGAGGAGCCATTTCAGAGAGTAGCTATGGATATTGTTAGGCCTCTGAGAACCCCAAGTTCCACAGGTAAAATGTATATCCTAGTGGCAGTAGATTATGCTACAAGATAACCTGAGGCAGTGGCTTTGTCCTCCATTGAGGCAGAAAAGATGGTAAATGCTTTGTTATAGATTTTCAGCAGGGTAGGTTTCCCAAAAGAAATACTGATTGACAGAGGTGCCAATTCCATGTCAGACCTGCTGACTTGTCTGTGGAAGCACTGTGGGGTGAAGAACCTAAAAACCACCCCTACCACCCCTGGACTAATGGTCTTGTTGAAAGCTTAAACTCTACAATCAAGTCCATGCTACAGGCATTTGCAGACCAGTTTAAGAGGCAGTGGGACAAATATTTGCCCCATCTTTTGTTTGCTTACAGAGAGGTTCCCTAGGAATCCACCGTTTTTCAGTCTTTGATTTGTTAGATGGGCAGAGGGTGAGGGGGCCTCTACACTTAATTTGAGATGAGTGGGAAGGTGAGTGTGAATCCCACAAGGTGTCTGTTGTGGCATATGTCCAAAACCTCAGGACAAGGCTCAGATAACTCATGGGCTTGGCCAAGGAGAACCTGGCAGAAGCCCAACAACAGAAAAATGTCTGGTATGACAGGAGTGCTCGAGCTAGAGAGTGTGCTATAGGGCAGCAGGTAATGGTTCTCATTCCTGTGAGACAAAACAAGCTGCAAGCAGCCTGGGAGGGGCCCTACAAGGTGGTAAGAAAGGTAAGTGATGTTAACTACATAGTAGAACTGCTAAGCAGGAGGCAAGGGCAAAATTGTACCATGTTAACATGATGAAACTTTACCATGATAGGGAGGCCATTGTGATGAATATTTGCAGTGGATTACAGGAGGAGTCTGATGGAGATCTGGTGACTGATCTCCTCACTGAGGCTCATACTGACACCTCAGTGGAAGGGGTAGCAATGTCCCAGTAGCCATCTCCTACCCAGGTTTGAGAAATCTGAGCAGTGTTACAGGGGTTCGGGGACATGTTCACTGGGAAATCAGGGTGTACCCACCTGGTGCAGCACCAGGTGGATACAGGACCCCAAAGGCCTATTAGGCAGGCCCTTTATAGGGTGCATGAGAGACTCAAACAGACTCTGTGGGAGGGGACACAGGAGATGTTAGTGCTAGAGTTCAAGAATCCAACAGTCCCTAGGCTTCCCCAGTGGTGCTGGTGCCAAAGAAGGATGGCAGCACCAGGTTCTGTGTAGACTACAGGAAATTAAATAGTCTCACATAGTCAGATGCTTACCCCATGCCTAGGACAGATGAGGCTTTACAGCAGGTGGGTGGGGCTAAGTATCTTACCACCACTGATCTTTCCAAGGGTTACTAGCAGGTGCCCTTGACTCCCAGTGACTCCTTTTGGCTTGTATGAGTTCACAAAGATGCCCTTTGGGATGAAAAATTCCCCAGCAACTTTCCAGAAGCTGGTTGATCATATCCTAGCAGAAGCAAAAGGTTTACCCTTGCTTACCTAGATAATATTGCCATCTACAGCCATTCCTGGCAAGAGCACCTTCAGCATGTCAGGGAAGTGCTGGGCAGACTACAGAGGGCAGGGCTGACCATTAAGCCAAGAAAATGTCAGGTGGGTATGGCATAGGTCCCCTACCTGGGACATACAGTGAGGAGTGGTAAGATCAGGGTAGAACCTGCCAAAGTAGAAGCCATTCAGGCATTGCCTACACCTGTTACCAAAAAACAGTAGGGTACTACAGAAAGTTCTTCCCCAGTTATAGTACCATAGCTGCTCTACTCACTCTCCTGAGAAGAAAGAACAGGCCAGAAAAGGTAGTGTGGACCACAGCATGTGAGCAGGCATTCCAGAAGCTTAAAGAAGCTTAGGGAGAACCCCCTGTGTTAGGCAGTCCAGATTACAGCAAAGAATTTGTTCTGCAGGTGGATGCTTTGAACCATGGGGTGGGGGCTGTACTTAGCCAGATTTTTTCAGAGGGAGAAGAGCCCACAGTGGTTTATCTAAGTCGTAGGCTCCAACCCAGGGTGGAATGCTATGCAGCTGTAGAAAAGGAATGTATAGCCATAGTGTGGGCACTGCTGAAACTTCAGCCTTATCTGCATGGAAGGAAATTCACTGTAGTTACAGATCACTATCCCCTAACATGGTTACAGTGAGCAAGCCAGCAAAATGCTAAGTTGCTAAGATGGAGCTTATGGTTGCAAGCATATGATATGTCAGTGCAGCACTGCAGTGGGATTAGCAATGTCAATGCAGATGGGATCTCAAGATAGGGAATGTGATAAAGTGTAGTCAGATAATCCTAACCGTCTCAAGCAACGTTTCTCAAGGGTCACTTGAAAAACTATTTTCAGTTCTCAGGGAGGGGAGAAATGTGAAAACCTGAAAGGCTGCCAGCCCAGCCAGATAGAATCTTGTAAATAATTTTGTGTCATTGTAAACATTAATAAAATCCACAGGCTGTTTTACAAATGTAAGAGAAAAGTAAATGTAAGAAAAACTGTTATATGTTCTGAACTTCAAAAATGTAACCACAGTGCACACTTCTGGAAGAAAGCTGATAAAGTAAAGCATTTTATGACTAATCTCAGGGCTCAGAGACGGGATGTCTGGATCAATGAATTCTTCTATTGTCTTAGGACAAGAGTTAATTGCTAGATTTTACATGTATAATGTCTTTTATTGCTGTGGCTTCCTGCAGATGCACATTACAAAAAGAAATGTAATGTTAGCTTGGGAAGCTCAATCAAAACAGTTAAGAATAATGGAATCTAAAATCAGTCAGCCGTGATGTATTATCAATTTAAGACTTTCTCAGAGTCAGCGAATCTCAGCATTTTGCATTTGTCTTCAGAACTGTCAACATCACCAGCACTCTGCCTTTGCTCTGTGTGTAAGTTATTTAGAACATTGTTTCTCTTAGATATAGATAGAAAATAGTAAGATTAGACTAGCTGTTTCCTATATTTATGTCAGACTATTCTACAGTATTATTTTAAGCATTGTCCTGTGATGTCTGAACTCTTGACTAGCACTGTGTTTAATTGAGGAGATTTGACGTGTTTTTATTATTTATTATTAAATATTTTTAAACTTTTCAACTGTGGCTGTTTTGTGCAGAGACAAGTTAAAATCTAGAGTACATTGCATGTATATAGTGATGCTGTCCAAGCCACTCCAATAAGCCTTACTGTTGGTCATACTTGCTAATTGGATAATAATAATATTGCACAGTAAAATTGGATACCCTTTGGTAAGGGCCTTATTAGTAGCTGATATTAGTGGTTGGTTGCAGTGATTTCTACCTTATAGCCTGGGCAGAGAAGGGGGCATAGCCAACTTTCTCCAGGAGTGTCTGTGTGTTTGTATATAACTCATATCTCAAAGTGTGTGTGTTTCAGCTACTTGGGCAGGGACACAAAGCACTGGTTAGACAGAGAGGGTGCTGGAGGTTTCAGCTTGACCAATAGGCTGAGACCTGTACCCTATAGCTCTGCCAGTGGGGAGTCTTATTGGGGATCTGGAGAAACCAACCCCAGATTGATTGTGATCTTTGTGTGCTCCTAAGGGAAATTGTACTTTACTGTGTGTGTACTTGTTATCCTTCCCAATGTGCATGCCCCTCACTGGTGGTAGTGGTGAGGATTGAGGCTTCTTGATTACTGGGCCAGTGCACTGCCATCACACTAATCACCACTGAAACCTGGATGAAACAGGAAATAACTGACAATGAAATTATTCCCCCACGTTTTAACATACTCAGAATGGACAGAAATATTAAAAGAATAGGCACTATTGTGATTATTTATAAAAACAACTTAGAAATAACTCCACCCCATCTAAATATCCTACAATTTAATAATGCTGACGCATTCATAGGTTCATAGGTAGGTACTAGGCTATTGGCCCTAGGGCCTATACAAGTCTAGCCAAAAATGTACCCTAGCTTTCGCCACCCAAGAAAATTATTTTCCTGTGCCCCTGTCGAGCAGAACCACAGAATTGATCCCGGGGTGAATTTCCTATTACCCATCCAATCATCAAGATTCCAATTGCATACCTCAAAATTAACCATAAGAAATGTATATATATATATATATATATATATATATATATATATATATATATATATATATATATATATATATATAAATTAACCATAAGAAATATATATATATATATATATATATATATATATATATATATATATATATATATATATATATATATATATCTCAGCAGTATACATCCTACCAGGCAATAACATTACCTATACTGGATATCTGTCAACATCCCTCTGGAAACCTTCACCTTAGGTGACCTTAACATAGACTGGCAATCCACAAACAGCAGGAACCCCCAATGACTATATTCACCTATTTGGTTTCACCCAACTAATAAGCTGCACAACCAGAATAAACAAAAGTACTAATAGGCAGTCCACACTGGACTGAATATTGACAAACAAACACCATAATATAACATCTTTTGGTTGCTTACCACATACTACAAGTGATCACCTCCCAACTTATGTAATCAGACAACATGGTTCACCGAAATGAATAATATATAAACAGGTATGCAATTTAACCAAATTTGAAAAGACACATTTATTACAGCCTTGTCACGCTATAACTGGAATATATTAAGAGTAATGCCTCTAGATAAAGCAGTTACTCATGTCAGTTACACCTTACAAAAATTACTAAATGATTTAGCACTAGTTAGGACAAGGGTAAAAACTAATACAGCACCATGGCTGACAAAAGAGACCAAACATCTCATGCTGCAAAGAGATAGAACATGGAACTAATGGTATAAGAAAAAAAACAACATGTCTATCACAATTCTAGATATGTCAGAAACTGTACCAAGATCCTTGTTAAGTTTGACAAGAAATCATGTTACAGTAATCTCCAAAAAAAGCACCAAAACAACCCTGTTATTTTAGTCCTCTAAATAAACTACTGCACTCCGGCCATACCACTACACCTGCCCTTCTACTTCAAATGACAAAGAGTCCATTGCCACTTAGTTCAACACTCATTTTGTGCAGCCAGTTCTATTACTAATCAATGACCACCTCACTTCACCCCTCCAATTTCCATCTACTCTTGAAAACAGCTCACTGTCTTTTAGTTTTCAACCCATCCCAGCAACAACCATAAAACAACTACTAGCCAAGTTAAAAGCAACAACTTCATCTGTCGATAACCTTCCCACTGAGTTCCTCAAAACAGGTGCAGAAGCACTAGCCTTACTTGTCTCCATTCTAATCAACCAGTTAGTAACTGAAAACTACGTCCCACCCCCTTTGGAAAAAAATCTATTATTATACCCCTTCACAAAGGAGGTACTCAGAAGAGTTAGCAGACTACCTATTGCTATCTTTTCACCCCTCTGTAAAATCCTTGAGAAATGTATTCCCTCTCAGATTATGTAACATATAACCAAACACAACCTTGTTTCCAGCACCCAGCATGGTTTCAAGCCCAATGACAGTACTATTACTGCCCTCCTCAACTTCACCAGCATGGTAAACCAATACAAAATTAGGGCAACCTTGTTTCTTCAATTTTCCTTGACCTTTCCAAAGCATTTGACACAGTGTCCCACCAAAAGCTCTCTGAGCTTGAAACACTAGGTCTTATTTACCTCTCCCTTCTCCTGGTTTCACAGTTATGTATGCAATCATCAGCAGGCAACTAAATGGCAACAGAACCTTTCAGCATTTCAATCAGTCTCTGTTGGTGTTCCCCAAGGGTCAATACTTGGTCCCCTTCTATTTAATATTTCATAAATAAACTTCATACCATGAAAATGCTTCCCAAACTTGTACAATATGCTGACAATTCAACCCGTATCTTCTCTATTCCATCCATAACGAAATTATAGGAAATCACTCAAAAAACATTCACTGACATTGAAAAATGGCTAAAAAATTCTAACTTGCTGCTTAATGTAAAAACATCTTATGCTAATTTAAACCAACACCTTAAACCAGAAACATACATTTCATATTACCTCAGGTAATAACATAAAAATAGAACCCATGAACCAAACAAAGGTGCAATAGTGCTTGTAAAAAACCTGTAAAACCCAAAAGAAGTAGTATTCGTTGTGAGTCCAATACCTTCTTTATTGTAACACCAAATAAATTAAGCGCTTTCGTCAGTTGAAACTTGACTTCATCAGAATTAAATACAAAAGATAAAACCCTGCTTTAATATATGGACTACTAGTCAGTGATTGGTCCAGTAATTTAAACAATTAACAAGTCCATTAACGTAATTGAGATTTAAAATACCAAAGGTTAATTTATCACATCTAATAAAATTTCTGCAAAATTCTTAATGTTCTAAAAACATTGTAGCAGTACAATATGTAATGGTAAAAAGCACAAATATCACAAGTAAATAAATATGTATTATTTGTATACAAATATCAATTATTTCTCATTTTACTTAAACTTGTTCTGCCCTTTCCTTTAAAATTGGTGCCAAATTCAAACATTCATTTAAGCCAGGAGAAACATTTGCTGCAAGCCTAAGCTGCCATATCAATTCCTTTTTCAATAATAGATTTTGCCAGTCTCCACCTCTGGCTTCCAAATGAACTAAATCTAAAATAGCAAAATGAAAACCTGTATAATCATTACATGTCATACTATGTTTATACAAAGCATTTGTAGCTTTTTTATTTTTTATGTCATACAAATGCTCGTAGATTCTTGTCTTGAGAAGCCTCTCAGTCTTCCCAATATAAAAAGAACTATAGGTGTCACACATAGCAATATAAACTAACATGCTAGAAAAACAGTTGCCTCTCCTGGGGTAAACTATATTATTGTTCTGTTTTTTCAAACATATTTTAGTATCCTGTAACTTAAGATGTAAGAACACTATTTACATCTCCCACAACACCTAGTACCATTGTTAATGACTTCATCTGTTACAAGACATTTTGGTCCACTTTCTAGAATCTTTTTCAAATTAAATCCAATTTTTGTAGTAAACACTGTTTTTTCACCCAAAACTTGATATTTGTCATGGTCAACTTTAAATATGCTCCAGTTCTTATGCAAAACATCTTTAACTTGTTGATATATGGGACTGGATTGTAAAATACAAGTATGCTCAAAATTGGTTTCATTAAGTTTTTTTATCAGTCTTACCAGAAGTTTCATTTTTTTCTAGTCCTTTACCTAATAATGGGGTATATCTCTTACCCCATTCAACGTACACTTCATAAAGAGTTTTTTCCACCAGACCCATAGGGTAACCCCTATCCAAAAACATGTTTTTTAGATATTCAAACTCAGGTCGAAGATCTTCCACAGAAGATGTCATTCTAGCTACCCTAATTGCTTGACCCTTAATTATACTTTTCTTCTGACTGAAAGGATGATGACTGTTAAAATGTAGATAATTATTACAAAAAGTTTTCTTACGGTATATTTTTGATTTAAATTTGTCCTTATCTTTAATAATGAGTGTATCAAGATAACTAATTTCATTAGCATCAAACTGAAAAGTGAACTTCAAAAAACTGGTAGTACTGTTGAGATATTGGATGAATAAAGGAATAGTCTCAACTGTTCCTTCAAAAATAAAATATCATCCAAAAATCTACAGTAGTAATTAATGTAATCAAAATATTCACTTCCAAACACATATTCTCTCTCCCATCCTAGTAAAACGATGTTTGCATAAGTTGGGGCACAAGCAGCACCCATTGCCACACCTCTAACCTGCTGGAAATATTCTCCCTCAAAAAACAAGTAATTGTGGTCTAATATAAGTTCCATCATTTCACAAGTTAACTTGATTTCATCACCATTCATAGTAGACAGATTATATAAAGTCTCCTCAAAATAAGCTAACCCTTCTTGTTTAGGAAGCTATGTGTGACACCTGTAGTTCTTTCTATATTGGGAAGACTGAGAGGCTTCTCAAGACAAGAATTTACGAGCATTTGTATGACATAAAAAATAAAAAAGCTACAAATGCTTTGTATAAACATAGTATGACATGTAATGATTATACAGGTTTTCATTTTGCTATTTTAGATTTAGTTCATTTGGAAGCCAGAGGTGGAGACTGGCAAAATCTATTATTGAAAAAGGAATTGATATGGCAGCTTAGGCTTGCAGCAAATGTTTCCCCTGGCTTAAATGAATGTTTGAATTTGGCACCAATTTTAAAGGAAAGGGCAGAACAAGTTTAAGTAAAATGAGAAATAATTGATATTTTTATACAAATAATACATATTTATTTACTTGTGATATTTGTGCTTTTTACCATTACATATTGTACTGCTACAATGTTTTTAGAACATTAAGAATTTTGCAGAAATTTTATTAGATGTGATAAATTAACCTTTGGTATTTTAAATCTCAATTAAGTTAATGGACTTGTTAATTGTTTAAATTACTGGACCAATCACTGACTAGTAGTCCATATATTAAAGCAGGGTTTTATCTTTTGTATTTAATTCTGATGAAGTCAAGTTTCAACTGACGAAAGCGCTTAATTTATTTGGTGTTACAATAAAGAAGGTATTGGACTCGCAACGAATACTGCTTCTTTTGGGTTTTATAAAAATAGAACTCATAAGCCAAACTAAACTACTCAGAGTGATAACAGATGACAACCTCAAATCTGATCACCACATGCTTCATTCCATCACAAAAAAATCACCAAAAACTCAGCTCCCTCTACAGGACTAAACGCTACTTGACAGATCAAGCAAGGATTACCTTAGCAGCAACATACCTCCGTCCTTCTCTATTATATGCTTCCCTTATTCTTACAAATATGAAAACTACATATAAAATTAAACTAGCCACCTGGTTCTACAAAATAGCTAATTTTACAACCAACCAACCTTATAAAACACACCACTGCCTTGCATTAAAACAAACTGACTTAAACTTCAAAACCAGCTTACATACTCACAACTAATCATGGCCCCCAACCTACTGTAATCTCCAAATGCCCAGCATTACAAAATACTTTACTGTACTATTCACCCACAAGAGACTTTCATTCAATAAACTTTGACTATGTATCAATAAGATACAACACTGCTGAAGACTCTCTACTCTCATTATGTGTCAAAACCCTGGAATGAAATCCCCACGCAGTTAAAACAGACAGAAAACGTAAATGGTTTCAAAACTTTGCTTAAACATTACCTATGCCAAAGACGGGTCTGCGTCTCATGCTTGCCTAGCTAGCTTTACTCAGATTACTTTTCTCCAACCCTTACAGCCACTTTGCTTCCCATTCGTTTTGTACCTTATCGCTTCTCCTCATAATGCACTTATTTCCTAAACGTTTACTTTTCCTTCTTCTCTCACACCTCACCACTAACTACAATTCTTATTCTGTCTATTTATCTTCTTGCTCATTTCCATAATTTCCCCTTTCTTATCTCTCATCATTTTTAAGCTATATTCTACTTGTCTGTCTGTATATTATTACTAAACCCCCAAACACCCCAGTTTGATCTTTTCCCTGCAGCCATCATGCTATAAATACATCAGTTGCTACTGTATCTTAGTTCTTTATTCAATAATTAGCCAATTTATGCAATTATTCTCTTGTTTTTGTGTTAAAATGTTAAGTTCATGTAAAAAGTATTTAAAAATATTTAAAAATCATGTAAATAACGTAAGTTTTTACCGTACAATAATAAATGTACATTGGGTTTCTATCAGATAGTCGAACTTCTGCAAGTTCAAACCTCATATGGTCGAGACCATAATTTCGAATTTGCAGAAGTTCGAGCATTTCAATGGAAATCTCCATAAGGGAGGTTTCCATTTTGTTCAATGTGGTGCGATCTTGGGTTTGGTATATTTAAGTAGCGGGGGGGGTGCAAGGTGGCTTGCCCCCCTGCTTACAACAGTTTATTTTGTTTTTTATCCATACTCAAAGTTTTTTTAACTTCAAACAGGATGGTTCGAACATTCCGTGCTGAAAGTTATTAAACTTCAGCTATGTGATATAGACCCATGTACATCACATATAAGTTAAATGTGGAACTTTTCTCCCCAGGTCTCCTCTGAAAATAGGTTTTGCCCAGTTTGATTTTTCCTGGTCAACAAAGACAAATAACTAACCAAATAAAGAAATCAATACATACATACATACATACATGCATAAAAATATAATAGAATAAAAATGCAGATTCTGAGATGGGCAAAGGATAGCAAAAGATTTAATTTTACAAATATTGGCTAGGTACTCAGTATCTTATCTGCAGGCATCAATCTTGAAGACAGACTAAATAAACATTGGCTAGATAGTTAGTATTTATGTAGGCATCAGTCTTGGAGCCAGACTAACTTACTTAATTCTCTGTAAACATGTGCTTTCACAATATGAGTGCTACCTTCCATTCCCACCTTTCCATACAGATGTTTCCTTCATGAGCATCAAGCTTGTAAGTTTTTTTTTTTTTTCAAATAATTCTTTTATTTTTCAAAGTATGATACAATGCATACTGGGATAGGAAATACATTACAGTTATACACATTAAAATGCAACGATGGATAATTACAGAATATTGTGAGTAACCACATAGTTTAGCAATGATACATATGAGAAGGATAGGAACAGCACAATGAGCATTGTAAACAATTTAACCAAAACAATTATATACAATATTTACAACCAACAGTGCTACATTCCTCCGCAGTGGTATTGCAAAATATAATAATAATTGGGTTGGCAGTGGTTCTCGGTAGATTAACAGGAATAGGGATAGCTGTTATACTCAAGGTATGAATGGGAGGTTATTCAGTATGAATCACATCTATAAGTTTCTTCCAAAGTTTACCAAAATAAGTTCTCTTTTTGGGGCCTTTTATAATGAATTTATGAGCTGAGATGTGTTTGAAAGCCATCTCTTTGAAACCATTCCAACTAAGTTTGGTGCGATCTAACCAATTTTAGTGATGTATAGTTTAATAAGTGAACAGAGAATAATTAAAATGTGGAGTTGTACTTTAGATAATTGGAGGTAGGAATATGGAGAATGGCTGTTTCCCACGAAAGGGTTGAGGTGTAGTAACCCATTTTTTGTAAGCGAACTTTTAGAGAGCACCAAAGTTTGTAAGAGTGGTTGCAATACCACATAATGTGTAGTAGATCCGCTCTCAGATGGGGCAACAGGTGCGAGGAGGATGAGTTGGGATTAAATTTATTGAGTCTTACAGGAGTGAAGTAGGAATTATTGTTTAGCATCAGTTGGGTGTATAAGAGTTTTTAAAAGGGAGAGTTCTAAAGTAGATTTTATAGCTGAGAGTTTTTGGTCCTCTGTAAAAGGAGAACCAACAGTATTCCAATAGTTGGAAAAGAGACAGTTTGAGTTGTATAGCACAGAATTCAATAGTTTGTAAGAAGATGAAATTGTTTTTTTAGTGCTTGATATTACAGATATAGTTTCAATTAATTTGTTAATTTCCTGAGGGTTAGGAGGAAGATTGAAATGTTGTGCAAGTATAATTTCTCTTAATTGTCGAAGAATAACTGTGTATTTGTTATTGGTTCCAAGAATTAACCGTAGCTCAGGAAGAGATTTTGATCTATGTTTGAGGATGTCCCATACATTGAGATCTTTAATGAGAGGAAATTTAGTAAGGTCCAACATCATATTATTGATTTTGATGTTTGGATTTTGATGGAGTGGTTGGAGCAGGGGTAGAATATTTTCCAGATTGATGTCTTTAATAAGTTTTTGGAAAAGCCTAATTTTATGTTTCAGAGAATGTGCTAAATTACAATTGTTTATAGAAATAGTGGATAGGAAGGGAATAGCCTGAGGATTAATTTTGTTAGAAATAATATGGTGATGCCAGATTTTCAACCATGATGGAGAGTGGGTATGGTTTTTGCTGCTAAAGTTTGAAATAGACCAGACTCTGTTTGAGCAGATGATCTTGTAGTACAGTTGAAAGTTTGGAAGGCCTAACCCCCCTTTCTCCTTAGGATAGGTTAATTTAGAGTAAGAGATCCTGACTGACTTGGGAACCAGATGAACCTAGCTAGGTCTTTTTCAATTTTGGAAAAGAAGTTATTAAAGACTACTATATCCGCATTGAATTGATATAAGAGTCTGGGTAAGACATTCATTTTCACTATTGCTACTTTGGACAAGAAGGCTAGATTCATAAGTTTCCATCTTTGTAGATCTTGCTGGATGGTGGACCATGTTTTTAGTAGATTATTTTGGAGCATGGAAGCTTGGTTATGTTCAAAATGGATACCTAGATATTTAAGATTATATGTTATTTGTAAAGAGGACTGGGAAATAGAAAGATTTGTGGGAGTTGGAATTGATTGGGAAAATATGTGATTTTTTATTGTTAATTAGGTAATCTGATGCGGTGGAGAAGTACTTAATGGCATCAAAGATTTTGGGTAGGTCTGAGTTGGGAAACTGGAAGTATAGATTTAAATCATCTGCAAAAGCTGATAGTGCGACATGTGTGTTTAGGATTTTAGGGATGTTGTGGTGTGTATTCTGCGCGATATATAAGAAGAAGGGCTCGATAAAAATGTTAAAGAGAAAGGGTGAGTGGGCAACCCTGTCTTGTTCCATTAGTAATCAATATTGGCTTGGATCTCTGTTTGTTTATATAAAGGTATGTGTAGGACTTTGTATAAAGTGTTCTGATTATATCCGAGAAGGATTTAGGTATATTGAAATGGAACAAAGTAGCAAACAAAAAGTCCCAGTTGACTCTGTCAAAAGCTTTAGAGGCATCAAGGTTAGGGCATATATTGGATTTTTGTCTTTTTTGGTAAATTGTATTAGGGAATCCAAAGTTAGGGTATTATCCCATGTGTGTCTATTGCTCATAAAACCAGCTTGGTCAGGGAAATTAAAGGCGGAGTATCTTTTGTAATCTATTAGCTAAAATAGCAGCAAGAATCTTAATGTCAACATTTATTAGAGATTGGTCTGTAATTGTGTGGGTCTGCTTTGTCTTGTTTGTTTTTTAATAGTAAGATGGTTATTGAGTTGTTCCAATGTAAGTCAGTAATACCCTCCTTAATGATACAGTTAAAGACTTTCAATAGGATGGAGGATATTTTTGGGCAAAAGGCTTTGTAAAAGTTAGTAGTGAAGCCATCAGGGCCCGAGATTTGCCTCTTTTAAGGTTGTTTATAATGTCATGGACTTCTTGGATGGTAAATGGAGCAGATAAGAGAGAGACTTGATTTGGTTCAAGAGAGGGGAAATTAATGGAATTAAGAAAAGACTCCATCTGGGGTTTTAAAGTATCTTGTTTATTGCTACTATAGATATCTGAAAATAATTCAAAGAATAAATGTATTATTTCAGAATCTGAATTGTAAATTTTTCCTTGATAGTGAAGGGTGGATATTCTGGGAGCACCGTTATTATTTTTAATATTCTTGCCAGAGTTCTTGAGGGGTTTGAGCCCATTCAGAATATGTTGCTATACATTTTGTTCCTGTAGGGAATAATTCTGTGAGTGAAGTTCTAGTAATTCTTTGCGTGGAGTTGATCAGTACTTCAGTTTTTGGGTCTGGAGATAATCTCTGACTTTTTCTAAAGATGAGAGTTTAAGGATAGAGTATTTTCTTTTTAGTGTTGAGTTTTTAAGAAAGGAAGCTTTGCTAATCAAAAAACCTCTCATTTCAGCTTTACAGGCCGCCCATTGAATGTCTGGAGGGATTAGGGATTTTGTAAGATTAATGTCGAGAACCAACAACATGTTATTAATTTTATTTAAAATATCTTTATTATTTAGTAGGTTATTGTTAAGGGTCCAGTTAGCAAAAGTAAAATCAGGCGTGTTGAATCTAATTTTAAGAGAGATTTTTGCATGGTCGGGAGAGATCTGGGTTCAATATTAAAAGAATTTTTAAATTTAGATAGGGGGTCCGAAATCAGAATGAAGTCTAGTCGTGACCAAGATTTGTGCCAGTTACAATAGAAGGTATATAAATTTTCTTTGGTGAAATATTACTAAAAGTGATAGTGTCTACAAGATTAAAATCTGAGATAAGTTCCTCTAAGGCTATAGAAGCTTGGAAGTTATAAGAGGAGGATTTGCTGGTGCGATCTAGACTAGGGTCTATTACCACATTCCAGTCCCCTCCTACTATGAATAAGTAATTTGGAAATGAGTTTAGTATGTTATAGATTTCTAAGATAAAAGTTTGTTGTTGAGAGCAAGGACCATATAGGTTCAAGAACATAATTGGTTTGGAGGAATCTGGGAGTGTAGAGGTGAAATAACACCATCTGCCGTTTGTATTATATTCATTGATAGGTTCCTGGAATTGTTTCTTAATTATAATGGCCACCTTGAGTTTGTGCTATCACCAGCACTTATTATGGACCTGATCCATTTTCTATTTTTTATATGCTCCCATTCATTTTCAGATAAGTGTGTTTCCTGGAGAAAGCTAATATTAGCCTGGGATTTAAAAGCAGGTGGAGAAACAGTTTTCTTTTAGCGGTATTTTGTAAGCCTTTGATGTTCCAAGAGTCAAAGGCCCAGCTCATGTAAGTTAAAACCAACCAGAGTAGAAGGAAACATTATATATTTGGAGACTTAATGTAATATTTGGGTAGAATAATGTGTGTTGGAGAGAGACTGCCTTGTGTTTGCAATAGGCTGAGAGGGAAATGGAAAACCGTATCATATCTGTGTCAGTAAACAGTTTGGATGTAGAGGAGGAAGTAGCAAAATACTCCTTCTGACATGCCCCGTGCCTACCCACCTGAACCCCTTAAAGAAGTATAAAACTAAAGAAAACCTAACAGTTCTATACATATATACATAAACATTCTCATCCAAAGGGTTATCAAACTAGATCCCTACTACAATGCACATACAGCATCCGTATGTAGATGCTACACCTACTAGTTTGTCATGTACGTATGACCTTATGTAAATAAACATACGCTTGTAAGTCTAAGCGCTTAAGCTTAATGTATGTGAGAGATGTAAATCTATAAATACTATATATAACAGACTTATTACAAGTAGTAGCATTTCTTATGGAATTTCGCACATAACAGGTAGATTGTAGAGATGGTGTAACCCTAAAGCATTATTAAGTTCGTCATAAACAAGAGCCTGATACTAGTGAGTTTGGCAGTATAGCAAAAGTTGTAAATGGTTGAAAAACTAAACAAAATAAGTAATTATGGTGTTGTTTGGGCAGGAAGGTATTTCCAATGAGCGGACTCTGATAATGGCAGAGCTAATTAAAACTAAGAGTCTTGTTGTGTTGTTGAGATCCTCCCTCTCTCTGTGTTTACCCTTTACCAGATTTAAGCACTACTGATTTGGGTATAGGTGGTCTTAAAACCCCTACATAGCTTTTAGCTGCCAGTTAAGTTAAATTAAATCATTGCATTTGTATTACAACATTATATCAGGCTCCATGGCCACCCTGCCCCCATTAGCAAATGACCCACAGAGCCTTATTTCTTTCTTAACTTCCCAACTCTATAAGGAAACTTCTCTAACTGTAAACTGCAGCCAGTTCAGTAAAGCAGAAATATATTGTAAGTGTATCTATGTGTTGGTTTTTACAAATGTACTAGATTTGCTAAGGATATGGGTTTGTTTAATTAATTACAGTCAGAGCTGAAAAGCTCTTCCTGACAACTCTTATGGTTCTATGTGAGTTGTGTATATGTTAGTGAAGGTGTTTATGCCTTTACTTTGTGTGCTTTACAACATAGAGTCGAGGATTTTAGACAGACCATCCTGGTCCTCAATTCACGAAACTGGAGTGTCCCAACAGTAAAAAAGAAAAAAAAACGTTTGTAGACCTGTAGTATGTACAGGGGATCCAATGCAGTAATCAGGACTTATTTATGATGATCAGCGCTATAAGCGATTGAAGGAGAACAGACCTAGCAAGCGTACACTTAAGCGTCCCAGTAAAAGCCTCTGGAAACCTCATGGCGCGATGTGTTCCTGTTTGTTCGTGGATCTGCCTTTAAACATATGGAAGGATGTTTTACTGTTTTAAACAGTCACAAAACTGTTAGAAGGACAATGTTGGCGCTGAATTAGAGGCGATGTCCCTGAAGCCTCCGGTGAGTGAATTAAACATTTGAAGTGTAAAACTGCTGAAACGCTTGTGCTGGAAGATTGTGAATTTATCCAAGGTCTGGAATCTTGTTAAATATTTTGAGGAAGATCTCTTTTGCTTCATTTTGGGAGGTTACAGTATATTTGGTTTCATTGGAAAAAAGTCAAAGTGTTTGGGTAACGATTTGAAATCTGATGTTTCTTTTAATTAAGTCTGAACAAAGCGGAGCTAGTTTCTGTCTGTTTTCCTTGATGGAGATGGGTAAATCTTGTGTAAAAGTTAATTTGTGATTATTCCACATGAAATTTTATTTTTTTTGCTGCATATAAGATCTGTTGAGCTGTCTGGAAATTCAGTAGTCTTGTATATATTTGTGAGGGAGCTACATCTTGTCTTTTTTTATAGCACGGTGGGCTCTCTCAATTGTGATATTTTTTCCCCTTCTGGGTGAAGTAGTGATTCAAATATTTGTTTTGTTATAGCAAGTAAGCCTTGACTGTCGTAGCTCTCTGGAAGACCTCTTATTAATATATTATTACGTCTGCTTCTAGCTTCTAGATCTGTAAGTTTTGCCTGTAGGTCTAATAAAGAGGCTGGATCATCTGATAAGGATTGTAGTTGGAATTCATTGGATTGTACTTTTTGCTCAAGTGTGTCTACTCTGTCCCCAATTTGATTGATGGATTTACCTATAGTTGAAAGTTGTTCCGAGAAGCTTTGTATGGCAGATTGTATGGGCTGGAGGGCCTGCTTCAACTCATCCATGTGGAAGCTGGAGTCTTCTTTACTAATTGTATCACTTTTAATAGGCTCCGCATTTTGTTTATTTGTTCTCTGCCTTTTGAAAGGACTTCTTTTCAGGTGAAAAATTGCTGAGGCTTTGGCTTTAATTGTTTGAGTTTCCATTAAAAGAGTCATTTGTTGTTTTTGTCTGTTTAGCCATGTGGAGTTAGAGGTGTTTCAAGTAGGAGCAGGCCTCCCTGAGTTACTTGTGGGAATAACACTGTGGAAGAGCCCGAGATGATGGAAGTCTATTATGAGTTATTTCCCACTGCGAAGGTGATGCAGTAACCGAAGAAATGAAGGTAAGGTAGCTCTTTTCGAAGTGTGTAGTATCTTAGAAAAAGTAGTTGAGGTGAGGAGCTCTGTGCATAGGCTGTTCACTAGTCGACCACCATTTTGGAATCCATCAAGCTTGTAAGTTTTAATGTGGGTGGTTGCTGTGACCTTTGTATAATAGCTAAATATTATTTTTTATGTTTCTAATTAAGAATAATACCAAGAAATGTTATAACTAATAGGGAAGGGTATATGGCAGAGATTTGTGCATGTCCTTCAGTACGCCAATCAAGGAATGAATTGATTAATGATGATTCGATGTGTTACTGCAGTCAGGGCATGGTTTTGGGATGTACTTGCTACTATGAAACCTGCAGAGTAGTACATCCAAATGCAAACACAGACAACATTTTAATCAAAGATGTGTAAACATCAAAATAATATGTCTTGCAAACCTAAAAGTCAAACCTCTAAAGGTTCACTGGCTTTTAAATCAGTCTCAGAAATATTCATTCATCTTTCATGAATACACGCCCTTGATAAGGCCTCAAGGCTCCACAAAAAAAAAACAAAAAAAACTCACTGCTATTTCTAGACCATTGTCCGCCATCTGTGCCTTTTGGATGTTTAGCCTCCCCTTCACAAACACACACCTTTAAAACATGCTCTGTATTGCTCTTTCTGCAGCAATATTCTGCCCTCTCTGCTACCACCGCCCTCACACTCTTATTTCTGTTGTTCCATCCAGATGTGATCAACAGTCCAGTCCCTTTTCCTGCACCACTTCCATTAGTTTAACTCCTCCCACCTGATGCCTTACATGACGGATGTTGTAACCCAAAAGCAATATTCTGCATTTGTTTACACTGAACCTCAACTGCAACCTTTCTGCCCACTTGTTCAGCCCTTCCAAATCATTTGCTAGATTCTTGCCCCATCTTCCACTGCTGCCTTTATCTGTGCATCAAAGAAAAAATTAGCAAAATAGTAAAACAGAACTGAGCAACTAAAAAAACTAAATAACCCTTTTTCCAGTCCAACCGGGGCCAAATGTCACTGGCAAAAATAAACTATAAACTAAACTACAACGTTATTTGTAGATGATTTTTGAACTAGTTTATAGTCTGTGTTACTTTGTTCTGAAGAAGTTCTTTATTAAAAGAATGAAAGTGCTTAACTTATTTTTTGTGTATCTTTGTGTGTTTTATTTTTGCTAGTGATGTTTGGCCCCGGTTGGACTGGAAAAAGTGTCATCATCAAAAACAATGAACCTGCCCTACCCTCCCTCTGACTGGTGCGAGTAAAACACAATAAAGCGTACTGCCAGATAATTAAAATAACTCACCAATGCCTGCACTTCCTGAGAAGGCTCAAAAGAGCAAAGCTTCCTCGGAATGCTCTATCCACCTTCTACAAAGGAGCTATTGAAAGTATTCTCACCTGCGATTTTCCTGTGTGGTATGGAAACGGTACTACAGCAGAAAGGAAGAAACTTCAAAGAGTGGTGAGGATTGCAGAGAAGATAATGAGCACAAATCTTCCAACCAAGCAAGAACTTTTTACAACAAGAAGCATAAAGAGGGCATACAAAATACTTAAGAGACACATCACATCCAGCATTTGGCTGGTTTGCTAGACTTTCATCTGACAAGAGGTACCGCAGCATTTGCTGTAGAACCTCCGGGCTCTTGAGCAGCCAATAGTAATAAGGTTCATAAACTCTGACATCAACTTGGACATCTCTTACCTCCAAATGCAATCTCACTAGTAATATTTTACTGAAAGTGACACATTATTTAATTCGCTATAGTTAATATATTCTTACAGAAATGCAATATCGTTCTCTTAAAAGTGCAATTGCAATAATTCCTCATGAGCAATATTAACAAACTGCCTTTTCTCTCTTTTTCTGTGTGCAGTATTATTTGTTCACATGTTTAGGTTTATATGTATGGGTAGTTTTACCTGACTAGAAATGGGTTATAAGGAGTATTCTTTTATGCGTATTAGTCATTAGAATAGTTGTGTATACGTCATGTGTTATTCTTTGTACACTTAAATTGCCTTTGTAATCTGATAACGAGCCGACACATGAAATTTAGTTTATTTTGCACTTGTGTTTCCCAAATGACAAAGTTTATATAATGAAAGTTTATTTTGTGGTATTTTTAAAGTGTTTTACCAAGTTTTTCAACAGAATTAAAAGGGACCTGTGTGCGTGGAAGAAGCTTGCTGTGTACTGATTTTACTTTCTTAATTTATGACATCTGTCTTTTCAAAATAATCCTCTTTGTCATACCATTCTGTCATATAGCTTTGCACCTCTTTAGTCTTGGACATACTCCCAAAACCAAGAGATTTTCCTATAAGAGTCTTATGTATAATAAAGTCAATAGCCGTGCTGAATTCCAGTATACCAGTATACCATTGCCAAGCTGACGTATAACCTAGTCATAAAATGGATCAAGTTTGATTGAAAGCCCTTTCTACCCATTAATCCATCCATGTTTTTCCTGTTCTGGAGACTGTGTTTCTCTAAAATTGCCATCAGCCTTCTCCTCAGAATTCTCTCCATCTCTGCCACTATTGTTAACTCTCACTCGCCCACAAACTAGTAAACCATCCACTAAATGTCCCATCCCTCTAGAATCTACTCCAACCCTATTGCACCACCAGACCACTAAGATCCAGCAACAAAAATCACTTGCAGATCACTAAAGCCAATAACTCTGTTGGTGAAGCACTATTCTCTTGCACCATAGCCAAATTATCAAACTCCCTCCCACCCACAATTACCTCTGTACAATCATGCACCCACTTCAAAACTTTACTAAAAGCGCACCTAAAAACATGCTGGCTATACCCTTGCAACTCCCACTCTAAAATCACCCACCCCATCCAACCACTACCTTTCTTTCCACTCCACTAACTACCTTGATTATAGCAAGCTCAGATGCTCATAAGCCTAGTACTTATTATACAGCAGGAATTTCTTATTGTAACATTTGTTAATGTCTGTTAAGTACTTCACAGATAAAGATTCTAGTTGTCTACTGATGTGCTATGTTCTTCATCTGTAAATATGTTGTAAGTAATTGCTATGTTATATTGTTAATCGCTATGTAATCCAATGTAACTACTGTCTGTTTATTTTAACTGTGGAGCTTTTCTCCCTGGGCCTCTGCTGAAAATGGACCTACGTCCAGTCGGACACTCCCGGTCAACAAATGTAAATAAAATAAAATAAAATAAATAAAAATAAAGTTACCAGGCTTGTAGATCTTTGGGATTTCCTGCTCATTGCCTAGTGGAAGGGCACCACCATTATTGTTCTTCAGTCCTTAGGAACCTGGACACATGTCAGATTGCTGAGGACTGAAAGGCAACCTTTCTAGTTTGTTATTTATATTTCTAGTTCCTTCTTAACCTCAGTTTTTCCTGTTTTGGTGTTGTCACTGCCCTCCACATGTTGACTCAATTCCCTCCAAACATGGCACCCTCCTGTTGATTTCCTTTTTGAAAACTGTAGCAAAGCATCCATTTAGTACCTGTTTTTTTCCCAGTCTTCTCTGATCATCCTGCAATCTTTATTTGTCCTGGTTATTGTTCCTGTCATTTCTTTTTTCTGGACCCTTCCATTCTTTACCAATTTTCTCAACTATTTCTGTTGCATTTTTGCTAGCCTCCTTGTACTGTGTTTCCATTACCTCCCACTTCTTCATTTCCACCTCTGTTAGGCTTTATCTTTTGTGCCAGTTGCTAGCCTATCATTCCTATGTATCCAAATTAGCCTTCTTGTTTTGCTTTTCACTTCTTTCTCATACCTGTGCTCATAGTCTTGAGCACTTCTTTCCTGAGTCATTCTCTTAACATGTTTAGTCTACCATAGCTTCATAGGTGAGTACAAGGGTAGTAGCCCTTCTGGGCCATTTTAAATCCATCCAATTTCCATTTTTCTGCTGAAAATAATTGAAATATCAGTTGAAATATCAGTTTGCTCACTGACTCCTAGTTCATCCTTGACCACCTCACCAAGCAGAACATAATCCATTCTTCAAAAATCCCACATTTGCTGTCTTTGTCTTTTTATTGTTTCCTTTCCCATCTTTTCTAAACCATATAATAACATGACTGTTGTTGCCTAACAATGCTTTAACCTGGGCATTTGTGATATTTTCTGCATCGGTTAGGACCACTCCAAAATTCCATCTATTCTAGTACAGTCCTGTACCAGATGTTTGAATCCCTCCTGGTCCAAGACCATAGCCAACTCCTGTTGTCTCTTTGTGCTGGAGCTCAGAAAGTTTTAACCAGTGGGTTCTTTATCCTTTCCTTTAGTCATTCATTTTTCACTCTTGTTACATCTGCTGAATTATACACTGTATCATTCAATTATCTCTCTCTCTTTTCTTCTACCTTAACTGCTGAGGTATGTAGTCTAATTTCTTATCATGCCTATAGCCTTGCCGTTCTCCACATGGAGAAACTAACTGTGAATTTTCAAATACTGAAAATCTTGTGATGAGGCCTGATTGTTGTGAAAACCATATGAAACAGCAAGAATGACTGTTTTTTCCAAATACCTGAATCACTTCCTACAAAACTAATTTTGACCTTCATCAGGTCAAGAGGTGAGAAATATGGAAAGTCCTGAATATATACCATACTTTCCCACTTAACCCCATACAAAAAGTGTGAAGGAAAGGGTGACCATTGCATTATGAAGACCACAATTTACAAGGATAATACAGTTTTCTACCAAGTTCCATATAATGCATTATAGAATACCCATTCCACTTTTATGGCACAATGTACATATATTGTGGGTCTGAGACTGAGAGGCCACCATCCATTTATTTTCATGGTACCATATACAGAAAGTGTTAACTGGACTTGGGTAAGCAATTTAGTTTTCTGTTCATTCATTTATTAGCTATTTTGGGTATCAGGGCCTTGTGCGGTCTTCTTATTTTCCATTTATAACATTGCAATGTGTTTTGGAAGCATCCAAGGATGGTGGTTCCAGTTTCAGATCTAAATAAAACCAAATTTTATACATTCATTTATTTATCTACTTATTGTTTACATCTGATTTGTAGGACAAATAGGGATTACAAGTGCCTATTTTTGATCCAACCCAATCCCAAGGTTCAAACTGTGCAGAAAAGGAACAAATTGATGCTTTGTGAATCCAGTTGCACTTGTTTCAGTTCCCCGCTATGAAATGAAATGCTCCAAAAAAAACCAGCAGCAAACACAAAAGGGGTTCTATAACAAAACATGTAGGACACACCCATTTGTCTAAAATACTGTGTAATAATGTGGTCTGCATGGCTGTATGACAACATGTCAAGTAAATCCTGATAAAAATTAATTTGGTGAAATTAAGACAAATAAGCTGGGACATTATTGCATTTACATTATAATACCAGAGGTGTCAACATACTCATTGTTAACGGACTGGTGCTCAGTACACAAAACTTTACCAGCTCAGCGTACTCCATTGCCTAATGTATCACAGAGGCTCTGATTTTTTTTTTCCTAAGCAGCAGTTTTAATATTCCTGATTTCACTAAGTACACTTCCCACTCAGGAAGTTCAGTTAATTTCTATCATGGCTTGCACACAAATATTTGTTTTTGTTTAATTAGAACAATGAGAAAGTCTTGAGTTAAGGATTTATGGGCCTCCACTGAAAATGGGCTTCTACCCAGTCAGAGTTTCCTGGTAATTAAATGTCAGTAAATAAATAAAAAAATAAATGTAAGGGTGGGCAAAACAGTGTCCCTGCCAAACCTTGTTCTAGTTTTTAAAAAAAAGTTATTATTTTGATTTTAGAAAAGGTACAACCCTAAACTGTAGGTGTCGGGGGGAGCTAACTTAGAATATAAAGAGCTCTCACCATTAGTTGCTATGGGTCATCTTGATTTAAATGACACTATTAGTATTAATAGAGTAGTCTAAATCAGGGCAGCAAAACTAATTGTTAGTAAAATGTATTATTTTTAAGTGTATATTTTTGTTATTATAGATATTTATATTATTTGTATCATCTTTATTTTTGTAGGTTTTGATTAGCTTACAGCATCATGTGATTTTTGTCATGTGATCTTATAAGGGTTTAAAAGCAGCATTGGTATATATTAATTTATTTTGATGAAGTCTATTACATACAGGAATGAAAACACTGAATTTAATATTAAACTGCCTCCACTTATTTCTGGAGTGAGACTATATTTAGAATTTTTTTTGTTATTTTGTTCATTTTATGGTGTTGGCAGTACTCAACCTTGTTTCAGTTATTGGCCTACATCTTCCAGGACAAACATTCTGCCTATTCTAAATCATTTTTCAGCCTCTTACAAACACTACTTATATCTGGGCATTTCCAACCCAGATGAGCATAGTGCACTTAGGTAAAGATGTTATCCCAATATCAAATTGTGACAAAACCTCTGTTACGCCTAATGTCACATGTGACAAAACCTTTCACAGAAAGTCCCACTCAGTGAAGTCAAAGTCCTTATGGAAGCTACTTAGGAGGATCAGAATGGTTCATTATTTGATGTTGTCACTTGATAAACATTGGTCCACAGCTTCACCAAATCCATCTCACTTCCTCCTCCCTTTAAAAAATCCCGTTGTTTCATACACATAAAACAGAAATATATATATATATATCTATATATATATATATATATATATATCTATATATAAAATGGTAAGCAAACTTCTAGGTGTGGGGACATAACTTTTGTTAAATTTTTTGCAACCAGGGATAGTAATAAGCTAGGTGTACAGCTGCGAGCAACACTTGACTCATCAATTATTTCTTCCTCTAACGAGTAGAATGACATTTGCAGTTCTAGATGATATTGTTCAAAAACTGTAACAAAGTGGCAAATGACACTCCTTTAAACCTTTGAAAAAATAGTGAGTAGTCCATCTGGCCCTGATACCTTACAAAGTTTCAAAAGTTCTAGATCTTTGATCACTACCCCACGGGAATCACTTTGGGGCATCTAGGGTAGGTTTTATAATCTGAGGAAGTTAGATTGTACATAGCCTAGGCTGAGTCAAGATATCAATGGTATAAATAACCCCCGAAAGGTCCAGTCCCTTAACACAAATCCTCCTTGATAAGTGATTATTCCTCCATGTCCATCCTTCAAATATTTGATTGCTTTTTTATGCCTTCTCTCCCGTAGCTGAGCTGCAAGTAATGTTGGTGATGTGTGGAAAAGCCTATATCTGTCCTAATGTCTGTATTTGGTTGCTTTATACATTTTTCTTAGTAATATCCATTTCCCTTTATAAGTTCTCCCTGTCAGACTCAGCAGCTTTGTAAGCTCCCTCTCCTTGTTGATTTTAGATGCATAGATCTATTGCATGTTTCTCTGCTTCATTTCTTTTCAGTCTAGTTCTGTCTCTTTCCATTCCTTGATTTGAAACTTGAAGATCTTCCATTGCATTACATAGCTCCTTGCTATTTGTCATTCTCTAGCACTACTTGGGACATTGGCTCATCCCCACTGCGTCGTCATTTTTTAACATGTCACTCAACTTTAAAGGCTTTAACAGATAACTAACTTTTAAACAGGAACATATTTAATATAAATGCAAGGAACAGTACATGATTTAATAGTTTACAAATACAGTAATAGAATTGCAAGCCCCCCCCCAAAAAAATGCTGTCAGTCTTAAGTTGTATAGAAGTGAAACCAAAACTAAGTCAACCCTCAAAACTATTTACCAATAAAATTATGAGACAGGGTCTCTCTATATAAATGAATCATGGAAGGAGACGAGAAGGAATCCTATTAAACATGCCAGGCTAGAAAAGAGATTTTCAATGTCCAGATTAATGAGGTATGAGATAATGTACTCCATAGCTTTCCATACGAGGTTAGTGAGGCTGATTGGTCTATAGTGTCTAGGGTCTGTGGTAGGACCACGCTTGTGTAATGGCATTACAATGACTGTTTTCCAGGTTTCAGAAATTTAACCAGTGGAGAGGTTTAGATTAAAGAGTTTAAGTAGGAAGTTCAGAAAGGCCATATTTGGCACTGATAATCAGGTAACTTCTTATGTTGTCAAGGGCCATGTATGAAGCAGTCTTAGTTTTTGAGAGGGCTGTGAGAATTTGTTCCATAGTAATTAAAGGGAGTGGCTAGGAGTGTGGAATCTGTGGAATAGATATAACTGTGGGTAGAGTAAAGTTTTACTTACTTTGTTAACCAAGATATTAGCTATTTTCTTTGGGTAAGAGAGTGTATTATTATTGTGGACTAGCTCCAAATATTGCTGGGTATTAGTTCTTATAGTTAAGTAAAGAATTATTGTTATTTGTAGTTTTAGTGGCTATTTTAAGTTCATACTCAGCTTTGCACTCCCTAATGGCTCCCTTAATATCTTTGTTAATGTGCTTTTAAGGTAGGTAGAATTAGACCTCTATAAGCATTAAGCAGTTCCTCTCTCATTTGACATAATTTATTTATATGGCTATTCCACCAAAGTGGTTTGTTTTTAAAATTCTGATTATATTTGTTATGAAAAGGGACTGCCTTTTCAAAACAAGTACTTAAGTAGAAATAGAAGTCAGAGGCATAAGTAAGAGTTTGAGCAATGGGATCCTTTGGAGGATTACAGGAGAATTTGTTTACGTTATCAAGTAACTAAAGAAGACTTGCTTTTGAGAAGTATCTAAATACAGAGCTATTTACAGGGGAAGTAGTCTGATTTAACAAGATATCATGATGCATATGGAGCTGTGCAAAAAGTGCCCTTACTTTTTAGGACTAGGTTCAGGATATTGGAGCCCCTATTAGGATGGTTAGCTACTTGTGCAAGAGAGTTAGCATTTATAATGTCAAGGAAGTACTGGGCATGGTGACCATTGGCAGTGTAGGTCAGCTTTTTTATTGATGGAAAGCTGAAATTACCTAGGAGAAAGGTCTTGGATTTAATGGGAATTTCAGCCAATAGATAACTATCATGCTCAGAAGAGACACAGAGGGTGTTCAATAGCTAGTTGTGATATGATAATCTCTGTTGTTTATGGTGATTTGGACTTCTAGGAGTTCAAATGTGGTGCCCCAAGGAATCTCTCATGAGGTGATGATACCCTTGACAAATATTGATGCTCACCCAAGGAATGAGCGACTGCCACCATCTGAAACCATATTTCTGTAATTACACACACACACACACACACACACACACACACACACACATACACATATATATATATATATATATATATATATATATATATATATATATATAGATCTACTTTCATTCACTGAAAACTCATTTCACTGAATTTCAATTCACCCTCAAAAAATCACTGAAAGCTCAAATCACTGACAACACATTTCACTGAATCACATTTCACTGAATGTAAGTACTCTTGGGCAAATAAAATGTATATGCCCTTTTCTCCACTGTAGTGTGATCCTGGAGTTAGTATATATAGTTAGGGGAATGTGGGGGCCACAACCCCTCACATTGGGGGTGTGGGGAGCATAACCCCCGACCTAGTTAGCTTTTATATTTATGAATCTCATTTCACTGAAAGCTATCAATTGCCCCAAACAAAATTACCAGACAGGTTGTCTACCAGATGGTCTCAGTGACCATCTCCCCACTTTTCTCCTACGCAAGCACACCAACTTACCCAAGCCCATAACCTTTAGACAAGTTAGAGATGACCGTAAACTAAACATACAGGAGCTAAACACTACTCTTAAACAAACTAACTGGAAACCACTACTAATGCTAGGTTTAGACACAGCCATTGAGTACTTTAATAGTACTCTCTTAAATATCCTCAACAAAGTTGCACCCATTAGAAAAATCTGAGTCAAGGCAAACTATGCACCATGGCTGATTAGGGACACAAGAGCCTTACTAAAGTCTAGAGATAAAGCTTGGAAAATCTGGAAAAAGGATAACACTAGCATAGCCAAACACAATTTCCATCAACTCAGAAATCAGGCCAAGAAACAAACCAAACTACACAAAAAGAACTATTTCCTCGAGGTCCAAAACAAACACTCAAACGACCCCCCAAAAGTTTTGGCATGCTATCAACTCCCTTCTAAAACCAGGAAAAATTACCACTCCAGATCCCTCCTCAGACAACAATACCAAAGACATAGCATCCCAATTTAATCACTATTTTACAGAATCCATCCTAACTCTATCCTCCCAGCTATCCAATAACAACCATACAATATGCCTACCAAATGAACCAACAATATCCCCTCCTTTGCTCTCTCACCAGTTCCCACTTCCACTATTAAAAAACTCCTCCTAAAACTAAAGACAACCACCCTTGCAGCTGACAGTCTACCAGCCAACTTCCTAAAAATTGCTGCTGAATCCATATCTTACCCAGTTTCTATCCTCAGCAACTGCTCCATACAGGAAGCCTACATCCCCCAATTCTGGAAAGTTTCATATATTATACCACTTCATAAAGGTGGCAATTCTTATGAATTCTCAAACTACTGTCCTAGTGTCATTCTATCTCCCTTATCTAAACTGCTTGAGAAATGTATTCACTCGCAAGTCATGAAATTCCTAAACACACAAAATCTTCTCTCCTCCACACAACATGGCTTCCGGCAAAATCACAGCACAGCTGCTCTCCTCTCTTTCACCAACCAGGTCAACCTTCACAGAAATAACAATAATTTTGTATCTGCAAAATTTTTAGATCTCTCAAAAGCATCTGATATGGTCTCACACTCCAAACTGCTAGACTCCCTGGCCTCTCTATCCATTGCCACTTCCACTATTGCCTGGTTAAAAAGCTATCTGTCACATAGGCAGCAATCAGTTCAGTTGCAAGACATACAATCTTCTTTACTCCCAACTACAATAGGTGTACCACAAGGCTCAATTTTAGGGCCACTACTCTTCTCCATATTTACCAACAGTCTAGACACCTCCACCCAGCATGCCTCCCTTGTATACTGTATGCTGGCAATTTGACTCTTATCTGCTCTGCTCCATCACTTTCCACTCTACAACAACCCACACAAGAATCCTTCAGTTCTATAAAAAGTTGGATTACTGATATCCAACTAATCCTAAACCCCAATAAGACAAAATTGCTACTTTTTACCCCCAACAAATCTATACCTACTCCCTATACTTTTCAATATCTACCAAAAATGGTACCATCATATCTTCCATTGACCATATCAAACTCCTCAGTGTAGAAATTGACAATAACTTACTCTTCAATGTCCATATCTCACAAACCATAAAAAAGGTCCACAAAAAATGGGAACCCTATATCAGCATAAACAATTCCTCTCAGAACAGGCACGGCTCTCTCTAGCCCAAACCCATCTACTCTGCACTCTAATGTATGCCGTGCCAATTCTTACCCAAGTCAGAAAACTTGATTTCACAAAAAAGTGTAAGAAACTTCTTTGTGTGGAAGATTTTCAGTCCATATATTTCTAGTTAATCACTGTATATTAATCAGATCGGACAATAGTAGAAGTAGCAAACATAAACTCGTCTTAAGTCAAAACAAAACAAAACAAAATGTAATAATAGAAAATATATAATTGTACAGCATTATTACTAAGTATTCAAAAGTAATCCAAGCAAGGCAGGCAGTCTGTTTCCAGTCGAAAATCCTTTATTAAGTACACAGACAAGCGATCCAAGTAAAACAAAAATAGAGTAATAATTTCCTCACAAGCTTTCTAAATATATATATAATTTTTATCAGGCATGGGAGTGGTTTATTGTGCTGTAAAACAAAGTGTTATTGGTAGACATGTTAAATTCACATCCCTTCCCCCATCAGTGTGACATTCGAGCTGGTCCTGCCCTACTTAGTAGCTGTCATAATAATATATAGCCCTTATGTACTTTAAATAAAATTATATAATGATGTGGTACCTCTTATTTAACCAAATTATTAAGTAGATTATTAAGTCTGTGATTTTATCCAAGATAATATACTACATGGCTGGAAATATATCAACCTTAGTTCATTTGGCAATCAAAATATATATATAAAAATATACACATATACATTTTGCATGTAAAAATCAATTTCTATTTTCATAACCTATTGTTAACAAAGATCGCTTTCGTCCTTCTAGACTTCTTCAGGTCTGTGCACAAGAACCCTAAAAACTTATATAATTGTATAATTAGTTAGTATTGTTATTACATATCATTTTGAATAAAGTGGAAAAAAAGAACCAGAAAAAAATAAAAATAAGAAAAAATGTATGTATGATGATGGAAACAAAATATACACTTAAATTTCAACTGATTTAAAATGGTATTTAAAACCAATTTGTAGAATAAAATAAAATTAAATTCAATTAGTCATGTAAACAATGTGGCAATTTTCTAAGTTCCAGTGCACTTTTAATTGAACAGTAGTAGTTTAGTCCAGGCTTCCTAAAAGAGTTCAGCTTTAATTTCCACAAGTTCATGTTTCTCCAGAATATTCAGGATGTCTCCTTCAAGATCACCCATGTCGATGCGAACCAGGATCTGGAACTTAAAAACCTGTGTGTCTTTTATGAAGAGAAAGGTGTTTGGCTAGTGTATTATTTTTTACATCCAGAGCGGATTTCTGACAGATGACATGAAATCCTATGCTTGAGTTTATTTACAGTCTTGCCCACATAGAATGCATCACATTCATTGCACTGTGCCCTGTAAATTACTTTTTTAGTGTTACATTCACCCCCTGCACTGGTTTTAATGATCTTCTTTAAATAAGGGCAATAAAAACTATCACCTTGCTGTATAAATATACAAAATGTACAATTAGTTTCACATCTTTTAGTGATTTTCTCAGATGGTCTAGCTTTAAATTCAACAAAACTTCTAATGTTCCTGGCCTTCCTATAAACAAATGATGGGGCTTCACCTAAGATGTTAATCAGAAAAGGGTTTCCTGTAACTCTGGCCTCAAAACAATAGGCAGAATGCTTCCCTCTAAACATCTCAGCTCCGAGTTTTAGATCAAAGAATTTCACAATGCTTGACTTATCAGCTTTCTTATAGCAGAATGCACTGCTGTTACATTTTTTCCAGTTCAACATCCAATACAGTCTTTTCAGATTTAAGAGAATACACCTGTGGCTTACATTAATATTTACAAATGACATAATTACCTACAAAATTCTACCTAGCTAGGCTGGCAGCATTCACTATCTTCACAGAAAGTAGCAGCCCGCTGCCTGTCAGGCACCAGGATCCACCCCATAATGCACACACTCAGATCCCTCAACAACAGGTACAAATATGACCCTGTCATTGTACATGTGGGTGTGAATGGCCTGAGACATACCTCCCTGGACTACATGAAAAAAGACATGGAGGAGCTCTCGGATTATGTAGCTCAGGCAGGTATGACCCTAGCCCTGAGTAGCATAATACCATCACCCAGAATTATACCACAGTAGAAGCAGAAAATTATTGATTTCAACAATTGGCTAAGTTTCTGGTGTCATTCTAAGAGGCTCCAGTATCTGTCTGCCTGGGATGACATGATTGACAGACCTCGATGCTTTTCCAGAGATTGTCTGCATTCGTTACCCCTGGGCTTCCGGATAAAAGCAGAAAATGATTGATTTCAACAATTGGCTAAGTTTCTGGTGTCATTCTAAGAGGCTCCAGTATCTGTCTGCCTGGGATGACATGACTGACAGACCTCGATGATTTTCCAGAGATGGTCTGCATTTGTTACCCCTGGGCTTCCGGATACTGGCCAAGGCTCTTGCCACCCCTATAGTGCCTTTTTTAGGTGGTGTTTCAAAAAAAAAATTACCATGATAACAGCTACAAACAAATGCAATCTGAGGGTCATGCTGCTCAATGCTAGATGTCTAAATCTCAAAATGCACTCGCTCGAAGCACTCCATAAAATGGAGAATATCGACATTTGTGCTGTAACAGAGACTTGGTTCAAGGCAGCAGAAAGCACCCACGCACTACCAGGCTATAACTCATTCCACACCTTTCAGCCGCAGAACTTGGACCAAAGCTCCAAAGGTGCTGATGTTCCCATATTCATAAAGGATGTGCACACATCCAGACTGGTAGCCCAACATAACACATCTGAGATGCTTCAGGTGCAGCAAACATTGGGTAAGACAGCGATTCAGGTCACAGACTGCTATAGGTCCCCAACCATGTCCCAAGACTCACACTTCCCATTTCTAAGCACCCTGGAGAACATTAGGGTCCAACCTAACACTCTCATACTGGGTGACTTCAACTACCCCTCCATTAACTGGGAAAACTACTCATGTACCAATACACTTGACCAACGTTTCCTGGAATTCATTCATTCCAATGCCCTGGACCAGCTCATTCTTACCCCCACTAGAGGTAGCAACATCATTGACCTGGTTATTACTAACATGGGCAACCATTGATCTACACCAATAGTCAACTTCTCTCTGGTTAGATCCGGCCACAAACTAATCCCCTTGGAAATCCATATCCCTCCCATCCCCACCCCCGCAAAGGTAACCACCATGAAAAACTTCTCCAAAGCTAACTTTGGGCTCCTAAAAACAGAGGTGGCTAACTTCACAGCACCCATGCAAATGGAGAATAGTTGCATGTCTGCCAAATCATACACCAATGCACTGTACAAACACATACACAAATGCATGGATCTCACCATACCCAATAGAACCAAGATGCTTTCCTCCAAAAAAAAAAGAAGCCAATCTGGTGGTACCCTGCCATAAACAAAATCTTTAACAGAAAGAGGAAACTAATGCAGAATAAGGTGAAACCCCAAGACTGGAAAAACTCCCTTATCAGCCTCAACAAAAAATTGAGATTCCTCATCAAATCCTCTAAAGCTAGCTATAAAAACAGAATTGCAACAAATAGTAAAGACAATCACAAGGCTTTCTATAGTTCTGTAAACAATCTCCACAGCAATACCCAGATTTGCTCTGAGCTACTGCACAATGCTACCTCATATACCGAGCCAGCAGATATCGCCAATATACTGGCCGACAGATTCAGTGCCAACTTAACCCCTCCTCCCTACAAAGGACCAATCACAATACCAGTAGATTGCCAGGCACCCAGTATTACTGCTGCACAGGTTAAAACAGTACTGTCCAAGGCCAAGAATACAGCTTCTATGGGACCTGACAATATCTCTGGTTGTGTTCTACATGAACTACAGAGTAAACTGGCACCTCACCTGTGTGCCCTGTTCAATCACAGCCTCACCTCAGCCTTTGTCCCTTCCAAATGGTGCACTGCTACAGTCATCCCGCTCCACAAAGGAGGAGCGACTGCAAACCCTGGGAACTATCACCCCATTAGCCTGACGAGTCTGATATGCAAAGCTATGTAACTCATCATCATGGACCTAATAAACATGGATACAGGGAATCTCCAAACTCTAGATCCCACACAGTTTGGTTTTGTGAAAGGTAGATCATGTCTGCTCAAATTGGTTGACTTCTTTGAGTCAGTCACCAGAGCTGTGGATGAAGGCAAAGTGGTTCATACAGCCTTCCTTGATCTGGCCAAGGCCTTTGATACCATTCCCCACTCAGGAATCATAGAAAAACTCACTAAGCTAGGCATCAACCCCTATATCACTAGGTGGGTTGCAATCTGGCTCACAGATAGAACCCACAGTGTGAAAGTAGCTGACTCCAAGTCAGACTGCTGACCAGTCATGAGTGGAGTCCTACAGGGTTTGGTCCTGGGTCCTCTCCTGTTTTGTATCTACTTCTTTGATGTCCAGGCCAACACAAAGAGACTCTGGCTGACAAAGTTTGCAGATGATTGCAAGCTGGGAGCTATTATTAACTCCCCAAGTGATGTTGACATCCTACAGAAAGGCCTCACTGAGACCAATGACTGGTGTCAGAACCATGGCCTTAAGCTCAAGGCCAAAAAATGTGTTGTCATCCCCCTAGGGAAAAACATGGTTCCCATGAATTACCACGTTGATGGCAGTCCACTGAACACAGAAGGAGTTATAAGAGATTTGGGAACACAGGTTGACAGCAACCTCTCTTTTGACCAGCACATTGCCACTGTGGTCAGAAAGGCCTTCTATATGGCACATCTCATTACTAAGCATTTTGCATCCAGGAAGAAAGAGGTCATTATCTCCCTGTACTCTTCCCTCATTAGGCCAATCATCGAGTAGAATGCCCCATTTGGAATGTACCTCACTAGACATCTGCAGCAACTGGTGAGGCTGCAAAAGTACCTCACAAAGAGGATCCTAGGTCTTAAACACTTGTCCTATATGGACAGACTCAAGACACTCTAGCTATTCTCTGTCTCATATCGCTTACTGCTTGACTTGCAAAGCCATGTCTAACCCAGCTCTGTTAGAAATGCTACATCAAAAGAAATCCCAATCCTTCCACACCACACACTCCAAAGACCTCAACCTCATTACCACAATCAGCAGAACTTGCTGGAGGGATAGGTTCATAACCCAGAGACTGCCCATGCTATGGAATAGACTTCCCATACATGTCAAGCAGAGAACCTCACTGGCCCTCTTCAAGAGAAATCCTGATGAGTGGATGGGAAATAGAACATTTACTCCAGGGATCACTCCAGTGGCTCTACTCAAAAAAGGCAATGGGAACTAAGATAGGGTGGCACAATGCCAGGGTATTCCTATGGGCTAGGCTTGTAAAGGCTCCAGGGCCATTAGCCTGGTACACACCTATGATCCTATGAAGCTATGGTATGTAGAATTGTGTCACGCTGCAGCAATACTCAGCTTCTGTTAGTTTGCTTTTAGTATTTCTACAACTGACAAGTCCAATATATTTCATTCAGAGTACATACAGCGTTTGTAGAAAATGTGCATAAATATAAAACCTAATATTGATCTGTCCATATGCCAGTCTCTCCTTCTTTTGATGGATCTATATTTACATTCTTTGAGTATGTAGATCTTACTGAGTGTATCTTTCCAACATGCATTTGTTTACCTTTTTGACTGTGTAAACCACATTGATTCTATGACCCTTGTTCTAGAACAATTAGAACAGACTAAAACTGGTGAGCAGGTTCATTATGTGCATAATTAAAGTATGCATGTACATAGTTTCCCATCCCCTTTTCCATTCATGATAACACTATAAAAATATTTAGAAATTTTCTGTGAAAGAGTAGTAAGACAGCAAAATTCCTCAAAGAAACCTTCCTTGCCACTCTTCAGGTCTTCTGTAAATGTGCCTGAAAATACATCTCACACTGGTTACTTCTTCCATTCTCATTTGATTTCATTATTTCTACCAGTGCCCTACATCATAACTAATCTATAATGGGGTCTGCAATGTTAAAAATAGTAACTGCTGGTCTTTTTTTCGTTTACCCTTCCTCTGGCAAGATAACGGGAATGGTATTATAATAAGTTACCAACATTGTAGACCATCAAGACCTACTGATTAACAATCAATATGGCTTCAGTATCGATCCTGACAAGAGTCAGTTTTAATGAAATGTATTGATCTAGTACTGTCAGTACTACAACATGATTAAGTTACAACTGCACTATTCTTACTGGCTATTCCTAAGACTTCTATCATGATGGAGAATTTTTGTATCTTCCATGTTTCCTACATAAGGAGAATTTGACTTAGGGCAAGTAAATGTAACAAGAAATACCCCCCCAAGGGTTTAACATCCTGCAGGAGGAATAGTAATAATGTACCATGGTAGCATAAACATGTAACCTTTCACATCTTTCAAACCCTCATTTCTCAATGCAGAACTAATTCTAAGTATCCTAAAACTAAATGCACACACAACAATGTGTGTGGTGGCCATTTATATCCCACCTGGAGACAATATCAGCACATTGAAGGACATCCTATCTTGGTTATCTGATAATGTACACACAGACACAATTGTGCTTAGTGATGTTAGTATCACCTGGTCAAGTCTCACCTCTGAAATAATGACTCTAGTATAAATCTGTACAATTTCTCCCAACTTATCAATGACCGTACTAGAATCAACCTGAGAAATGGTAAAATTACCACCCTGGAATGGTTATGAACAAGTCACCCTAACAATATAAGCACCCACGGCACCTTAGCTAACAAACTTAGTGACCACCTGCCCGTATATGGCACAAGAGAATGGCATATGTCTACCAAGGGAACACAAATATAAATTCTCTCACAACATGAACTGCTTTGACCAGCAACTGTTTTAACACTTCAGTACAATTTCACAACTGGAACATCCTAAAAGTCTTGCCAGTAAATTATGCTGTTGACTGTTTTAATATGATATTTATGGAACTGCTAAACAGCATGCCCCCTCCACCCCCAACGGCTTAAAAGAGTGTAAAACAGCCCTGCTTCTTATTTCACTCCTGCTACATGGAAATTAATGAGGAATAGAGATAAAGCCTTGAAGGCATTGCTCAATAATAAATCAATAAACAATCTCCAACAATATAAACACTTACAAAATAAAGCCAAATGCCAAATAAAGCTTGACAAAAAAAACTCTATTACTCCAATTTGCAGAATAGATGCTACAGAAATTCTAGACAATTTTGGCCAACCATATCTAAAATACTACATCCTGGATGAAATTGACATAAAGCCCCAAACTCCACTGCCTTCCAGAAGAAACAGCTAATGCTTTCAATGTTTACTTTATCTCATACTGCTTCACAGTGACACCCAAAACACACGGACCTCCTCTAATAATCTGACCACATCCCACACAGTCTCATCTTCCAGTTCCATTAATACTCACTCTTTCTCCTTTCAACCAATAACTATTATAACAATCAAAACATACCTCATATAAATTAAACCAAGTACATTTGCTCCAGATGGAATTCTTAGTGATTTCCTAAAAATAGCAGCCGGCTCATTTTCCTTTCCACTATCCATTCAGATAAATAGGTCTATTCAGGAACTGCATGACCCAGCCTTATGGAAAAACATCTTAGATCATCGCACTTCACAAGCGATGCAACTCAAATGGTATACCTAACTTTAGACCCATTGCCATTTTCTCCCCTCTTTGAAATATCCTTTAAAATGCATTCATAATGAATTAATGACTAATTCACAAGTTAACAACCTCCTTACCCCCATGCAAGATGGTTTCAGACTAGGGCATACCACTACCAGACCTTTCTTAAACTTCGCCAACACTATTAACCTAGCCAGAGAATAAGGCCAGCTGGTTTCTGCCATATTTCTGGATCGGTCCAAGGCCATCAGTACCATTTCCCATGGCCTTCTTCTAAAATTCTCTTCACTTGGCTTATCAAATACTTCCACCAAATGATTCTCTAGCTACCTATCCAATAAACTCCATCTATTACATGGATTAAGTCTTGCTCACCTTTCCTAACCATTGAAACAGGTGTTCCTCAAGGTTCCATACTGGGCTACTGCCTTTCAACATATAAACTAACAACCTATACTCCGTCACATGTCAAGCATCCCTCATATAATATGCCGATGACCTTACATTAATCTGTTCTGCTAGTAACATAAAAATCTAAAGCAGCTCACCCTACAGGCATTTTCATCAATTGAAAGCTGGCTCAGAAAATCCCAGTTTCTACTCAATCCAAAAAATAAATAAATAAAACAAAGCTGCTGCTATTCTTGCCAAAAGCCCTTATACATCTCAAACAAAATTTCTCAACAATTGTGTCTGATAACACCCTTACAGGAGTTATTCCCATGGCAAGCAACTAGGCATGACAATTGATAACCTGAAATTTGACTTGCATGTGCAACAGGCTATCAAAAAAAAAATCACCAAAAATTAGGAACAGTCCACAGAACAAAAAAAATACTGATTCATCCAGGAAACTCCTGGCATCTTCATTCCTACTCTTCACTTTACTGTATGATTTCCCAGTATTGCTTAACTTTTGATCTTCCATCCAAAATAAACTAAACCACTGTTATAATAAAATAGCAACATTTCCATTAACTCAAACAGCACCTATCACTGTTTATCCCTAAAACAGCTTGATTGGCTTAATTACCTAAGCAACTCATGTACACCCAACTACTCCACAAAATATTATACTAACCAGAACAAAACAAACCCCTGCTAGACTTATTCCCCACGTACACCCCTCACTAGCCCACTTCAATATGGAGACACAATGCTCCTCACTAGTTACAAATTACACCTGTCAGCAGAAGCCTCTTTCTATTTCAGCTATGCAGCCATTCCTGAAACTCTGTCCCCTCTTCCCTTATACATACTAGCAACCTTTCCAATTTCAAGACCAGTCTAAAACATATCTGCCTAACTCCTGGAACTGTACATGCACTACCCTCAAAACAGATAGATGACCACCTACTCACTTTAACTATCCTTTCTCACTCTAAGTTCACTAACACCTCCATATATTAGCAGGTTGTAATGGCCTAACTTGAAAAATGGCTTACAATCTAATGAAGTCATACTACTAATGTATGCCCTTCTACCTCTTCATCCAACACTTACTACTATTTATTTTCCTCTTTCATGTGCTTCTACAACATTCTCATCTTTTTTTTAATAATAACCCTCTCTCTCTCCATGTCCACAGTTTTCCCTCCTGCTTATTACTCCTCCTGATCTCATTCTAGTCCTCTGTACATTTTGACAACAGAATACTTTTATTACTTTTCAGCTCCCTACAGTATTAGAAATACAGTCAGGATTTTGAATAATTATGTATTAATCTTCTTGATATAAATTATTCACTTCTACAGTCTGTCTTGCAACTTGCAGTACATATTGCATTCTTAATATTTCTGTAAATGTATTTCAATCTGTGCTTTCATCTGTTGAGAGGATTTTCCTCCCTTGAATATAGTTACTTATCAGCTATTATAAAATGCTTTTATATTTATTTTTGTTGAGTCTTTCTCCCCAACTCATTGTAAAATATTTAATGTTTGGTAGTTTACTACCTTGTATATAATCACTTAAATACTGTTTAAACAAAATCTACTCTAATTATCAAAAGAGTAAAAGCCAAGCTGGTTCTTGTGAGTTGGGATTGGACCAAGCCCCTCATATGAGCTCTATCAGAGTCTACATTGCAAAGAACATAAGCAATAATAACTACTATGGTAATTCCCTCTTTATTAACCATGTGGGCTGGTCCTGGAATAACCTTGAAGAGGACATTCACTCAGCAAGCCCATTTAAGTACTCATCCTAACAAACACAGATATCCATCTTCCTCTGCTCTCTTGCTGAGTCTATTCCCTCATTGCCAAACTTCCTCTACATTCAACAGTTTCCATTGTTGACTTCTTCTCCAGTGCTGCTTAGATGCTTTCGTCCATAACCTTAACTATTTTCTTCTTAGAGAATGGACAAACTGTACATCAACACCCTGATTGGAGAACAAACATTCTCCAGCAGGGTATTAATGTACAAGTGATAACCTCTGACAAACGAGTCCGACTCTTCATGGCAGCATATCAAGCTACCATTGAGCTCAGAATGCAAAAAAAAAAACTAATGGTCGTCATTATTTCATGCTCACTAAGCAGTTGTTCTGCTGTTTAGTGAGCATAAGATGTAAAACAAAAAAAGGACAGAGTGTATGTGTGTGTGTGTGTGTGTGTGTGTGTGTGTGTGTGAGAGAGACTGTGTGTGTGTGTGTGTGTGTGTGTGTGTGTGTGTGTGTGTGTGTGTGTGTGTGTGTGTGTGTGTGTGTGTGTGTGTGTGTGTGTATATATGTGAGAGAGAGAGAGATCAAGAGAGTAAGAAAGAAAGTGAGAATGATCTTGTGTGACTGAATGCAAGTATGAAAGCAGAGGAGCCTGTGTGTGTGTGTGTGTGTGTGTGTGTGTGTGTGTGTGTGTGTGTGTGTGTGTGTGTGTGTGTGTGTGTGTGTGTGTGTGTGTGTGTGTGTGTGTGTGTGTGTGTGTGTGTGTGTGTGTGAGACTGTGTATGTGCTTATGTGAGAGAGAATGGGCTCTATGTAAAATTGTTTTACTTCCTTATTATTTTTTAAGCACTATATTATTTTTATATATGTTTGACGTAAAATGCTTCCTCCAACACCATTAACATATAATACAGCAAATTCGAAAGATTACGCAGAGGAACTATTTTGCATTAAAGATATAAAAAAAATAATATAGTACTTAAAAAAAATAAGCAAGTTAAACACAACAATTTTACAGACAGCCAATTCTCTAAACACAAAATGACCTCCAGGTTCCCCTCAAATACTTCTGAGGAATCCTGAAATCTATGACAAGTGGCCTGCAACCCACCTTAAAAAAACAAACCATCCTTCTTGCAGAACTGTTTAATAATATAAAATCACTTATAGCTACACTCCTCATGGTTCGCCTAATCCTCAAGCAGCAGATGCTACAAAAGCAGATACAGTATTTTCCATTTGTTAAATATTAGCAGCCGTATCCTCTACATAGGTATTGAGGGAACGTGAAACTATAGACACAAATAAGTCAGGAAAACACTCAAGACTACATCTACAGTTTATCCAAATGGCCAAAAAACACATCTGAAAACCACTGTAATATATTACTACTATTAATCGTATAACAAGAATAATTCTTTACTCCAGGAAACAAGCTACCATAGTCCCATTTTTCAAAATTAAAATCCCTATGTTTTCCTCTGACTATAGGCCATCTCCAGTCTTTGGTCTCTAGCTAGAAGAATGGCAGTGCCTAAACACAGCATTTGTCAGGATTATAGAACAGATACATGGCTGAGACAGGTATGGAATAAGGTATATAATGAAAGCTGGTGTAGGAATGCAGAAATCCAGAAAGTCATCAAAAGAAAAGAGTGCAGGAAAAAAAATAGGAGATGGAAAACATGAACCTGGCAAAGAAGAAATACTGGTTGGCAATGACAGAGGTTAACAGAGCAGTTGCAATAGCAAAGAACATGGCATCAGAGGCACTCTACCAGCTTCTGGAAACTGACACAGTAAATGATACAAACAATCAGGTTGCAAGGAAAAGACAGAAAGATTATGAAGAAAGTCATCAGGAACCCTTCATATGAGATACTAGCAACAACCTGCTCACCAGTCCACAGGACATCAAAGTCAAATGGATGAAGCACTTCCAACAGATTTTGAATTAAAAAAAAAACACATAGAAATAGCACTGCCCCAGCCACAGCCTACGATGAAAAAGAAGAGGAGCCCACAACAAGTAAGAACAGCATTAAGTAAAATGAAGACAGGGAAAGCAGTAAGCTCGGTTAAAGTCACAGTAGATATGATCAAGATGCTGGGTAAGTTAGGACAGAAATAGCTGCAGAGAGTACTCATAGCAGTATTGAAAGAAAGGCATATCACATATGACTGGAGAATAAGAATTCTAGTGTCTGTATACATGAACAAAGGGAACTTCCACAACTATGGAAAATATAGAGGTATCTAACTCCTGTCACACTGCATGAAATTCTGGAGAAAGTGACTGATAAATAAATATGTAGAGGTGCAGAAGTAAGATGGGAGATCAGCAGTTCGGATTCAGATCAGGGTGCAGCACAACAGACATGATGATTTCAGTGATACAGTTAGTCGAGAATAAGCTAGAAATGAGAAACAGAATTCTTACACTTGATGAAAGCATATGATAAGGGCTCAAGAAAGTTGATTTGGGCAGTCCTGAGATGGTTCGAAATCCCAGAAACATTGGTAGAATTAATGCAAGCTATGTAAAAGGACTCAATGACAGAAAAACGAACAGTGTTCAATATGCACCAGAGTCCAGCGCTGAGACCACTGCTGGTCATACTGGTGATGGACTACATTAGAAAACGTGCTAGAAGGGACAAATCAACAAAGCTGATGTATGCAGATGATGTGGCATTACATTGACTTTGAACAAGAACTTAAGCAAATAACAGGGGAATAGAATGCAAAATTGAAGGCAAACATGACGAAACTGAATACAGATAAGACAGCTGTAATGGCAGCAAATTGGGTAAATCATAAGAAACTGAAAATTCAGCAAGAAGGGAAAATAGTGGAACAGATTAACAGCTTCAAGTATCTGGGAGGGCTGGTTAAGGACAAAGGAAGTCTGAATGAGTAGGTCAAAGCTAGAATCAGAGAAGCTGCAGCCAAATGGCGTCACATGTGAAGGGTTGTGTGTGACAGAAGAATGCCAAAGAAGCTGAAAATTTAAAGGTGTACAAGACAGTGGTGTGATCAGTTCTACTGTATCGTACAGAAACCTGGGAAGTAAAGGCAGAGCAGATGAGGAAGCTCGAGGTGATAGGGATAAAGTGCCTAAGGCAGGTAGTAGAATCCACACTATGGGAGAGAGAAAGAAATGGTGATATTCGAGGAAATACCCCTGTAGCTCCAATTGTAGATAAGGTCATAAAGAACATATGGTGGCTCAGGTACATATATAAGAAAGCAGAAGACAATCCGATGAAGAAGATTTGGGACAGATAGGAAGAAGGCAAGAGGAAATTAGGGCTTCCAGCAAAGAGATGGATGGATTGTGTGAATGAAGACCTATGGCAGTCAAGCATACCTCTCAACTTCTTAGTGCATGGAATCCAGACAAAGCCTAAAATAATGACGGGGCAAATGTCCAAAAAAGGGACAAATTTTAAATATTGTTATGATAAACTTAAACAGCCACTATAATAACAGGACTTGTGTTAGCATACATTTTCTGGAGGATGTAAAGACAGAAACTCAAATTTATATCATTATTTAGTGACTTCAATCCTCAGTAAGTTGCCAGAAAATGAAAATTTTAGAAAGAACAGACCAAAAATGAGGCAAAATTCTGTACAGCTGAGAGCTATGCAGTCAAGCATGACTGTTGAAGAAGGTGGAGAATGGCACTGAATTATGAGAAATGGTGACAGTTGATGTAAAACCCAACTTCAGGTAGAATAATGGGAAAAATGGAATTGATAATGATGATGATAGTTAAAGTAATGGAGCAGGTGCCAAGTTTCAAGCAATCTCTCCTTTGTCTGAACAAGCAAATAAGGTTGCTGGTGAAATCCTCTAAGGCTGACTTTGAGTGCAGATTGACCACATCCACCAAGGACAATCACAAGGCCTTCTTCACATATGTCCACAATCTCAAAGGCAACACCCAAATCTGCTCCGAACTGGTGGTTAGTAACACCACATACACAAATGCCACAGATATAGCCAATCTGCTGTCAGATAGGTTCAGTGAAAACTTCACCCCCCTGTCCCCCCATCAGTAAATCAGGACATCCCCAGCACCTAGCCCCCTTCCCTCATCACCAGGGAGCAGGTCCTTAATGCTTTCTCAAAGGCAAAAAATACAGTCTCCATGGGACTCGATAACATCCCTGGCTGTATCCTACATGGACTGAGGTATGAGCTCTCAGCTCAGTTAGACACCCTATTCAACCAAAGCCTGAGATCCAGCTTCATCCCAGCAGAATGAAGGACAGCCACTGTCATCCCTCTTCACAAAGGTGGAGCATCCACTGACCCAGGCAATTATAGGCCCATCAGCCTAACTAACATGATCTGCAAGGCCATGGAATGCATTATCATGGACATTATAAATAAGGACACTGGCAAACTCCAAACACTTGACCCCACACAGTTTGGTTTTGTCAAAGGGAGATCATGCCTTTTAAACTTGGTCTACTTCTTTGAAACAGTCACCAAAGCCATGGACGAGGGGAAGATGATGCACACCACCTACCCTGACCTCGTAAAAGCCTTTGACACTATTCTCCACTCGGGCATAATAGATAAACTCTTCCAGCTAGGCATCAACCTGTATGTTACCAGATGGGTAGCTAACTGGCTCACTGATAGAACCCACTCAGTCAAAGTAGGGGAAGCCACTTCTAGTAGTAGACCCGTAATGAATGGTGTACCCCAAGGATCAGTCTTGGAGCCTGTACTGTTTGGGATATACTTTTCTGAGGTGCAAGCCAAAACCAGTGGTCTGTGGCTGACCAAGTTTGCATATGACTGCAAGCTGGACGCTGTCTTAAATTCCCCTAGTGATGTGAACATCCCCCACGAGGCCCTTACCCAAACTAATAACTGTTGCCAGAAGCATGGCCTCAAACTGAATGCCAAGAAATGCATCGTTATCCACTTTGGGGAAAGTGTCACCCCCATTAATTATCGCATTAATAACAATGTACTAAGCATGCAATCAGTTGTGAGGGACTTGGGCATCCAAGTTGATAGCAACCTGACTTTTGACCACCACATTGCCTCCATTGTACGGAAAGCTTTCTACATGGCTCACCTCATAAATAAAGGTATTTCATCCAGGAACAAGCAGGTCATAACATCCCTGTGCTCCTCCCTTATCAGATCCATTATCAAGTACAATGCTCCCTTCACCATGTACCTTGCCAAGCATATGCGACACTTGGAGAGACCACAGAAGCTCCTGACCAGGAAAATCCAGGGTCTCAAACACCTATCCTATACCGATAGGCTAAAAGCACTGGCCCTCTACTCAGTCTCATACAGACTGCTCAGAGGTGACCTATGTCTGGCATGCAAGGCCATTTCAGACCCAGCCTTGATGGAGTTGCTGTATATCCATAAGACAAACCACTCACACAACCTACAGGCAAGGCCTTAACCTGGTCTGTGACATTAATTGAACTTGTTGGTGGGATAGATTTGTGTCCCAAAGACTCCCCCATCTGTGGAATAGACTCCCTCTCCATGTCAAGCAGAGTATCTCTCTAGCCCTTTTTAAGAGGAACCTGGAAGACTGGATGGAAAACAGAAAATATACCCCTGGACTCCCACCTGTGTCCCTGCTGGACAAGGGAAACAGGTGCTGACTTTGAGGGAACATGGGTGAAATTCTTGGCTAGGCTTATAAGGGCCTCTGGGCCAACAGCCTAGTATCATCCTATGACCATATGAACCTATTATATATGCTACTAATGGAACAAGTTTCCAAGTATGACCTTTTAACTACTAGACAATATGTCTTTTGCAATAAATATACCACACAAACGGGACTATTTACTGTAACTAGATTTATTTTTGAAGCTATGGATAAAGGTCAGCTAATAGATGCTGTTTTCATCAACCTAAAGTGTGATTTTTGAATTTGTCGACCACACCCTTCAGCTTAAAACAGCAACTAACTTTGGTATAGGTGACAGTACACTGCATTGGTTCATTTCATACCTAAGTAATAGAATGTTTACCATTACCTATGGTCCTATCATATCCAGCAACGGAAACGTTTGAGCAGGACTATTTTTATTTATTTATTTATTTATTTTACATTTGTTGACCGGGCTAGTCTAACTGAATATATGTCCATTTTCAGTAGAGGCCCGAGGAGAAAAGCTCCAACATGAATAGTGACAATGTTAAACATATATAAAAAGGCATGTAAAATCACATAAAGTGAAAGCATTGGTAAAAGAAATATAATAGGTTATAAACTCTAAAAATATTACTCTAAAAAGTATACTAAAAAAAAAAATTATTAGAGTAAAAAAGATTATACTAAATAGAATAGTGGGTAAGAGTAAAACCCAATTAAGAGAGAAAGGCCTTTATGTTTTATAGAATTACTAAGAAGAAAACAGTAGCACCTAGATTAGGGGGCATAGGATAGAGGAGTAGGGAAAGGAGTAAGAGAAGGAAGGGGGAAGATATCAGTCTGGGTTAGCACATGGACAACGCCAGTGAGTTTTAAGATGTTCTTTGAGGTGTTTTTTAAATAGAGAAGTAGAAGCTAAGATTGATAGTTCAGAAGAAGTTGATTCCAGTTTTTACCTGCTGTGTTAGAGAAAAGTGAATCACTAGCTTTGTTGTTGGATTTAATTGTGGAAACTAGGAGCTTGTTAGCAGAGCATAGTGTAGCAAGATTTTTATATGGTGTAATCAGATTAGAGAGGATAGCGGTGTTGTTAGGGTGGTATAGGATCTTTTGAGTGATAAGTAATTGTTGACAGAGTATATGGTTTTCCAGTTCTAGCCATCCAAGTTGTTTGAGGTTGAGGCAGTGTGAGTTTTGAAGGGGGAGCATGTAATGAATCTAGCTATGCTATTATAACAGGTGACAAGTTTGGAGAGGTTATTGTTTGATAAGTTAGTATATATAGCAGAGGCATAGAAAAGGATAGAAATGAGGTGGGTTTGTGCTATAGTTTTCCTGGCAGAAGGGGTAAGGAAGGGTTTAATTCTATAGAGGGTACCGAGTTTTTTGTTAATGGACTTTATGGAGTGTTGATGTGGTCATCGAAGTTGAGACGATTATCAATTGTAACACCTAGTAGGCGGGTTGTAGAGTCTGTGGTTATGTTGGTAGCATTGTTAGAGGTCACAGAGAAGGATGGAGTAGGTGATTTATGAGTAGGGGTAAAAAGTAGTAGTTTTGTTTTTTTGGGATTTAAGAGGAGACAGTGTTGTATAAACCAGTTTTCAACATTATGAAGAACAGTTTGGGTGAGGGACTGGAGAGAGTCTATGTTCTTGGCTGAACAAATTAAGGTGGAATCATCTGCATATTGAATGCAGGTGGCCTGCGGAATATTTATGTGTAGATTGTTAATAAATAAGGAAAAAAGAAGGGGGCCTAAGATAGAGCCTTGGGGTACCCCAATATTTACAGGAAGTAGTGAAGACAGATTATCCCAAAGGACTGCTTGCTGTCTATTATCCAGATAAGACCTAAACCATTGTAATGCTTGTGGTTCAAGAGAAAGGATCTTTAGTTTGTCTAAGAGTAAGTTATGGTTAACCATATCAAAGGCTTTTGACAGGTCAATAAATAGTACAGAGGAAAAGGAATTGTTGCGATTTTTATTTATAGAGTCTGTGAAGGATAGTAGGGCAGTTGTAGTGCTATGGAATGGTCTGACGCCATGTTGGCAATTGGCTAGCTGGTTATTTTGTAGTAGGTAGTTAAGTAGTTGTTTGTTATTATGGTTAAAACCTACAGGGGCAAGGGTAGCAGAGTGACCTGGACGAAGAAGTTTGTTAATCCCTGACCAAAATTTTTGTGGAGTTTGTTGACTGGTTTGTTGGAGGTGAAGGTAGAAGTCTTTTTTGTCTTTGAGAATATCTTTCTTGATGACATTTCTTAACTGCTTAAAGTGGAGCTGATCTGATGGACATTTGGTAGCTCTCCATTTAGCCCAGATTTTATTTCTAAGGAGCATCTTTTGTCTAGTTTGTTTTGTGAGCCATGGGGCAGATTTGGATCTTATTCTAGTAGATCGAAGAGGTGCATGGTAATCTAGGATTTGAAGAAATTTGGTGTTGAAATAGATAACTGCTTTGTCAAGTTCAAGATGGGTTAGTGGTGACCAGTCACATGCTTGCAGTTCATTTAGAAAGCTGTGTGGATTAAAGAATTTTTTTGAGTGGGAGGTTTTAAGATTATGAGTAGTTTGGATATGTACTTTTTGACTAATAATGTAGGTAAGCATGTGGTCGCTGATATCGTCGAGAAGGGTTCCTGGAGTATAAGTTTCAGGGTGGCTATTAATAAGGATCCAGTCAAGAGTAGATTCCTTACTGGTGGGTTTGTGAATTCTAGTAGGAGTTGATATTAATTGTGAGAATCCAAAGAGATTTATGTGGTTAGTAGAGTTAGGGGAGCTGCAGGAGGACCAGTCGATGTTAAAGTCACCCAGTATAATGGTCTCCTGGGGTAGTTGGGTAGAAAAATAGCTAAGTAAGTTTTCAAGATTATTAGTATTGTTACCTGGGGGGAGATACATGCAGATTAGATAGATAGATTTGGTGTTATTGATTTGGAGTTTGGTAGTCAGGAATTCGGCTTTGGTGTCAAGTGAAAGATGCACATTGAAAGGGGAAATTTGGAGATTAGATTTATAGAGAATGGCTATACCTCCACCTTTTTTGGTTATATGGTCACATCAAAGGATATTATAGCCAGGAGGGATAATTTCCTGGTCTAGTGTAGATTGTTTTAGCCAAGTCTCTGTAAGGCATAGGATATCAAATCAGTGCACATCAAGGAGTGCATGCAGGTGGGAAATTTTGTTGTTGATACTTCTAACATTAAGGTGAGCTATCAGGAGGGAGTTAGATGGTTTAGTTAATAAAGAAATCATAGGCACTGATAAGTTGTTAAGGTTATTGGTATAGTCAGTACTGGGGCCTGGCTTAGGATGAATATCACCATCTAGGAGGGGGTGTTGCTGGGGATTTTTTAGGAATTTAAGGATTTTGAAGAAGTTATTAAATGTTTTTTTGGAGGTGAAGTAATTAAAATGAGATGTTCTATGAAATTTTGATAGTATATAGTTAGAAGTACTGGTTATGTTACAGTGGTTAAGGGAGTAGATAAAGGAAGATGGTAATGTTTGTTGTAAGTGATGGTTTTGTTCTGGTAGAGAAAGATTTTCAAAGAGGGTGAGTGAATAAGGTATGGTAAGAGAGGCTATTACAGTAGTTAAGAGTAGTATGTTTTTGAAAATGTAAAAATAATAAAAAATGAATAAATAGCACATTAATAAGTTTTGTAGAGCAGGGCATTTTTCTGGATGATGAGTGAGTTTGTGTGCTGTAGCTAGTTATGAATATGTTAAGTTGTTGTGCATTTTAAGCCAGTTTAATTGTTTAAAGCTATGACAATAGTGGGTCCTGTGAGAGAGATTGGTGACAAATTTAGCTAGTTTATGGTAGTAGGAGGCAAATTTCTTTCTTTGAGTAGTGTTTACATTTGTTAGGATAGGAGCAGCATATAAGACAGTTGGCAATAAGAAGGTGGTGGCTAGGGTTTTTCTTGTAGTATCGTTAAGAAATAGTACAGTTGTGTAAAATTTTACCATAACGGTAGATATCCTTTTCTTCACTTTTGCAGTATTCATAACATTAGGGATCCCCTGCCTAGGGCAGCCTGATGTCTGGACAGTATATCAAAGCCTTAGGTTACTTTAAGGTATGCCGTATGTCATGCATATGCTCCTTGCATAGCGTAGGGCATAAAGGTGACATCCGGCCGTACCACCCTCAGAACTGAAAGCCCCAGTAGGAAAGCCAGTCGAAGAAAAAACAAGAGGTAACCAGTATATCCAGAAGAGAAATGGACCAGGGGGAGGAGGGATAGAGTGAATACTGCAATAGTGAAGAGAAGGGCATCTACCATTATGGTAAGATTTTACACAACTGTACTATGTCCTTCCATTTCTCTGTTGCAGTATTCATTACAACACGGAGAGTGCAAAAGCTCAAGAAGAAGACAGGGGGGAGGAAGCACCAGCTGAGCCCTCTAGGAATCCATGAAAGATGGCCCTAGCAAAACCAGCTGTAGCTCTGGAAACTTCATCTAAACAGTAGTGCTTGGTAAATGTATGCACAGAAGTCCAGGTAGCTCCCTCATGAATTGAGTTAGTATCCAAACCCTTGAAAAAGCACCAGAGGAAGCCACAGCTCAAGTAGAATGAGCCTTTACGGAATAAGGAAGGCTCTTATCATGGAAAGGATAAAAAAATAAATAACTTTTGAGATCCAAGAAGAAATAGTCTGCGTGGATACAGCTAATCGCAAGGATCTGGGATGAAAGGAAATAAATAGCTGATCAGATTTCATAATAGACTTGGTCTTATCCAAATAAAATCTGAGTTTTCTATGCACATCCAATGTGTGCAACACCTTCTCACTAGCAGATTTTGCCAAAGTGAAAAAGGTGGGCAAATGAATAGACTGATTAAGGAACAAGTCATTCACCACCTTCGGCATGAAAGGATTAGTATGCAAGGACACCCTGTCCTTATAAAACACCAAAAAAGGAGGACAAGCCATAAGAGCTTGAAGCTCAGACACCCATCTGGAGGAAGTAAGGGCTCACAAAAGAACAGTCTTCTAAGAACAATATTGCATGGAAGCTGAAGCTGCAGGCTCAAAAGTAGTCAGTCAATTTCTCCAAAACAAAATTTCGAGGCCAGGGAGGAGGATTAACAGGCTCCCTGGGAGGCCTAATATGAAGGACACCTTTAAGGAATTGTTTAGCTTCAAATTTAGAAGTTAAAGGAGGAGATGAAGGCAAACAAGCAGAGATAGCTAATAAGTGGGCCTTAACACAAGAATAAACCAGCCCAACACCGAGCAATTTACACAGATAAGAGAGAACCAAAGGAACATCCACAGAAAGTTGATCCAGGTTACGAGAAAGACACCAAATAAAAATCTCTTCCATATGGATAAGTAGGATTTCCTAGTATTGAGTTTCCTGGCCTCCTGCAGAACCCTAAGCATGTCCTCAGGAAAAAAAGTGTCTATGTAGAATCAAAATCCTATCACCCACAAAGTCAAGGCTTGGGCATGGATTCAATACTCTTTTCTATATTCATTAACAACCTACCTTTTGATATAACAGCTCTTAAATGTACACTTTTTATGCAGATGACATCATTATATTATGCTCAGGTAAGTCACACCATAAATTACAAGAAAAGCTACGTTGAGATTTCAGCTTAATATGAACTAGCTTTGCGACATCTGGCTTGCATTAAACTGTAAAAATCAACTAATATGCTACTTGGGACACACCAAAAACTTAAATCCACTCATTCATTAAGCATTACCACTTCCCATGAAAACCCACTGCTTAAAGTCATTGAACAAAGTTACCTAGATTTGATCAACAACTTCGCTTTGCTGCACACATCATAAAAGTTGCACTCAATTAACTTAGGTTAGCAATCAAATACCCTCTTCTGTTCCAAAAAGAATCTAGGAAAGCTCTAGCACTGCAAAAGATAATGCCTAAAACAGAATCCTGTCTACTGTTATTAGGTTCATAGGTAAGTACTAGGCTATCTTCCCAAGGGCATTTATAAGCCTAGCCAGAATTTGTTGGCTTTCGCCACCCCCTTAGATTAGTTCCCTGTGCCTTTGTCCAGCAGAGCCATTAGCTCCCTGTGCCACTGTCCAGCCGAGCCACTGCAGTGATCCCTGGGGTACATTTTCTGTTTCCCATCCACCCGTCAAGGTTTTTCTTGAAGAGTGTTAGTGAGGTGCTCTGCCTGATGTACATTGGAATCCTGTTCCAAAGCATGGGGAGTCTCTGGGACAGGAATCTATCCCTCCAGCATGTCCTATTTATCGTTGTGGTGAGGTTTATATCTCTAGAGCATGTGGCTCTCTGGGGTTTGTTTTCTTTTAGGTGGAGCATGTCCGTCAATTCTGGGTTGGACATGGCCTTGTATGTCAGGCAGAGATCACCTCTGAGTCAGCAGTACGCAACCGAGTACAGCTGGAGCTTCTTGAGTCAGGCTGCATAGGGCATCTGTTTGAGGCCAGTAATCCTCTTGGTGAGGTACTTTTGTGGTCTTTCCAGCTGTTGCAGGTGTCTTGTAAGGTACATCCCAAATGGGGCATTGTATTCTATGATGGGTCTAATGAGTGATGAGTAGAGAGGCACAATAACCTCTTTTGTTCTAGATGCAATCCTTTTTGTGATTAGGTGGGCCACATAGAAGGATTTTCTAACCACCTTGGCAATATGATTATCAAAGGAAAGATTACTATCTACTTGGGTTGCCAGATCTCTTATTACATTTTCTGTATTTAGGAGACTACCACCTATGTGGTAGTTCGCGGGTACTTTATTTTTTCCAAAGGCGATGACTATGCACTTTTTGGCATTTAGCTTGAGGCCATGATTTTGACACCAGGTATCCGTCTCAGTGAGACCCTTCTGGAGGGTGTCTGTATCAGCCAGAGAATCAATTATGGCCCCTAGTTTGCAGTCATCTGTGAACTTGGTCAGCCATAGTCTTCCTAGGTTTGCCTGTACCTCTGAAAAGTATATACTGAACAGGAGGGATCCTAGGACTAAGCCCTGGGGGATGCCACTTGTAACCTGTTTAGAGTCGAACCATGTGGGTTCTATCCATGAGCCAGTTGGCAACCCATCTCGTGATGTAGGGGATTATGTTCAAGCTGGTGAGCTTGTCTATAATACTAGAATGGGGAATGGTGTCAAAAGCCTTTGCGAGGTCTAGGTAGGCTGTGTGGACCTCCTTTCCCTCATCTAATGCCTTGGTAACTGTCTCAAAGAAGTCCACCAGGTTTAGGAGGCATGATCTGCCCTTAATAAAGCCAAACTGGGTAGGGTCCAAGGTTTGGAGGTTCCCAATGTCTCTGTTAATGAGTTTCATGATGATGAGTTCCATAGCCTTGCAGACCAGGCTAGTCAGGCTTATAAGGGCGATAGTTCCCGGGGTCCGTTGTGGCTCCAGCTTTGTGGAGTGGGATAACTGTTGCTGTGCTCCACTCTATGGGTACGTAGCCTGTAGAGAGGCTGAGTTTGAACAGTGTATTATGGTATTTGATTTATTCACTCTAAACTCTGCATAGAACACTCCACTCTGCAAGTAACTGTAAACATTCAGATTTATAACTCTGGACAGGCCCAGAGAACATCAACGTATCGCTCTAAAAATTATCCAAATACCTACCAGCAACTGTTAGGACTACTACCCTACTCAACTGCTTGTGATTTAATCTAATTCATTGCTCATAGTTCCCACATTTAGCAAATACACTGCAACAAAAGAAAACAAATGATTCCCCACACTTCTCCACACACAATGTCATCTGCTTGTCAAGACCCCTCTTCTGAAAAGGTCTTTTCAAAACTTGCACCTGCAACATGGGACACACTACCTTAAGATATCCAAAAAAACAACAGGAATTAAATGCATTCAAAAAGTAAATACTTCAGTTTCTTTCTAATGAATACAAATGCCAGTGTTTTGACATTTGCTAAATCAGGTCTGTTGCAACTAGCTCATATGTGTACAACTAAACACAATTATTTCTAAACTGCACAGTACAGGCATCTGATATATTTGCAATTAATATAACAATTATGTATCTTATTGCATACAAGAAGATTTTCTCTCTAGGCCTCCAAAGAAAAAGGGGTCTCAACCCATTGAAGAAGGCATAAACAAATAAATAATAAATGATAGAAAAGATTATATCATCACCCCAGTGGTGGGATATGTGAAGATATTAACATCACCAAATGTTGGGGTTTAAAAAATATAGCTGGTGTTCAGCCTTTTCAAAATAAGAGGGCCGGATTTCAGGCAAATTGCCTTTGTAAAAAAATGAGACAATAGCTACAAAAGCACCTTGGGGGGAGATAAGGAGATAAAGAACTATATCAAAGAAGCTGCAAACCTGTGTGCAAAACAAGGTGGTACAAATAACTGGTCAGAATATGGATAAAAAAAAGGAGGTCATTGTCCCACTGTACTCATCCATCATTAGACCCATTATAGAGTACAACACCCCATTTGGTATGTATCTCACAAGACATCTGCAACAGCTGGAAAGGCTGCAGAAATACCTCATTTAAAGTATCACAGGCCTAAAGCAGATGCCCTATGCTGACTGCCTAAAAAAAACTCCAGCAATACTCTGTGGCATATCGTCTACTCAGAGGTGATCTCTGCTTAACATACAAGACCATGTCAAACCCTGAGCTGTTGGGCATGCTCCACTTAAAGAAATCCCAATCCCTCAGGGCCACATGCTCCAGGGATCTAAACCTTGTCATCACAATGAACAACACATGCTGGAGGGATAGGTTTCTGACCCAAAGGCTCCCCATACTCTGGAATAGACTGCCCATACATGTCAAGCAGAGCGCTTCCTTGGCCCTCTTCAAAAGGAACCTTGACAATTGGATGAGAGATAGGAAATTCACCCCGGGGATCATGTCAGTCACCCTGTTAGACAGCATCCAGGGAAGTAAATATCATGGTAAGAAATATCCAGGGAATTGTTATGGCTAGGCTTGTATAGGCCCAAGGCTGATAGCCTAGTACCAACCTATGAACCTATGAACATTATTCAAATGAGGTGACAGTGAAGGTGTTAGAAAAATATGTACTTAAACATATATGAAGTGCTAGTTTAAAAGCAAATAGTATGTAATGCATTTTATTCTATTTTACAATATGGCAGTAAGAATGATCTTACATGTAATTGCTTGAAGCTTTGGAGCTGCAGTGTGATTGAACTCTGACCCTGGCAGTAGCCAGCTCAGCAAGCTTATGTTTTTCACTAATGATTATCTGCTGGGTCAGGAAAAAGCATGTATCTTCCTTCCTCTGAGATAGTTGGCCTTGTGAATATTATCAGCACAGCTGCTAGAAGTTAATGTTGCAAGAAGGAACAAAGAAGTATTAAGAACCAAACTGACTATTGTATTCGAGCAGGACTGAAACCTTGAAAGAGCAACATTTACAGAAAGACATTATAACTGACCAGGTGCCTTGCAAGGCTGTATTATTCTCATGGGAAAACTTTTAAAAAGTATAACCTCAGCACTTTCTTATGAATAGAATATTGTAGACTATAGTGATGTAAGTGCCCCGTGACTGACCACGTCAGTAAGGTGGGCAAAGCTGATTGTAAATGCTATAAAATATTGAATACTTCCTGAATGTAGTTAGTCAAAATTCTATACTTGTTTTGTATAGTCTTTTGCCTCCTGGTGTACACTAGTAAAACGTTTTGAAACTGAACCTCCTGTATTATTGACTGTTATTTAAGAAAAACCTGATGATTTTACAGTCTATTTTTAATAACTTTACTGACATTTTGGTCCTTCTTAGCCGGAATTCCCTTGGTAAACTACAGATCAGAATACAACGGTGGTGGAGAAGCTGCGCAGGAGAAGGTACCAAAACACGGTTCTTCTTGAAGTGAAAAGACCTCCGACTGAATTGTCGTGTGTAAAGAGGCTGGCCACTTTCTGATCTGTGGCTGAAGAGCGGAAAACTGGCCCCCAAGAAGAAAACGTGCAGTCATAAATGGGAGGCTCAGGTAGGAAGAATTTCCCTCTTTGCTTTTGTTTAAGATCAGGGACCAGGCTACAGTATAATGTTACTAAGATTTGTTTTAACAGATCAGGAACGAATTGCAGTACTGTATATTTGGTCATAGATCAGGAAAACAGAATAAAGTAGACAGTCATTCTAGACAGGACTGAACAGAGGAAGAAGATACCACGTGGTAAGAAAAGGGTTACGTAACAGTCTTTTTAAAGACATGGGAAATCAGTGCACTAAAAATCGCGAGACCCTAACTGATGATGCAAAATATATGCAATTACGAGCAGATAATATAAGATACTATACAAAATGGGTTAACAAGTACAATTTGACGGTAAATTAAACAAAATTTCGTTAGTTAAACTTTTAAAACAGTTAAAATCTGACACAGAAGGTCAGGCAAAAACAACGACAGTTAGGCATTCCTCAGGCACATAGGTGGATTGAGGAAGTGAACCGAAGGAACAGAAGATTAAAAATGCAAAAGCATTATTTTTAGATAAAGAGGATAATAATACAGTAATAGCGGCCCCCCTCCGATACCTTTTCAGAATATGAAGCAGGAGGACAGGCCAGTCCTCCTCCACGTTATCCTGAGATTGCAGGGCACTGAAACAACCATTCATAAGAGAACCTATTGAAACTAGATCCCGAACACGTAAAACACTTAGGGATACAGATTTATATCAAATAGGGAGATTCACTAGAAGAAAGTGAAGAAATCTGTCCACTAATCGAGCACAATGCGAACCCTCAGGCAGGACAGGAAGGACAGGACCCAACTCTCCTAGTGTATAGACCATGGACACCGGAAGATATCCGAAAGCTACAGAGGAATCCCTCATCCAAAATTAATCATGAGAAGTTTATACAAGATTTACAAGGTATGAGACTAAGTTACCACTTAAATGGGGAAGAAGTGGAGAAGGTAGTTAGACAAATTATAGGTCCAGACTGGCACATGATTTGTGGCACCTGGAGGCGGACAGCTCAAGCCACTCCTACATAGTGGCGCAGAGCTAGATACCAGAGTGAAAGGTCTTACAGACCGAATCTCTGAGAAATGGAAACCTAGAGCAGATTGGACTTGTATTAATCAATGCATACAACAAGATAATGAAACTGTAGATGGATACTATGGTAGATTATTGGAATGTTTTAATAACCATAGTGGTATGCCTATTCCTGAGAATCAGAAGAATGATAGTTCATATGAACAACAGTTGAAAAATGCATTTTTGAAAGGTTGTATTGCCCCTATTAGTAGCTTTATTACAAAACATATGATAGATCATAGGCTACAAGCCCTACTAGAGTATGCTAGGCATGCTGAAAGACATTTTAATAGTAAAAAGAAGAAGAAAACGCAAGTCTTCACAGTTGAAGACTGAGCAGAAGTCTTTGTAGTACAGTCAAATAAAAAGGGTAAGAAAAATACTCAGGGTAATAAATACTCTGGCAAAACCTTAGAGGATTTAGAAGAAAGAAAAAGGAAAGGTGATTGCTTTAAAGAGGACATTTAGCAAGGGATTGCAGGTCAAATAAAAAGACTACCGAAGAAAAAGATAAAGGTGATGAGGATTGACTATATGATAGCGATAACAATCAGAACTCATCAGGAGAGGTTAATAGACAAAAAGAAAATGTAAATGTAGTAGAAGGGATAGAAGAAGTCCAAACAGATGCAGAGGATGATGAAAGTGAAGTTTTAGACTTAGCATTATTGAGCTTGGAGCTCTATTTGGCAGGCATAAACCGGAAGTTACACTTCTAGTGGAAGGAAGGGAAGTGAAATTCTTGTGTGACTCGGGAGCGTCACGAACTTTGATACACCCTTCAAAGTTGCCAGAACACTCTGAATCACCTGACTATATATTAGTGAAAGCAGCAAATGGGCAGCTATATAGGGAACCACTTTCCCATGATATAGCAATAACTGACCCTATTTCAGGTATGACCCAGAAAAGTAAAATAGTGGTTTCTGCAAAATGTCCAGTAAACTTACTGGGAGAGACCTTATGCAGATTTTGGAATAGCAGTAGTTCCTACCATGCAGGTATGGAGGCACAGAGACAAATGGATACTTTATTATTGGTACAGCCAGGACTTAGTTACGACTGGTCCAGGGGCAGTGACCGAAGAACTGATGAATGTAGCCATCAGTAAGGTATCCTCCCTTAACACTGATCAGCAGCATTTGTTACATTGTACTCTATACTACTGTAGCACACCAGGACCTGATAAGGAATATGAGCAAGAACTGTTCAGAAATTCGGCTAATAGACTAGTGTTGCGAACCTTATATTGGGATACTGAGGGTAACAGTGTAGCAAGTTGTTCACTGCCTCAGGAATTCATGAAATTGTACAAATCCAACAGACTGCCACATGTCAGTTTAACAAAACATAAAAACGTGAGGTGGGCAGATTTGGGTGAAAAAGTAACAAGATGGGAAAAACAAACTGATTTAGAATTATCAGAACAGGGTGTAGAAAAACAGAAATTAAATTGGTTAACACAAGCACGTCCAGCTGTACACTTACAACATAGTGAGGACAGCTGATTAGCATTTTTGCTAGAAGAAGAAGAAAAAGCCTTGTTTGGTGTACCAAGCATTCTTTGGTCAACAGGGAAATCAGATGTGGGACTTATTCAGACAGCAGGTCCAGTAACCATTACACCGAAATCAGCTTTTAGACCACAAAAGACAATACCCTTGAGGAAGGATGCAGAGCAGGAATTAAGCCTATAATAGCAGCATTACTCAAGGAAGGAATACTGGTAGAATCTTTGGATTCACCATGTAATACCCTATTCCCTGTTAAAAAAGCAAACGGGAATGGCGGATGGTACAGGATTTACAAGCTGTAAATGATGCAATAATACCTAGAGTGCCAGACCCACACACTTTATTAAACGACTTAAAGCCACAACAAAAATATTTTACTGTAGTAGAGATAAGTAACGCCTTCTTTTCAATACCTATACATCCTGATAGCCAGTATTGGTTTGCCTTTACATTTCAGGGTAAAAGATATACTTATACTCGGCTACCACAGGGATATTGTGAAAGTCCAATGATATTTGCACAAGAGATGGCTAGCAACCTGGCGGGATTTACTCCACCAGAGGGCAGTCAGATTCTACTTTATGTAGATGACATCCTGTTAGCAGCCCCTACCCAGCAGCAGTGTAGGGAAGATACAATTGCATTGTTGAAATTTTTAGCACAACAGGGACATAAAGTAAACAAAAACAAGTTACAACTTTGGAGAAAACAGGTTAGATACCTGGGATATGTAATATCCAAGGAAGGTAGAATACTAGATGAGGATAGAAAAACAGCAATTTTACAGGCACCCAAACCAACTACCAAGAAGGAAATGATGTCCTTCTTGGGAACTTTAGACTTGGGAATCGGCTCCATTGGCCGATTTAATATTTAAAACACCAATGGCAGCACAAGATGTATTGCAATGGACACCTGAAGCAGAAACAGCTTTCTGCAGACTAAAACAATTGATAGCTTCATCATTAGTTTTAGGACTCCTAATTACCACAAAAGATTTTTCAAACTGTAGATTGTAAACAGGGATATATGACGTCAGTTTTGACGCAACAGCATGGAAGTCCATAGCTTACTATTCATCACAGTTAGACCCAGAGGCACGGTCTTTGCCACATTGTGTACAAGCAGTAGTCGCAGCTGCAATGGCAGTACAGGCTTCAGCCTCAGTGGTGTTATTCCACCCTCTCACTTTGAGAGTGCCTCATGCAGTCGCGATAATTTTACTACAAGAAAAAATAGCATACCTGTCTCCTGCTAGGCATCTTTCTTGTATGACCATATTGCTAAGCCAACCTCATATGGCAATTGAACGTTGTACAACATTAAACCCATCAACGTTACTTCCGATTCCTGTGGATGGTACACCACACAGTTGCCTGCAGAAAATTGAGCAAATAACTTTGCCTAGACAAGATTTTACTGATATACTTTTGGATGATGCTGAAGTAACATTTTATGTGGATGGCTCATGCAGAAAGGGTCCTACAGGGAAGAATCTAGTAGGGTATGCAGTAGTCACAGATACAAAAATTTTAGAAGCACAACCCCTGCAGCATAACTTGTCTGCTCAAGCAGCAGAATTGATAGCCTTGACACAAGCTTGCACTCTAGCAAGAAACAAATGTGTGAACATATATACTGATAGTCAGTATGCCTTTTCTACAGTGCATGTTTTTGCACAGCAATGGAAGAACAGGGGAATGATAACATCCACTGGAAAATCAATTAATCATGCGCAACTTATTTTGAATTTATTGGATTCCATCCAATTGCCTACCAAAGTAGCTATTTGTAAATGTGTAGCTCACACGAAACAACAGGATCCGATTTCAAGGTAATGCGAGCTGATGCAGCTGCCAAGCAAGCAGCTTCAGACTCGGAAACTTTACTTTTAAACGAGGAATTACAACCATCTGAGATTTTAGATCTAGAAATGTTAAAAACAATGCAGACATTAACTACGAAAGCAGAGAAACAAAAATGGGAAAGACGAGGTGCAATCCTCGAAAATGGACTGTACATCTCTAAAGAAAAAAAGCCAATATTGCCGTCTAATTTATTTAGATATGCAGCTTTGTTGAGCCATGGGCAGAGCCATGTCTCAACAGGGGGGATGGTACAGTTAGTAAATAGAATATTCCAAACATACGGGTTTACGAATTACACACAAAAATTTTGTGCAGCATGTCACATTTGTAATAAACATCATGCACAAGGAGCATTCAAACCCAAGCAAGGGAGTTTTCCTACACCACCATATCCGTTCCATACTATTTGTATGGATTTCATAGAATTGAATAAATGTGAAGGGAAAAAATACTGCTTAGTGATTATAGATATGTTTTCAAAATGGGTGGAAGCCTTTCCAACTAGAAATCCGGATGCAGCAACAGTGGCAAAGGCCCTGGTAAAAGAAATAATTCCTAGATTTGGCATACCGGAAAGAATCTATAGTGACAATGGGACACACTTTGTCAACCAGACAATCCAACAACTTGGGAAATTCTTTGGGATCTCCTTGAAAAATCATTGTGCCCCAGTCTGCAGGACTGGTGGAGAGATATAATGGGATTTTGAAAAATAAGTTAAGGAAGTTGATAAGTGAGACTCAGAAGAATTGGATTTGCTGTTTGCCTTTAGCATTGCTGAGCATGAGAACAGTTCCAAATGTAAAGGGCTTGACCCCCTTTGAAGTAATATTTGGGAGGGCATATTATGTGCCACAGTGGAAAGCTCTCATGCCTGCAGAGCTGGAGGCTGACAGCTCATTAGCTAGTCACATGAAGAAATTGTTAACCAATAAGACTGTTTTGCAGTTGAACTCTTTTTCAGATAAAGAACAAACGAAACCGGAAGCAGTGCTGACCCCGGGGTCCTGGGTTTGGTTGAAGGTTATCAAGAAGAAAAATTGGAAAAGTCCGAAGTGGGAAGGTCCATACCAGGTACTGTTGGCGACGCCTACTGCAGTAAAGGTTGCTGAGAGGTTGTCCTGGGTTCACCTGACACACTGTAAACCGGTAAAGAACTTTCAGCTTGATAAACATTTTGTAGCTGATGCACCACAAAAGCAGGATAGCCAGGAGCAAAGTGTATAAGAATGCAAATCAACCCCAAAGAAATTGTTTAACTATCTTGCTAATTATACACCTATTGACTATGATTGTGGTGACTTGCCTTTTGTTGTGGTTTTTCTTGCATATAACCACACAAATGAAATTGACAAAACGTGATGAACTGTCTATAGACTGGCATCCAAACTTTAACACATACTTGGCCATGAAGCGTGTATATGTAGAGACTATGAACGTTTAGAACTGCTGGGTTTGTACTGCTATACCAACAGCATATGGACGACTTTTGATGTCCGCTGTCCCTTTGGGGATAAATGAAACTTGGGAAAATTTACTTTTTGACACAGGGTCTGTGAGATCACAGGACAAAGTTATATTGTATTTACCCATTACACAGAAAGGAATTGTTTGTTTTTATAAAAATGATACACTCCAAGTTGGTTGGAGTAACTGTAACATAACTGTATCTTACAAATGCTATATTAAGGCCAAAGATAAAAGTACTAGTTGTAGCACAAATTATGATTCATATTTGAGCTTAATGAAAACAATGATAAAAGATGTGCAGAAAAATCCTGAATTGCATAAACAATTATCTGTTATAAAAAACTCACTAGTTGGATTCAAGACGCTCTCCACAAGATGCTGGAATATTTTTCCTTTTATTTACTGATAGACTTGAAGTGCGTTCAGTATCATGCACTTTTCAGCAAGTGAATACTCAACTTCTTCAGAATGCAAAACAGTGGAGCCTTCCAAAAGGCTGCCTTTAATACATCAATCAATTAACACTAATTAGAACATTTAAAAGGTCTGTTTCACTAATTAAAACAAGCATAGTAAACTGCAACCTATAAAAACAGTATGTAAAGACTAAAACAACCACCAGGGCTAGTCAATACAAAATATGCTTGATTCTATATAATAACAATAAAATATTTAGAAGTTAGAATCCATCACAGTATAAGTAACAACACTGATGTAAAGGTGTAAACTGTGTTTGTTACTTTTTCAATATTAATGTGAAAAATTAATACAAGTCATCCCCTATGTACAAAACCATCCCCCCTAGGTTGCAGTTTACTATGCTTGTTTTAATCAGTGAAACAGACCTTTTAAATGTTCTAATTAGTGTTAATTGATTGATGTATTAAAACTTTTTCGTTCATCTGAGAATTATCTGTTATAGACAAAAAATGTTTCATTCAGAGTTAAATCAGTACTAAAGTAGAAAATTGTTATTTTGTTTGTGGGAAAAAGGCATATAAATGGTTACCTGAGAATTGGTCCGGCAGTTGTTTTTTGGGTTATCTGGCTCCAGCTATAAGGCATACTGCTGAATTGCCTCTGGGTAAGATTCACAACGAAGAGATGTAGCCCAAAGTACTGGAATTCAGTCGGAAAACCGCTAATCCAGTGGGTAAGATCGAGGCTGGCTGGAAAGACCATTCATCCGTGAAAGATAAAGAAAAATTGACTCATATGGACTTAAGTGACAGTGTTATATCCTGGGCTGGAATATTCCCAGCCTATGGAGCAGTCAAATCAATCTGGGAGCTGAGAAAATTGTCAAAACTTCTCGAAGTAATGAGTAATGCAACCTTTTCCACTCTCAAACTTGTGACCGATGAACTGAATGCAATGAGAACTGTTGTTCTACAAAACCGAATGGCTCTTGACTTCACCCTAGTGGCGAGAGGTGGTACGTGCGCGCTTATCAAAGAAGAATGCTGTGTGTACATACCAGATAATAAACACGAAATTACCGATCACCTAGAGGTAATACAGCAGGTATCGGCCATGAATGAACCAGGCCCAAACCCACTGACGAACTTTTTCCAGAGTCTGTTTGGTGGGTGGGGTTCAATCCTAATGAATATTTTGATCGCCATTTGTGTTGTTTTGCTCATACTAGGAGCATGTGTCTGTTGTGGAATACCCTGTATGAAAAGATTAGTTAGAGAATTTGTTGACATAACTGTAACTGAGACTATGTACCAAGACATTGAATTGGATCTATTAGTTCCAAATGAAATTCTTTCTGAAATGTAAAACAAATGACTTGCCTAGTTAAAAATCTCTAAGAGGAGAAGGCTAGGGAATGAAATTATATTGTTTATGTTTCTGAATAGAATAAAAAGTATTAAAAGGAGGGAGAATGTTAGAAAAATATGTACTTAAACATATATGAAGTGCTAGTTTAAAAGCAAATAGTATGTAATGCATTTTATTCTATTTTACAATATGGCAGTAAGAATGATCTTACATGTAATTGCTTGAAGCTTTGGAGCTGCAGTGTGATTGAACTCTGACCCTGACAGTAGCCAGCTCAGCAAGCTTATGTTTTTCACTAATGATTATCTGCTGGGTCAGGAAAAAGCATGTATCTTCCTTCCTCTGAGATAGTTGGCCTTGTGAATATTATCAGCACAGCTGCTAGAAGTTAATGTTGCAAGAAGGAACAAAGAAGCGTATTAAGAACCAAACTGACTATTGTATTCAAGCAGGACTGAAACCTTGAAAGAGCAACATTTACAGAAAGACATTATAACTGACCAGGTGCCTTGCAAGGCAGTTATTCTCATGGGAAAACTTTTAAAAGTATAACCTCAGCACTTTCTTATGAATAGAATATTGTAGACTATAGTGATGTAAGTGCCCTGTGACTGACCACGTCAGTAAGGTGGGCAAAGCTGATTGTAAATGCTATAAAATATTGAATACTTCCTGAATGTAGTTAGTCAAAATTCTATACTTGTTTTGTATAGTCTTTTGCCTCCTGGTGTACACTAGTAAAACGTTTTGAAACTGAACCTCCTGTATTATTGACTGTTATTTAAGAAAAACCTGATGATTTTACAGTCTGTTTTTAATAACTTTACTGACAGAAGGTTAAAGGGAAAGGTGCAGGATACACAAAGGATAAGAAACACAAGGGAAGTGGAGAAAATTAAACAAAATGAAGCTGTGGAAAGAATTCAAAAGACAGAAGGCACAAACTAAAGAATCAGTTACAAACTGTGATACTAAACTAGCCATCTTCTCCAATTCAGTATACAAGCACCTGTAGAGCTGCATGGAATCAGCCATACCCAACAGAACTAAAACCTCCTTCTCAAGGAAACACAAACCTGTCTGGTGGACATCCTCTATCAACAGGCTTTACAACAAATTGAAGACACTGTTGTCCAAGAGTAAAAAAGGAACAAATTCCAAATTGGAAAAACTCCCTCCTTAGCTTCAACAAGCAATTAGATCACTAGTGAAAACTTCCAAAGCCAATTATGAATTGAAACTAGCATCCAAAACAAAGGGAAACCACAAAGCCTTCTTCGGTTATGTCAGAAACCTCCATGCAAAGTCCAGGTTTGTTCCGAATTAATACTTAACGGTATCACACTGAACCTGTTGACTTGGTCAGCCAACCTGTTAGCAGATAGGTTCAACCCAAACTTCAATCCCGTCCCCTCCCAAAGACCCATTCAACATTCCCCATACTTGTCCCACACCTCACATCTCTGAAGATCAAGTGTTAAAGGCCCTATCCAAGGCAAAGAAAGCAGCTTCCATGGGACCTGATAGTATCCCAGGCTGTATTCTGCACCATCTCCAACAAGAACCAGCCTCACCATTGAGCACCCTATTCAACCACAGCCTAAGTACAGGCTTCATTTCAGCAGAGAGGAGAACTGCCATTGTCATCCCTTTGCACAAAGGTAGTGCCACTACTGAACCTGGAAACTATTGCTCCATTAGCTTGACAAGTCTGTTCTGTAAAGCCATAGAGCATATTATTATGGATCTCATAAACAAGGACATAGGCAATCTCCAAGCAAGTGACCCCACCCAGTTCAGGTTCATCAAGGGCAGATCTTGCCTGTTTTACCTGGTTGACTTCTGTGAGACTTTCACCAAGGCCCTGGATGAGGTTAAGTCAGTAAATACAGCTTACCTTGACTTTGACACAATCTCCCACTCAGGCATCATCAAAAAGCTAACAGAACTTGGAGTAAATCCCTGTCTTATCAGGTGGGTGGCCAACTGGTTCACCAATAGGACCCACAAGGTCAAAATAGGCATCTCTACCTCTGACAGCAGATCTGTCACTAGTGGTGTTCCCAGGGATCTGTCCTGGGACTCCTACTGTTTGGCATCTACTTCTCAGAGGTCCAGGAAAAGACAAAAGGCCTGTGGCTGACCAAATTTGGGGACAACTGTAAGTTAGGTGCTGTCATTGACTCTCCAAATGATGTTAACATACTGCAAGAGGGTCTCACAGCAACAAATGACTGGTGCCAAAGTCACGGCCTTAAGTTAAACACAAAAAAATGTATTTTCATACCATTTGGCAAAAACATGGCCCTTACTGATTACCACATCAATGGCATCCCGCTAAGCACACAGAGAGACTTGGGTACTCAGAGTGACAACAATCTCACATTCGGCCATCATGTAGTGGCAGTGGCAGAAAATCCTTTTACTTGGTTCATCTCATAAGTTAAGGGATTGCATCCAGAAAAAAAAGAGGTTATTACTTGTCTGTACTCCACCCTAATTAGGCCAATAATTGAGTATAATGCCCCGTTTGGTATGTACCTCTCCAAAGACCAGCACCAACTGGAAAGGCCACAGAAATACCTCAGAAAGAGAATCCATGGCCTCCAACACCTGTCCTATTTGGACAGGCTCAAATCACTATCAGTCTGCTTGGTATCATACAGATTGCTCAGAAGTGCTCTGTGTCTCACCTACAAGGCAATTTCAGACCCTGACCTACTAGAGATGCTCCATATCCATAAGTCTACCTGTAAACCTGTTGCGCAATGGGGAAACGTAAGAGAAAAATAACAAAAAAGGCACTAAAAACATTTACAGGATTGTCTCATATATATATAAAAAAGAAAGCCGAAACTGAGAAATTATTCTTCCTTTTTCATATGATCATACCTAGAATATTGTTTACTACTCTGCAGACTATGCTTCTCCTTGGAGTTTGATGGCATAGCTGGTGTAGAGACAAGCAATGACTATGGTACAGGGACTGGACCCAATTTCCAGTGAAAAGTTATTACACTAACTTACTGTGTAGACCCTGGCAAAAAGAAGAGAAATAATTTGGTAGCGGGGAGGGAAGCTAGTAAGAAACCATTTAAGCATCTCATGAGAATTAACAAGGTCCAAAAAGAGTAATTCCTTTCAAAGGGGAAGGTATTCAAAACTAAGTAGGTACATATAAAAGATACAGGGATGACAGCACAGGACAGATGCCTAGCAGCATTGTTGTATTACAAAGACAGAATTATGAAAACATTCAAACAGTGGGATCAAAACATAAATAAATTCAAGAGTGCATAGAATTGACACAAAGGCACTCCAGATTTAGGAAGTTGTAATAAGAATGCACTGTAATATATACACAAGACAGGCTTGAACTAAGTCATCTCTGTCAGCTGATAGATTCTGATAATTACTGAGGTAGGTAACTGTGAAGATACCAATGACTGTACATTTGTAGGTAGCTATATGAATATAGGCAGTTGTAGTGATTAGATGTATAGGTACTTACTACAAACATGTACAACTTTGCAAATTTGCAGATGTGGTTATTTGCGAAAATTTGAATTACTGAGTAGATATGTATAACACAGCGAATGTGGGTATCGGTAGTGGTTAGCCAGGAGAACGTAAACAGCTAACTGAATATTATTAACTGTATATGGTAGCAGCATGGATGTGGAAAGCTGTAAGAATATCATCCAAAGCTAGATATGAGGTATAATAGTTATTCAGGCAAAAGAACAACCACAAACTCTTCTTTAACTATGCAAGAAACATCAGCATCATTATCAGCCCCCTTTTTCCCATTTTTTTCCACATGGGGTCGGGGTATCATGTTAACTGTCGCCAACTCTCTCGATTCGGTGCTACACTCCTGCCATCTTCAACACTCATGCCTGACTGTCGCAGATCTTCTTTCACACAATCCATCCACTTTTTGCTAGACGTCCTCGCTTCCTCTTACCTTCTTCCTGTCTGTCCCAAATCTTCCTCATCAGATTGTCTTCTGCTTTTCTGCACATGTGTCTAAATCACAGTAATCTGTTCTCTTTGATCTTTTCTGCAATTGGAGCTACTTTGGCTTCTGCTCTTATGTCTTCAGTTCTTTGCCTGTCCCACAGTGTGCATCCTACCGCCTTTCTCAGGCACTTCCATTTCCATCACCTCTAGCTTCTACAACTGTTCTGCCTTTATGGCCCAGGTTTCTGTACCATACAGTAGTACTGGTCACACCACTGTCTTATACACCTTACTTTTCAGCTTCTTTGGCATTCTTCTGTCATAGACTACACCTGATACTATATGCCTGTTGGCTATTACTACTGCTGTGACCTCATCTGAGGCTGCTGCTTTCCCTGACTTCATCCTCCTAGTGCTGTTCTTACTTCTTGTAAGATGGACTCCTCTTCCTCTCTCATCATAGGCTGTTTCTGGAGCAGTACAGCTTCTGTGGGATTTTCTTCATTCAGAAGCTGCTGGAAATACTCCTTCCATCTGCCTTTGATGTCCTATGGACTGGTGAGCAGGTTATTGCTGGCATCCCTTATGAAGGGTGTCTGACTATCTTCTTTATCTTTTGGTCTTTGCCTTGCAACCTGATATAGTTTATTTGTGCCCCTTACTAAGTCACTTTCCAGAAGTTGGTAGAGTGCCTCGGATGCCCTATTCTTTGCTATCGCCACTTCTTTCTTAGCTTCTTTGTTAGCCAACCAGTAGTCCTTCCTAACCTGGTCAGTCTTTTCTATCTCTGACTTCTTCCTACACTCCTTCTTTCTTTTGATGACTTCCTGGACTTCTACATTCCACCACCAGCTTTCCTTATGTATCTTATTCCCACACCTAGCTTGGCCACATATCTTTTCTGTAGTCCTAACACATGCTGTTTTTAGGCACTGCCAATCATCTTCAACTCCACCTGTTTCCTCCTCTTCTTGGGGTGCTAGAGCCCTGAGTAATTCCTTGAACTGCTGTACTTTCTCTCCTGTCAACTTCCAGGTCTTCAGCCTGGTCTCTGTTGACCTTAGAGCCTTCGCTGACCACTGCTTGCAGCTGATTGTGGCAACTAATGGGTTATGCTGTGGGCTAACTGTTTCACTGGGGATGACTTTGCAATCATGGATTGTACCCCAATGCCTTTTCCTTACTAGGCGGCAGTCTACCTGAGTTGCATGCTGTCTCCTTTTGTATGTGATCTTGTGACTGTGTCTCTTTCTGAACCATGTGTTGGCTACTATCAAGCCATTTTCCGGAAAGAAGTCTAGAATGGCTTCTCCTTCTTTATTCCTGTTGCCCCACCCAGGCAGTCCTCATATCCTGTTCAGTCTGTTCCAATATGTGCATTCAAGTCACCCATTATCAACACTAATTCATGTTGTCCTGCTTTATCTAGTAGGTCCTGCACCTGCTGTCTGAATGTACTGTTTTCCTCACTATCACAACCCTGCTGTAGGGCATTACACTGGAGTCTGATTGCCATGAGTCCGTCATTAATTCTGTTGATTTCCCTCATTGCCTTCTTTTTTTTAAACAATTTTATTGATTTTAAAGAAGTAAATATAAACAATTACATGTTCTTTTAACATAAGGATATTTACAATTCAAAAAGTGTTCACATAAACATTCACATAACAATGTTTAACAAATAAAGTGAAATTACTAAAACTATGTACAAAGACATCCATTGAATATCATTAAGTTGCCTGGTATTTGATTATTTCATATATATGACATGTAGAGAGGTTGAAATTTGATTTATATGATATCATTGTCAACCTCTTTTCAACAAATTCTGTAGATTAACCCATATATAATAGTTATACATGTTTCCAGATGTTCTAGCTGTCATAGTTGCAATCTGCAATTGACAAACTTCCATTAGAATTTTCTTAAAATCATTGTAGGAAGGAGGGAATTCAGATATCCAGTTTCTTGTTATAGTTTTCCTGGCTACTGCCAGTATTGTCCAAAGTAAGGAATGTTTAACGTTTTTACACAACCAGGTGTGGGTGTATTGAAGAGCACTAATGATATGGTCAAAATAAAATTATCTGTGAATATTGCTTGTAGGAGTTCCTTAATGTTTTCCCAAAGTACACTTAAAGCAGGGCAGTCATAAAACATATGGTTCCAGTCAATGTTTGTGTTAGACTTACATCTGTTGCAAATATTTAGTTTGCCATTAATTTTGTTCATTAGTTGAGGAGTGTAGAAAGATCTATATAAAAATCTCCAGGAATATATTTTCCATTTAAGCAAAAGTGTTGTTTACCCTGCAGATTCTAATATATTTGTTTTATCTAGATCCCTTGGAAGTGTGTTATTTATTAACTGTAGAATTAGCAGGACAACAATATGTTTCTTCTCTGATAAGTCTGTATATAAATGCCATGTTGTCTGAATAAGTTTATGTTGAATAACTGAATTAAAGAAATCTAGCAGTATACTAGTAACCTGTTTATTAGCAGAAGTGATCGGGTTCATCTTATTTTGTAAGAATAGTCTGAGGGATTGTATGTTAAGCCATAGGGAGCTGTTTAACTGATATTCACTTATTATCTGATCTACATCCTTCACTCTATCATCTGTAATAAGTTGAAACCAATACAAAATACCTTTTTGTTTAAGCAAGGTAATTTTATCTATATCTGAGGATTGTAAGGATTCTTGAGTAAAGGCTATCAGGAAAATTGTAAAAAAAAGTTCCTTGTACTTAGTGTGTTTAAATATAAAGTTTCTAAAATGTATTAGTATGTTGTGTAAGTAGCTAAATGAATGTTTGGGTATGCTGTGTAACATGAAGTAATCTTTAAGTATCCATAATATTGGGCCCTCACTACCTTCTGAAGCCTCTCTCTCACCACGATTCCTATACCATTTCTAGCATGTCCTCCACCTGAGTAGTAGAGTCTAGATCCCAAGCCAAGTGGCTTTGCTGCACTGCCCTTCCATCTCATCTCTTGGATACATAGGATGTCCAGCCTCCTCTGTATCATTATGTCATCCACTTCCAAGCTGCGTCCTGTCAGTGAACCTACATTAAATGTAGCAATTCTCAGTTCATGTTTGGCAGGTTGGTTGGTTTTATGTCTAGCATTCGCTCAGAGCTATCCCATATAACCCAGGCTGGGCAACTAGACACCAGCCGGCCAGTAGCTTAAGTGATCCAGGGCTGCTGGGCTTTATGGTGGGCACACACTAGCCAATAGGGGCACATATACCCCTCCCACCATTAGCATGGGTCCCTGGTGTGAGTCAGAGTAGGCTGGGTCCTCAACCCACTTATCACCAGTAACTACCCATGCCCATTTTTGGTGACATTAGTCAACATGACCGAATCATGCTATGCTACTATTGTAGAAACTATGCTAGAAATCTCAGAAACAATTCCCAACACTGCATAAAGCTAATAGCAAACTATATCAGGCATTCAAACCCTGAGGACATAGTCAGCCTATTAGCAGATAAAGTTAGCTCAAACTTCACTCCTTTTGACCTCCTACACTTCCAGATCACATACCCACATCTACAACCCCCCTCTCAAATCTCCCAAGAGAAAGTCTTCAGAGCACTTTCCAAGGCCAAGAACACTCCTTCTATAGGGCTAGATAACAGACCACACAGCCTACTGACCAGCCTGAAACAGGACTTGTCAAGCTCCCTACAAAGGCTGTTCAAACAGGCTTGGTGCCTGATAAACAGTAAAGAGCAACAGTTATCCTCCACAAAGATAGGGCATAAAAAGATCAATATGTCTGACTAGCCTCAGCTGTAAGACTATAGAGAGGATCATTATGGAATTAATAAAGAAAGACATAGGTAACCTATAAACTCTTGACCAAAACTAGTTCAGTTTTGATAAGGGTGGATCCTGCCTCCTTAACCTAGTTGACTTCTTTGAGAAGGTTACTGAAGCCCAGGAACCTGTCTCTCACAGAAGGACTGAAGCAATAGATGAGGAAAAAATCAGTGCACAACATATATCTAGACCTCGCAAGAGATTCAAAAGAGGTTCATAGGTTGCTAGGCGTGTACTAGGCTAATAGCCCTGGAGTCTTTACAAGCCTAGCCCATAGAAGTGCCCTGACATCGTGCCACCTGACATTAGTTTCCAGTGCCTCTATCAAGCACAGACACTGGAGTGATCCCCGGGGTGGACATTCTATTACCTGTCCACTCATCAAGATTTCTCTTGAAGAGGCACAGCAAGGTGCTCTGCTTCACATGTATGGGAAGCTTATTTCAGAGCATGAGCAGTCTCTGGGTGAGGAACCTATCCCTCCAGTATGTTCTGTTGATTATGCTAATGAGGTTGAGGTCTCTGATGCATGTGGTGTGGAGTGATTGGGATTTCTTTAGATGTAGCATTTCTAACAGAGCTGGGTCAGACATGGCTTTGTAAGTCAAGCAGAGATCACCTCAAAGTAGGCGACATGAGACAGAGAATAGCTGGAGTCTTTTGAGTCTGTCCATGTAGGACATGTGTTTAATGCCTAGGATCCTCTTTGTAAGGTACTTCTGTGGCCTCTCCAGCTGTTCCAGGTGTCTAGTGAGGTACATGCCAAATGGGGCATTATACTCGATAATTGGTCTAATGAGGGAAGAGTAGAAAGAAATGATGACCTCTTTCTTCCTGGATGCAAAAACCCTTGGTAGTGAGATGTGCCACATAGAAGGACTTTCTGATCACAGTGGCAATGTGGTGGTCGAAGGAGACGTTGCTGTCAACCTGCGTCCCCAGATCTCTTATAATGCCTTCGGTGTTCAGTGGGCTCCCATCAATGTGGTAGTTAGTGGGAATTGAGTTTTTATCATAGGGGATGACGATGCATTTTTTGGTGTTGAGCTTAAGGCATGGTTTCGACATCACTAGTTCTCAGTGAGGCCTTTTTGTAGGATGTCTGCTTCACTTGGGGAGTTAATAATGGCTCCTAGCTTGCAGGCATCTGTGAACTTGGTCAGCCAGAGTCTCTTTGTGTTGGCTTGGACTTTTGAGAAGTAGATGCTGAACAGGAGAGGACCCAGGACTGATCCCTGTGGGACTCCACTCATGACTGGTAAGCAGTCTAACTTGGAGTTCGCTACTTCCACACTGTCTTTTCTACCTGTGAGCCAACTTGCAACCCACCTAGCGATATAGGGGTTGATGCCTAGTTTGGTGAGTTTATCAATAATACCCGAGTGAGGAATGGTATCAAAGGTCTTGGTCAGATTGAGGTAGCCTGTATGCACTGCCTTACCTTCATCCACAGCTCTGGTGACAGACTCAAAGAAGTCATCCAGGTTGTACAGGCATGATCTCCCTTTCACAAAGCCAAACTGCGTGGTGTCCAGAGTTTGGAGATTTCCTATATCTTTGTTAATCAGGTCCATGATAATGTGCTCCATAGCTTTACATATCAGACTCATCAGACTAATGAGGCAATAATTCCCAGGGTCTGTAGTCGCTCCCCATTTATGGAGAGGGATGACTGTAACAGTTCGCCATTCGGTAGGGACAAAGCCTGAGGTGAGGCTGTGACTGAACAGGACACACAGATGTGGTGCCAGTTCATTTTGTCGATCATGTAGAACACAGCCAGGGATATTATTGGGTCCCATGGAAGCTGTATTCTTGGCCTTGGACAATGCAGCTCTAACCTGGGCTGCAGTAATGATGGGTGCCTGGCATTCTAGTATTGTGACTGGTCCTTTAGGGGGGGAGAGAGGGGTAAAGCTGACACTGAATCTGTCAGCCAGTATACTGGCAATACCTGTTGGCTCAGTATAGGAGGTACCATTGTGCAGTAACAGAGCACATCTGGGTATTGCTGTGGAGGTTCTTGATATAACTATAAAAGGCTTTGTGACTGTTTTTAGTGTTTGCCACAATTCTGCCTTCATAGCTGGCTTTAGAGGATTTGATGACAGATCTCAACTTTTTGTTGAGGCTAATAAGGGAGTTTTTCCATTCTTGGGACTTCACCTTTTTCTGCAACAGTTTCTTCCTTCTGTTGTAGAGTTTATTAATGGCAGGGGACCACCAGATTGTCTTCCTTTTTTTTGGAGGAGAGCGTCTTGGTTCTGTTGGGTATGGCTAGTTCCATGCATTTATGTACATGTTTGTACAGTGCATTGGTGTATGATTCGGCAGTCATGGAGCTATTTTCCATTGGCATGAGTGCCGTGAAGTTAGCCACCTCTGTTTTTAAGAGTCCAAAGTCAGCTTTGGAGAAGTTTTTCAAGGTGGTATCTTTGCAGGAGGTGTGGGTGAGATGTGGATTTCCATGGTGATTAGTTTATGGTCGGATCTGACCAGGGAGTGATTGACTATTGGTGTACAGCAATGGTCACCCATGTTAGTAATAACCAGGTCAAGGATGCTGCTTCCTCTAGTGTGGGTCAGAATGAGCTGGTCCAGAGCTTTGGAAATAGTGAATTCCAGGAAGCGTTAGGCCAGTGTATTGGTGCTTGAGTAGTTTTCCCAGTTGATGGAGGAGTAGTTGAAGTCTCCTAGTATGAGATTGTTGGGTTGGACCTTGACAGATTCCAGGGTGCTTAGAAATGTGGAGTGAGAGTCTAGGGATATGGTTGGGAACCTATAACAGGCTATGACCTGGATCGCAGTCATATCCAAGATCACACACACTATGGTATTGTTGATTAACCATCCTGGCTAAATGTTAATTCCTTTGTAACTTATTTGATAGCAAGCTGACTCACAAAAAGAACACTGGAAATTAGTGTTGGAGGCTCTTCCTCCTTCAGAAGACCCATTACTAATGATGTACAGTCCTTGGGTCACTCTTCTGTGGCATTTATGTCTCACAGTTCAAAGCTATTGTAAAGGGTTTGTGACTGAACAAGCTTGCAGATGACTGCAGACTTGGCGCCATCATAAACCTTCCAGAGGACATCAAGATTCTCCAACAGGACCTTTCCCAAACAAATAGCTGATGCCATAACCATGGACTGAAACTTCATGTCAAGAAATGTATGATAATCACATTGACAACACACCCCTAAAAATCAATTTTGTAGTTAGGGGCCTGGGAACCAATGTGAACAAAAATAAGTCCTTCGATCACCACATATCCACTATTTTAAGAAGGTCATTTTTGATTGCACAGTATATTAGTAAGGTTATGGCATCTAGGTCCAGGGATGTGATCATTCTACTGAACTTGACACATATTAGGCCAATCATTGAGTCCAATGCCTCCTTCAGTATGTAACCATCCAAACACTTAAGACAACTTGGACACTACAAAACTTTCTCACCAAGAAAATCAACATCCTTAATCATAAAAAATACACTTCACATCCCTGAACATTGATTTTGTAGTTAGAGGACCGGGAACTGAGAACCTATGTCGACAAAAATATGTCCTTTGATCATCATGTATCCACTATTGTCGTTTTTCATTATGCAGCTTATTAGTAAGGATATGGCATCTAGGTCCAGAGATATGATCAGTATGTTTTATTCTTGCTGTTATATCATTTTTGTTGATAAATTAGCTGTGCACAATTCACATTTGATTTTGTATATCATTACTTAAACTGAAATTAATGTAGTTACTTTCATTAATTAGTGTCAGATAAGATGTAACTATGTTGCATTTAGTTAAGTATGGCATGTTCCTATCTTTAGCTGTCTTGTGCCTGTGTTATGAGTCTTGACTGAAAAGGGTCTTGTATCAATCCACCCATCTAAATAAAGAAAAAAGTAACAAACAAGAAGAACACATAATCCAACTATCAAGCAGATAAATGCATTTGTGAGTGTCTATATGCTTGAGAAGCTCAGGGTCTGCTCTAAGAATCCATCGTGTTGTGTAGGCAAGGATTAATTCTTGGTTTTATGCTTACTGTTTAGGTTCATAGGTTCATAACTAAGTACTAGGCTAGCTGCCCATGTGGGCCATTTTAAGCCTAGCCAAATTCCCTTGATAAGAATCAAACACTGTGCCTTTGGTATGAGAAGTAAACACTTTAATCATTATACCAAACCTATCTACCCAAATGGTAATGCAATTTAGATCATATGCAAGCTGCCCTTGTGGCCCATTTTAAGTCTAGTCAATTTTCCTTTCAAAGGTGAGAATCAAACCCTGTACCTTTTGTCAGTGAAACAAACATCTGAACCAGCATACAAAACCCCAGAGTGTTCCAGAGGGGAAGAGGTTCCTCCTTTCCTGTAACCCTGAGAAGAATAAAATGGGTATCAGGCCATACCTCATTCCACACATTATGACCCCAAAATGAGGTCGGGAAGACTAAGGGTGGTGGAGTCTTTATCTTCATTGAAGACAAGCACATCTCCAGACTGGTTTGCCAGCATGACACACCAGAACTACTCCAGATGCAACTGACAGATGGCAAGACACCCATCCAAGTTATTGCCAGATATAGACCCCCCCTCCATGACTCAGGACACCCACTCCTCTCACCTAGACCTACTTGACTCTATCAAGGTACCCCATAACACCCTGATCCTTGTTGACTTCAACTACCCCACCATAGACTGGGTGAACTATTCCTGCACTAATGCACTCAGCCAATGATTCCTTAACTTCATCAGTTCTAACGCACTAGACCAGCTCTAGACTTGGTTCTCACCAACATGGGCGACCACTGCATCACCCCCATAGTAAGTGCTTCCCTGGTTAGGTCATACCATCGGTTTGTCTCATTCAAAGATTCTATCCCACCCAACCCACCCCCCTCCATCTGTAACCAGGATAAAAAAAACTTCTCAAAAGCTGACTACAACCTCCTAAGGGAGGGTATCAGAAGCTTCAAACTACCGCCACCCTCAAAGGACGCAGACAACTATGTTGAACAGTACAGGGTAAAAAGGCACAAATTCCCAATTGGAAAAACTCCCTGGTTAGCCTCAGCAAGAAAATTAGATCATTAGTGAAAACCTCTAAATCCAATTATGAATCAAAACTAGCCTCGGAAACAAAGGGAAACCACAAAGCCTTCTTCAGTTACGTCAGGAACCTCCATGGCAAAGCCCAGGTTTGTTCCAAATTAGTTCTTAACAGTACCACTTACACTGATCTTGTTGACTTTGGCAACTTGCTAGCAGATAGGTTCAGTGCAAACTTCACCCCCTTGTCCCCCCCAAAGGCGCATTCAACATCCCTGATACTTGTCCTGCACCTCACATATCTGTAGAACAAGTATTAAAGGCCCTATCCAAGGCAAAGAACACAGCTTCCATGGGTCCTGATAGTATCCCAGGCTGTATTCTGCACCATCTCCAACAAGAACTAGCTTTGCCATTGAGCACTCTATTCAACTGCAGCCTAAGTACAGGCTTCATTTCAGCAGAGTGGAGAACTGCCATTGTAATCCCCTTGCCCAGAGGTGGTGCCACTACTGACCCTGGAAACTATTGCCACATTAGCTTGACAAAGTCTGATTTGTAAAACCATGGAGTGTATTATTATGGGCCTCATAAACAAGGACATAGACAATCTCCAAGCACTTGACCTCACCCAGTTCGGATTTGTCAAGGGCAGATCTTGCCTGTTGAACCTGGTTAACTTTTCTGAGACATTCACCAAGGCCCTGGATGAGGGAAGGTCAGTACATATAGCTTACCTTGACTTGGCCAAAGCCTTTGACACAATCGCCTACTCAGGCATTATTGAAAAGCTAACACAACTGGGCATAAATCTCTATCTCATTAGGTGGGTAGCTAACTATCTCACCAATAGGATCCACAAGGTCAAAATAGGTGCCTCTACCTCTGACAGGAGACCTGTCACTAGTGGTGCTCCCAGAGAACTGTCCTTGGACTCCTAATGTTTGGCATCTACTTCACAGAGGTCCAGGCAAAGACAAAAGGCCTGTGGCTGACCAAGTTTGGGGATAACTGTAAGTTGGGTGCTGCCATTGACTCCCAAATTATGTTAACATACTACAAGAGGGCCTCACAGCAACAAATGACTGGTGCTAAAATCATGGCCTTAAGTTAAATGCAAAAAAATATAATATCATACCATTCAGCAAAAACAGGAACCCTACTGATTACCACATCAATGGCAACCACCTAAGCACACAACCTGTGGTGAGAGACCTGGGTACAAAGGTTGACAACAATCTCACATTCAACCATTATGTAGCAGCAGTGGTCAGAAAAGCGTTTTACTTGGTTCATCTCATAAGTAAAAGGATTGTATCCAGAAAAAAGGAGGTTATTACCTCTCTGTACTCCTCTCTCACTAGGCCAATAATTGAGTACAGCACCCCATTTGGTATGTACCTCTCCAAACACCTGCACTGGCTAGAAGTGCCACAGAGATACCTCACAAAGAGAATCCATGGCCTCTAACACCTGTCTTATGTGGACAGGCACAAATCACTATCACTCTACTGAGTATCGTACAGATTGCTCAGAGGTGATCTGTGTCTTGCCTACAAGGCAATCGCAGACCCTGCCCTACTAGAGATGCTCCATATCTGTAAGTCTAACTCCTTACACATTGCTCACTTGAACAGCCAATATCTAATATGCAACATTAACAAAACCTGCTGGAGAGACAGGTTTGTCTCCTAGAGGCTGCCCTGTCTCTGTAATAGACTTTCCATACACATCAAACAGAGTGCGTCACTGACCCTCTTCAAGTACAACCTTGATGAGTGGATGGGAAACCACAGATTTGTCCAAGGGGTCCACCTGTGTCCCTTATTGATAGAGGTGACAGGTGCTGACTGAGGTTTCTTTTCTGGGGATAAACTCCTGGCTAGGCTTGTAAGGGCCTCAGGGCCTTTAACCTAGTAACCTCCTATGATCAATTAAACATACACTTCTGAAGTACAGCTTCTATGCTGTGTATCCCTGCATATTTGGTCAGTCATGGAGCATTGTAGAAATCTCCTTTAACTTGTTGTCCGATACATTGAGCCAGTTTCAAACTAAGGTTACCCAACAAATTTTTGAGAAGAGTGAAAGTAAGGGTATACCCATCCCCTAAGCACATAAGCTATGTAACAGTGACAGTGGTACATACTATTCCCATGAATGTACTATAGGAGGGATGCTCATCACATTCTCTGTATATTTATGATTTAGCACAAAAAAAAGCACAGTGCATATTGCAAGCTCAACAATAAGTTCTTTGTAGATTCATGTTTTACAAGTACAAATACATGCAAAAATAATTCTATCTAGTTTTTGGTAATATTTATTATAGTATGTCACACACATGGTAAAATTAGATTTGCTACATAATGAAGTTTCCTCAGGTCTGAACATCTGCCAAAACACTTAATTAAATATTGTTTACAAAACATATGCTAATTAAATGCAATTAAAAAGTCCATGCAAATGAAGTTCACATACATATATACAGGACTAAAATGAAATGAACATAGAAAATCACTAATAACCAGAAACATTCCCAAGGAGACACCAATTAGCATTTATTTAATTTTTAAATTAGGTTTTATAATAGAAGCAAATAAAGAAAGAAAATATTAAGGCCTTCTTCCATGTTATTAGTGTATAAACATTCCTGGCAGGCTTTCTTAACTAAGCAGTCTTTCATAACATTCACTGCATGTACAAAATGTCAAAAATGTTTAAAAAAATCAGTGTTATTACTTAAAATATAAATTTGCATATATAAATTTTGATAAAAATTAAAATGAGCAAATTCAGTGACATCATTTATTCAGATCTCGTATATACACAAATTAACCTGTAGGTTATAGCCAGACACATCTCTGCAGAGTTCATATTTAAGCATTTTGTTATGAACAGTGATAGCAACTATAGACTTCCCATGTCTGCCATGGTTTGATCCCTAGAGCAAACTACAACTGACTGCATGTCTGTCAGTGAAAAGTATAGTTGTGTATACTTACTATAAATGGAGATGTTCGAATGTATTCACTGTTGCAGTCAACACTTGTGGGTTATCCCTGCTGGGCTGCAGGTCACCGGGGACTGATGTCAGGCCTTCACTGGTATAAAGCAAGGCAGCCAACAACATTACATCAGTTTTTCTTGCACCCACCTATAGGAACCCTGCCCAGAAGGCCTGAAGAAGGCCAACCTGGGGGATGCCCATATGTATAGATTGGTGTGAAGGGAACAGAGAGAGAAATAGAGGGGGAAGGGTGGACAGAAAACAGGACAGCAACAGAGAATACACTCAAACGTCTACATTTATGTTGTGTACACAACTATACTATGTTCTTCGTGTTTCACTGTTGCAGTTTTCACTTGTGGGAAGATTCCCAAAGCTGAAGGTAGGATGGAAGGTAGAAGGGAAGGAATAGAAGAACAGGCTTGCACTGTTCTAAGTAGGGTCTAGTATGCCCTGCAGGACTGCAGAGGCAAAGCTTGCCCAGGTTTTGGAGAAAAGAGGCAATTGGTAGTGTTTGGTGAAGGTGTGGAAGGAAGTCCAAATGGCAGCTTCTAGGATGTCCTCGGTAGGGACGCACCTGAGGAAAGCAGTGGAATGGCTTCTGACACGCTGGGGAGGAATTTTTCCATGGAAGGGGTAGCAGAATTGGATACAGCTGGATATCCATTTAGAAGTGGTCTGCTTGGAAATAGGTCCCCTTCTGCCCCTGGGGCGTAGCTGACCGGAAGCTGTCAGTCTTTCTGAGAGACTTGGTTCTATCCAGATAGCATATAAGCTGTCTGTGTACATCCAGTGAATAAAGGATTCTTTCCCCCTTATTGTGAAGGTTAGGAAAGAAGGTGGGGAGATGTATAGCCTGATTCAGTGTTATGTCAGATACCACCTTAGGCATAAAAGAGGGGTTAGTTCTAAGAGACACCCTGTCTGCATGGAAGATAATGAAGGGTTCAATGGCCATGAGGGCCTGCAGCTTGGACACCCTACTAGCTGAGGTTATGGCCAGCAGGAAGGTGGTCTTCCAAGAGAGGTGTTTTAGCTCTGCTGAGGCAGCTGGTTCAAAGGGGAATAAGGTCAATTTTTCCAAGACAGAGTTCAGGTCCCAGGTCGGGGTAGGTGGCCTCCTAGGTGGCCTGATGTGAGATACCCCTCTAAGGAATTGTTTTAGCAGGGGGTGGGTGAACAAAGGTTGCTTTGTACGAGAAAGGGCAGAGACAGCTGAGTCATGAATTTTGATGGAAGAGCAAGATAATCCTTTTTGCACTAGCTCCATCAGGTAGTCTAGAATCAGAGAGAGAGAGATGCAAGGGAGCTGCTAGTACCCTTAGTGTGGCACCAGACATTGAATCTTTTCCATTTTGCCGAGTAGAATTTCCTGGTGTTGGGCCTCCTGACCTCCTTAATAATGTCCAGGACCTGGTTGTTCAGCAGTGGGCTGGTACCTGCCTTTGGGTTATAAGCCATGTGGATAGGGGGAGAGTTTGCAGATTGGGATGCAGTACTGACCCTTTTTCTTGGGTTAGAAGTCCTTCTGTGACAGACAGGTTCCTGAGCTCCTTGGTCCGCTGAGTAGCAAGGGGTAACAATGTTACCTGGGCCAGTTTGGAGCAATGAGTATAGCTCTTGGCCCTTCTTCCCTGATCTTTAGCAATACCCTTTGAATCACTGGCAAGGGAGGGAAGGCGTAGACAAACAGGTTACTCCAGTGGAAGGAGAGAGCATCCACCTTCCAGGTTTCTGGGTGGAACTCCCTGGTGCAGAACTGGTAGAGCTGCCTGTTCTCAACAGATTTGAAGAGGTCTACCTCTGAGGCCCCTCAAATTTGGGTGATGCAGAGGAAGGTCTCCCTCCGAAGCTGCCATTCGCTGGGGTCCAGGACACTTCTGCTGAGGTGGTCTGCTAGGGTGTTGTGCTCCCCAGGGATGTACTGGGATATCAGATGAAGGCCGATCATCGAGGCAGTCTGCCAGACAAACATGGTTAGACAACAAAGCTGGTAGGAGCATGTTCCCCTCCTGCTTGTTGATGTACCACATGACTGTGGTATGGTCTGCTTTGATGAGGAGCACCCCATGGTTTCAGGTGACTCTTGAAGGCTGTGATAGCCCTGAGTACTGCCATCATTTTCTTCAGGTTGATGTGTAGGTCTAGGTCCTTGAGGTCCCAGGTGCCTTGGGTGCACATGTCTCCTAAGTGTGCCACCCAGGCTGCATCTGAGGCATCTATGGTGATGGTCTGGCCATGGGGAAGAATTAAAAAAGGTAGGCCCTTGTTCAGAGTACAGACTTCTGCCCACCATAGGAGTTCCTCCCTTAAGCAGGGAATCAGAGGCAGTTGTAGCTCCAGTGATTAAGAGTGCTAGCACCATAGGTTTTTTAGGTACCATTGCAGTTTTCCCATGTGTAGTCTGGCCAAGGGCACCAACAGGATGCAGGATGCCATGTACCCCAGATCTTGAAGGAACTTCCTTTCTGTGAGGTGTGTTCTGTGAGCCAATTGGGTGAAGTACTGGGGCAGAAAGCTTTGTTTTTTTCTGGAGAGAGGAAGGCTCTTTGGGTGGATGTGTCCAGGAGAGGTCCGAAGAAGGTGATCTGTCTGGTGAGCTGGGAATGTGATTTTTCCTTGATTGTAAATCCCAGAGAGGCAAAGCAGGCTTCAACAAAGGTGAGGCATTGCAGGAGCTTTTCCCTGCTGTCTGTCTGGATGAGACAGTCATCCAGATAGGGGTAAATTTGAATGTTTTTCTGCCTGCAGAAGGCAATGACAGGGGCCAAACATTTGGTGAAAACCCTGGAAGTAGTAGATAAGCCAAAGGGCAGAGCAGATAATTGAAAGTGTTGAGAGCCTGCTCTGAAGTGAAGGAAACTTTTGCAAGATTCCCTTATAGGGATATAGAGGTAGGTATCCTTTAAGTCTAGGGTGACTAGCCAGGCATTTGGAGTTAGCATGGGCAAGAGTTTTTGGAGCATGAGCATTTTGAATTTTGGCACTAGCAGGAAATGTTTAGTGTGGATGGATCCAGAATAGGGCACCAAGTGCCCTCTTTCCTGGGTACTAGAAACAATCTTGAATAAAACCCTTTTCCAGCTTGTTACTGGGGTACAGGCTTCATTGCTCCTTGAGTACAGAGTTTCTGAATTTGGCAGAGGGCCTCTGCCCGCTGATTTGCTGATACGTCTGGGTACCCTGTTAAGTTGGTTTCTCTTTGAAAGAGAATTTGTATCAGTGGCAGCTCATGCCATTGGACTGCAGACCCCCAGCTGTGAAGAAAAGAAAAGAAAATGTTTAAAATAAAATATTTATAAATTAATTATTTTAAAAAATTTACTGGCTGGCTGCAATGCTCTAAGCAAGTCCGACTGACTCACAAAGTTCCGGAACTCGAACTGCGCAGGTTGTCATTTCTGAAGCTTACTTTCCAGTGCATACAATGTGACTCAAGTACATAAATTTTTTATCAGCAGTGATCTCACTGCAGTTATCTGGACTTACCTGATTATGATAAATCATAGATCTTAAGTAAATCCATCTATCCATTATTGTCAAGTGACATCCATGTCCCATAATGGTCCTATAAACAGCAGGCAGTATCCATATGGTTTACAAAGCAAGCCAGGTACCAAACTGGATTGCCAGCTCTTTCTTCCAAATGACACACACCCAGACATACATACACAAGCACACACACACACACACACACACACACACACACACACACACACACACACACACACACACACACACACACACACACACACACACACACACACACACACACACACACACACACACATGGATGCGCATGCGCACACACACACACACACACACACACACACACACACACACACACACACACACACACTCACAAACGCGCACACACAAACTGCCTGAACACTTATATACAAATTAGTATTGCCAATCTAATGGCTGCATTTCTTTAGAATGTTGGAGGAAGCCTGAAAAAAAACTACATGAACATAGGGAGAGCATATAATTCTGCATAGAGTGCACCCAGTTGAAAAGTGAACCAGGGAACTTCCTGGGAAACAATAACGCTGATCACTTTTCTATTGTTCTGCCCCCTAGGAACGTACCTTTACAGATTTATTTGAAATAGCTATGTGATTAGACTGAAAATAAATTATAACTGATTTAAAGTAATTAATAGTAAAATAAACAGTGCGGTGGTGGTGCTGCGGTAGCGTTGTCACCTCACAGTAAGACGTTGTCCTGTTTGATTCTCAGCTATAGCATCTTCTGTGTGGAGACATGCATGAATGGGCATACCTTCGTTGAAGGTTGTGCGTCAGGGATGGCAACTTGGCATATAAAAATCTACTGCCAATCATTTGCAGACCGGAGTTCCGCTGTGGCGACCCCTAACCCGGAAACGCCAAAAGACACAACAAAATAGTAAAATAAACAGTTGCTAATTAAGTGGGATATCTAACATGGTCAGAGGAAAGTGGAGAATCAACAGTCTCAATTGGACGACATTCCAGAGGCATTAGTAATGTACTGATAAAGCCCAGTAAAAAAGTAGAGTGATTAATCCAGCAGAAAATCTGAACAGCAAGACTGAAATCTTCTGAAGCTGCTATTTTCTTGTCCTCTGCTATCCTTGGCTTTTAAAAAAGGCATGGTTAGTTAGAAGGAGGAAGAAAGTACAAAAATTAACAAAGTAACAACAGTAGCAGATATAAGAACCCATGTTTTTCTTTTCCCTCACTAATAGAGGCCCTTAAAAAACTATGGTTTCCCCAGTGGGGAAAATAAATAAACAAACGTATCTAACAGAAGTCACTGCAGCAACAGGTATAAGGGCATGATCAGCATGTGTGTGTGTGTGTGTGTGTGTGTGTGTGTGTGTGTGTGTGTGTGTGTGTGTGTGTGTGTGTGTGTGTGTGTGTGTGTGTCTGTAAAATGCCCCAGTTAAATATACCTGGTGGCTAGAGAGAGAAACTCAGGAAATATACCTGCTGGCTCAAGAGAATAACTCAGAATTAAACCCTGTAGGAAACATACCTGGTGTTTAGGGAGAGTAACTCAGACTCAAACCCTGTACTTTGGATGCAGGTAGCAAGAACCTGAATTCCCTACCCACCACCACTTGTGAAAGCTACTCAGATTTTTGCCTAATATTTTTGTTCTGTTCTGTACCTCATAAAATCTGTGTTTTTTCTGGATTTTGAATTCACTAAATAATGACAAGCATTTGAATTTCAAACAACATATTCTTCAGAAAGTACATGGTAACACAAAACCTTTTATTCTAGCAATTGTCTAAGTTTATAAGATCAATGTTTGAAATTTGTCCCTATTGTTGGGGCTGTATTCCCTCATTATTGGCTTTGTTCAGTATTTCTTTTGTGCTAAGAGGTTGAGAGCTATGGTGAGAACTGAATTCAGTGAATATGTTTGGGGGCTGAATTCCCCCATTATTGGCTTTGTCGAAGTGTTTTGTGCTAAGAGGTTGAGAGCTATAGTGAGAACTGAATTCAGTAAATGATAGTCATTTAAGTTTCAGTCTTCCTGTTTTTCAAGAAGCAGCTGATTTGGTATAGTGGTATGTTGTTCTGATCACAGTGCATAGGGTCCTGGGTTCAAGACTATTCTAGCAACTTTTCAAGATTATACAAGCGATGTTTAAAATGTGCCCCTGGTTTCTGGGCTTTTGTCCCCCCCCCATAAATTTTGGCTTTTTCCAGATTTCTTGTGCTGCAAAGTTGAGAGATATGGTTGAGTGTTGAGTGGATTTTATAAGGCGCTAAGAGCTTCAGGGAAAGAAAAGTTTAGTGCTGCTTATGTAGTGTTTGCTTGCATCGTTAATAGCATAACAGGTTGAATACTTGCTTTTGATGCAGAAGGCTGTGGGTTCTACTCCCATGGTATGTAGATGCATTGCTGATACAGTACTGTGTTGTACTTTTAAAGGGGGTGGATGCTGCAGTCCTGAGAATGTCCTCTTTGGTGGAGATACCTAGTAACTATGAACCTGTTATCAGTTTTCCATCCATTTCCTATTGCAATATTACTAGCTTATCATTTTTTTAATGTAACATAGGCAATTTATTCCTCAAGGGCAACAGGCACTTTATTTGTAGATGAAACAATGAAACACAAAGTTGTTTGCTGGCAGCAATCACTTTCTTACAGATCTCTTTAATGTGGAATTATTTAGATGACTTTTACTTCTTCAGAGAGTGTGCAAATTTACCGATACTGGTGGATTGTAGAAGTTTGAGTAGGCTTTTATGATGGAAATTTTCTGAATTGGGCAGTTCTGTCATTATTGGCGCATGTATTTTGTTTCATTGTTTACTGGAAAAATGTTCAAAACAATAACTTTAAAATGCCGTCTAACAACTGTACTGTATTTTGCAAGGAATATAATTTAATTCAGTAAGGACGGTGTATCAAAGAACACATGTATGTTTCCTGTGCAAGGGGTCTATGATTTGAAAACAGCCCAAAGTTAATCTTTATCTGCCACTAGCCAGATGTATTTTCTTTGAATGTGGGTTTCAATGCTGTTTCAATGAACGTGAGTTTCAAGGGCAGAGAAGTTTTAATGCTAAGTCTATTTTCATTGTGAGACTGCATTGCTTTGTTTAGCCAATGTCTATTAGTGTTTGTGCTGTAAAATGTAAAATAAAACTTTTAAGTGAAATCCAAATCATCGTAGAAATAAAGCAGTATGCACATTACAGTGTTTATGGTACGTGGGATGAAATAGCCAAGTAATGGGACATTGGAATAGCTGCAGTGGGGTGGCCCCATTCGACTATGTTTTTGTGAGGGGGGTGTCAAACTCAGACTGCCCCAGTTGAAATATACCTCTTAAGTGTCCAGATTTTTGCAAAATGAATAGATTTTTGCTTCTTATTTTTGGTATGTTCCTCATAAAATCTGTGGTTTTCTGGCAAATCATTTAGGAATGGCGTCAATAAATAATGACAGACATTGAGTTTCAGACTTTATGCTCTTCGGAAAAATGTATGCTAAAGCAAGACCTGTTGTTCTGTCAACTAAGTTTATACAAGAGTAATTTTTAGTACTGTTTGTATGGTCACCCAATATATTTGGCCTTGTCCAGACTTCCTGGTTTAGGAGGATGAGAGGTACATGCATATAACTCACTTTATAGAATTAGGTATATCCAAAACTCTCAACTGTCCCTGATTTTGCCTCAAAATGTTTTCTCCCCCTAATATTCCTTTCACAAAATGGCAAATTTGGAAGAAAATGTAGGGGGGGGGTTTACAATTAATAAATAACTGTAATGATCAGAGTTATAGATTACTTTTAATTTCAGAAATGCATGTAGATTTTCTTATTTTGTCAGCTGCTCAACTTAACAGTACTAATATTAAAAAAGTGTCCCTTCTTTGACAGGTTACCAGCTGTATTGTGTGGCTATTTTATATTTTTGCATCACATTTTTGGTCTGTTTTTCATAAAATTGTGTTTTTCTGGCAAATTAGTAGCAAATCATTAAAGATTGAAGTTAGAAAATAATGACAGACATTTGAGTTTCAGATTTCATACCCTTCAGAAAATTCATGCTAATGCAAGATCTACTATTCTATTATCTTTCTAAGTTTATAAGAGCAATATTTAAAAATTATCCTTATTTTTGGGCCTTTATCCCACTTCTGTTTATGGCTTTGTCCAGATTTCTTGTTCTGAATCTGAGAGCTATGACAAATGTGTCAGGGCCATCACCATCAGCCAGAGACATTTCAAATTGTGACATACTTGTTGCACCACAGTCCTCCACATAGTGACTCTGGATGTGTCCAAGCAAGGCAAGGAGCTGTTATGCATTGAAAGTGTGCAGAGAATCTCCCCATCCAAGGTAGACACAAGTACTACATGCCTTGCAACCTTTTTGTTTCCATCTAGATATTAAATAAACTGTGAGTAGCCAATGCATTGAATTTTTTTTTCTTCTACAATTCATTTTGTCTTGATTGGACTCTCATAATGATGGTTTGGCAGTGGCACCCAGGGCAGCATAGTTAATTAAAGTCCCAGTTTTTTGCGGCTTTTAGCATATCTCCACCCCTTTCTAGTTGGCCATACACCTTCCCATTGGCCCCACCCATTCATCTGTCTCCTGCAGCCCCCCTTTGATTTGAAGTCACCAGCCACCACTGATCTGTCTTCTCGTGAAATGATTTTTAGGACCCACTGATCTTTTGTGATGGATTGCCAGCTGTCTTTGAAAAGGGATAGCCTTCCTCCTAACCTTTGAGGGGGCAGAGGGTGGAGGTAAAGTCACTGTGAGTCCTTAGGGGGGTTGTAGATGTTCATTGTCTGGGCCTCTGCTGGCCTTGTAGTTGCTGACAAGGGGGTCTGTCCCTGTGCCCTTTCCTTTGCACAGGTCTGGATTGGGAAGGAAGGGATCAGTGTTTGGTGGGAAAGTTCCTGCTGAATCTGGGAGGTTGGACCTGGAGGAAATCTTTTACTGGCTGCATTGATTTGGCCTTATCCTCCATTTTCTTGATCACCTCCTTCGCCTTAGATCAAAACAAGCGGTCCTTATTTAGCGGGGCATTTAGGAGTTTAGATTTAGCATGATCAGGCAGAGGTTGCTTTTTCAGCCATGCATGTCTCCTAATGAATGACCTCGCAACAGCAGCCCTGCTAGAGGCTTCTAGGGCATTGTATTCACAGTGCAGGGAATGCTTTGCCACTTCAGAGCTCTACCAGTTCCCTGGAAGTTGAACTGTCTAGTAAGGAGGACATTTTCTGCTTTAATAGTTCCAGCATATGTTGCTGATATTTTAGCATATGGAACTGGCAGTTAAGAGCTCTGATAGCTAAGGTAGCAGAATTGTATACCTTTTTACCCTATCTGTCTAGGGCTCTGCTATCCTTGTCAGAATGCATTGGGTTTTTGGAGGAACTGGCCCTGGCCCCTTTGGGTCCCTGGATGATGACCTCTGTGTTGGCTGCAGGATTTTTGAATAAGTATTTGTGGGTGTCTGGCACCCTGTAGCACCTGTATGTCTTTCTAGGTGCAGGAGGCAGGGCATCATTTGTGAGGGTAGACTCCATAAAGACATCTTCTACCTCATCCAAAATGGGAGGAATTGCTAAGGGTTTATGCTAGGGTAGGTCCAGAAACTCTCTTAGCCTCTTCTTAGACTGGGGGTAGTCCTGAACTGCCCAATGGAAATGTTCCCTGAGGGTGTGTAAGGTCTCTCCAAATAATAGGTCCTCAGGAGGGGATGCATATGGGATGGATTCCTCTCCATCAGAATCCTCAAAGGTGGTAAGGGGCTGCTGTTCATTGTCCAAATCCAAAAAGTCTAATTCTTCAGTGTCAGGTTCTGAGAGAATCCCTGGGGAAAGGTCCCTTATTCTTTTGGCTGGGGTAGTCTGGTTACCTCTGATGAGTGTGATTAGATCCTCAGCCATCTTAAGAAGCTGTTGTAACTGAGCAGGCTTGGCCTGAGGAAAATGGTGACTGGGAATTGCTTTTATGGGAGTGGCCTTGCTTTTAGGCCTCAGTGCTTCAATAGGCCTGGGTGTGGATGTGGATGGCGGCATGGCCAACGGTCTTTGTCTGGTGTCGGTTATCCAAAAGGCCTCCTCTGAAGCTAGTGCTTGCAAAGTGGCTCCAGACCCAACCGCAGGGCTGACAACCAAAAACTCAGCAGGTGAAGTCTGATCCGGTGGTGTACTGGACTCCAAAAGAGTCCTGGTAGAGGCCTGCGGTGATAGTGCAGCAGTTGTCAGGGGCTACATAGGCACCTCACTGAATTCTGCTGTGCTAGAGGCTGACTTCGGGTTAGATTTGTCTGAAGGCCAAATTTTTGCGGTCTGTCCCTTTCTTTGTCTTCTCTTTTTGGAGATATCCACTAGATGCTGACTGATGGACACCATTTCGTACTGCGAAGGACTGTCTTTAAAATGTCTAGCTACAAATTCTGCTCTATGTTGGATGGCCTTAGCATTAAAGAAAGTGCAGAACCATTATCCGGGGATATCGTGGTCTGGGCCTAAACAGGTTACACACAGGTTATTTACTTTTTTGGACATTGGTTAGTGCAAGAAAAAGTTCCCCAGTGAGGTACTTAGCTTTAGTCATTTTCTACTTCACTCTCGCAGCGGCCAACCAATGCACATGCAAACTGCTTCTGCTTTGGGCTCCACGGCAAGAAAGACTGATGTAATGGCGTTGGCTGCCTTACTTTATACCACTGATGACCTAACATCAGTCCATGGCGAACTGCAGCTGATACAGGAGGGACAATCTTTACTCTGGTATTCAGGCCGGCTGGGGGCTACCCAGCAGGGATAACCCACAAGTGATGACTGCAACAGTGAAACACGAAGAACATCCTTTATCACTAACTGTTATTATACTAAGAACCTTTAATTGTATTCTTTGTTAATTTGCATTGTTTTAATTCAGCAGTTATGATGTTGCAAGAAAAGAACTTTATGATTCCTTCTGAGGTGTTCAAAGCATGTATATAATACAGAGGAATATGATTTGATTTCTGATCATAATCATAACCAGTTTGCATGTTCAAGACATGGAGTAGATATTCACCTTGAAGAGAAATGAGAGGTGAATCTTGATATCCATGTTGAGAGCACATATAAATATGAGTTATGATCACACATTCATACCTGATCATCATTACCTGATCATAATTTTTCAAGGGCATGGAGCTTTAACTGCTTCCATGCGTCAAAACTAAAGAAAAACAGTGTAGAAGTACTAAGTGACTCACAGGTATGAATGCTGTAACAGCCCTGCTGTTGCCACATGGACAGGAACCGCTACAGAACAGCAGGTGGAAACTGTTTAAATACTTCATATTTTTTTAAAAATAACTTTTTGGGGACTTAAAGTATAAATGAAGTATTTAAACAGTTTCCTGACACTGTTCTGTGGTGACCACTGGCCACTGTTAATGCTCTACTGCAAGACTAAAGATGACTAGTGGTGAGGAGTGCTTAACAAAAGCTCTATAAGCACCTTTCTGACATCAAAAAAGTGCCTTAAAAGCCTGTTGTCTTCATTTTCAGAGTGTAATTGAATGTTCCATGCACCACATGTTGTTAGAATGACATTATAACTTGAATATACTTAGGTAACTCACTTCCCAAAATTTGTTTATAATTAATAAAGTATTAATGTTAAATACATGTGCAGACTGTGAAATAAATGAATATGTGCACCTGTGTGCATTTATGGATGTGCCTGATATATCCAAAGGATATTGCCAATATCCTGGCTTATCGATTCAGTGCCAACTTCACCCCCCTCTCACCCCCTAAAGGGCCCATCTTAATACCAAAAGATTGCCAAATTTTGGTAATAACGGCCACACAGGTAAAAACCACGCTGTCCAAAGCTGAGAATACAGCATTCATGGGACCAAACAACATCCCGGGTGTGTACTACATGAACTACAAAATGAACTGGCACCTCACCTAAGTGTCATGTTTAATCATAGCCTCACCTCAGGCTTCATGCCCACTGAGTGGTGCATAACTACAGTTATCCCACTCCACATGGGGGGATCCATCTTGGATCCTGGGAACTACCGGCCCATCAGTCTGACGAGCCTGATCTACAAGGCCATGGAACATATTATCATGGAACTTATAAACAAAGACATTGGCAACCTTCAAACATTGGACCCCACCCACTTTGGGTTTGTGAAGGGTGGATCTTGTCTCCTGAACCTGATTGACTTCTTTGAATCAGTCTCCAGAACTGTGGACGAGGGTAAGGTGGTCAACACAGCCTATCTGGACCTTGCCAAAGCCTTTGACACCATCCCCCATTCTGGAATCATATATAAACCTACTAAGCTGGGCATTAATCCCTACATCACTCGATGGGTTGCCAACTGGCTAACTGAATGAACACACACTGTAAAAGTAGCCGACTCCAAATCCATCTTCAGACAAGTGAAAAGTGGAATACCGCAGGGTTCAGTCCTGGGACTGCTCTTGTTTGGCATCTACTTCTCTGAAGTACAGGCCAACACTAGGGGACTCTGGCTAACAAAGTTCGCAGATGACTGCAAACTGGAAGCCATTATTGAATCCCCAAATGATGTGGATATTCTACAAAAGGTTCTTACAGAAACAGATGCTTGGTGCCAGAGCCATGGGCTCAAGCTCAATGCCAAGAAATGTATAGTTATCCCCTTTGGGAAAAAACATGTACCTGTGAATTACCACATAGGTAGGAGTACACTAAACACCAAAAGTGTAATAAGAGACTTAGGGACACAGGTGGACAGTGGTCTCACCTTCGATAACCACATCACCACAGCAGTCAGGAAATCCTTCTTAGTGGCACAACTCATCGCTAAGGAATTTTCATCCAGAAAAAAGGAGGTTATTAGACCCATTATAGAATATAATGCCCCGTTTGGTATGTACCTCTCAAGAAATCTGCAACAACTGGAAAGGCCACAGAAATACCTCACTAAAAGAATTACAGGCCTAAAGCAGATGCCCTATGCTGACCATCTAAAAAAACACCAGCTATACTCTGTCGTATAACATACAAGGCCATGTCAAACCCAGTGCTGTTGGGCATGCTACACTTAAAAAATCCCAATACCTCAGAGCCACATGCTCCAGGGATCTAAACCTTGTCATCACAATGAACAAAACATGCTGGAGGGATAGGTTCCTGACCCAGGGACTCTCCAGACTCTGGAATAGACTGCCTATACAGGTCAAGCAGAGCGCCTCTTTGGCCCTCTTCAAAAGGTATTTATATCACATTATCGAAAGATGAAAATAGCGAACCCTATTTCATTGAACCTAAAATATCTAAACCACATAATATCGAACATTCAGAAGAGCAAGTTTTTTCCTTGGGAAAAAATTAGCTATTCCTGAACACATACACACAACACAAGCACACCTAAAAAACATCAATACACACACAAACACTTATAATCCTACAACTAACCATACATTAAAATATACATACACTACTATCTATCCACTTACCTTAACCCAAACCCTAACCCTAAGGTCCGTCACTATCGCATACTCACCAAACCCGCTCCCTAACCCTAACTCACTTAACCCACCCCCTAAACCTAATTCACCTAACCCGTGCCCTAACCCTAACTCATATAACCCGTGCCCTAACCCTAACTGATCTAACCCATGCCCTAATCCTAACAACCACACAATCACACACTTACCTGAACCTGACCCATAAATCTCCACCACAGCGCTAAAAATAGCGAAGCCACAGAACCGGCCAACCAAATTCTTTCCCTAGGAAAGAATTCAGTGTTCTGTAGCTTCACCATTTTTAGCGTTCAATTAAAATTGTTCAATATTAGAACATTCGAAGTTTTAAAACTTCAATGTTCTGATATAGACCCTTCAAAAGGAACCTTGACGACTGGATAGGAGATAGGAAATTCACCCCGTGGATCACACCAGTCGTCCTGCTTGACAGGGGTCCAGGGAAGCAAATATTGTTAGAAGAAATAGCCAGGGAATAATTATGGCTAGGCTTGTATAGGCCCCAGGGCCAATAGCCTAGTACCAACCTATGAACCTATGTTGTGCATATTATGTAACATTTCAAAGGATGAGTTGTCAGTAATAAAGAATGTTTGGTTTGTGCTACAAAAATAAGGAAGGTAGGATTCTGTACTTCTGGTGGAAGTATTATGACAACTATATTTTGATGAGACTCATGAAATATATTCACTAACATAATGCCTAATAAGTTAGACATATTGGTACCTTATGCAAAAATATAGTGTTTGTAACCACAAACAACATAAAAATATATAAACACTATATATAGGATGCCTGAAGGAAGATGCTCACTCTCACCGGCAATAATACAACCTGTTTAATATTCGAATAACAACACAGAATCTCAAAAATACGGATCTAGCGCTTTCATCCACTACAATCAGATTCTGATGAAGTCTACATTGTAGTGGATGAAAGCGCTAGATTCGTATTTGTGAGATTCTGTGTTGTATATTGTATACATTGCATATTGGTACCTTAAAAAGTTGATAAGTGCATATCACAAAGAGGTGTAAGACACTTATTTTATGCCATTTCAGATCAAAGTTCTTGAACCAGAAAGTAACACAGAAGTCATATCCTATATCCTATAACATTACTGCATATAGCAAACTGCTACTGGCTTAATTTTAGCATACTCATTGCTCTCACAGGGAAACAGAGCACGTTGCTTTGCAGTTTTTCAAGTCTATATAGACCAAATGCCCAATATGCTGCCTGTATCCCCCCTGCACTATACTACTTTATCTAGTTACCCTGCCAACATCAAGTCTGCGTATGTATATGAGGCATTTGGGAAATTTATGCCATATATGTAAGCCACAATAATCCAACATGGTGCTAATAATACTGTAGTGCATGAAGTGATGCAATTGTGCTCCAAAATAGATGAAACGTCAAGCAGGCCAAGCACCTTTTTGATGTCAGAGTAGTACTTAATAAGCTTTTGGTAAGCATCCCTCCTCAGTGCTCTTAAGCACTATTCACACAATAGACTATTACCAATGCTCAGTGCCCACAAAAAACATGTGCTTGGAAGTCATTAAACTCCATTTTTTAAATCCAAATGAAGTGCTTACTGGCTTCCTAATGATCTTCTTTGGAAGCCACTCCCTCTATGTAGCTCATGACTTCTTACCTCCATAATCAAGAACAAATCTAGAAAAAATAATAGGGACATATTTAAACTACTAGCACTATTAACTTCAGATAATGACAGAATAGGATAATGTGAACTAATATGCATGTTCTGAAGAAAAAGAAGATTGCAACTGTAATTATTCACATTATTTATGAAAAATAATTCACTACAGTTTAAAAAAATGCCAATTTTATGACATTTTAGGATGGACAGAGCTAAATTTTGGGCCAACATGACTGGCATCCTTGAAAATCAGGGAAAGTTGAGAGGTGTGTCTGTGTGTGGCAGCGTTCTGTGCAGTAAAATACATAGTATCACTACCTTGTTTTATTTATTTATTTAATTTTCTAACTACTTTTTAGTGCATGGAAGCAGGTAAAGCAACTTGTACTACAAAGATTTATGATCAGGACTTTCTAATAGTAACCCAGGATGTGAAAGGTTCTCAAAATGGATGTCAAGATTCACCTCAAGAAATAAATTTCTTGTCATCCATGTATCAAACAAATAAAATCCTGGTTCTGACTTGAGATCTGATCATAACAGTCTGTGTAATGATTTGCATAATAACAGCTCATACTCATGAACTGGTTAGTTATAGCACAATAAGGCAGAGAGTAACTAAAAGAATAAGATTCGGCCTTTAAACTGTCTAACCCAGAAACGTGTTTATGTTGACTACCTAGGCCTAAAACAGGGAAAGGGATGATTACAAATTATAGATAAGACACCTTACATAATTCTAAAAAACTGAATTGAGATAGTAGGTCATGGTGTACCGGAGATGCAATTATTTGACTGAAATTACATCTGGGTTTTAGGACAGAGCAGGAGATTAACCTAGAAATGAGCACTATAAGCCTGAGAGATGGGAGGGCTCTGCCCTATGCATGTGAATGAATGAATGAACTGTTACAGGATACCTTAGGAAGCAGTTTTCCCACCAAATGTTAAAAAAGGAGACAATGAAAGGGTTCAGCATGCACACAATGCAAACCTTGTGCTGCAATACAGTACAAATCCCCAGCAGATACAAGCACTTTCAAAATTTAAACCATGGATGTAGATTTTTCAAATTTTAAATCATGGACACGGTCTGTGTGAAGAGTATCTGCCCTAAACATGGGGGGGTACCATCTAAATTTTAAACCATGGGTTTGCAATGTGGAAGGTGGATATTTTGCATGAAGCACTCACAGTTTGAACATAAAACTGGGGATGGGGTATATTTCTATAGACAAGAGAAAAGAAATGGTGTACTCTGTTAGTCAGACTGCCTGCAGGGACATTACAGATGAGAGAAGAGTACAAGGGGAAACTTGGATAGAGTCATAAGTACTGTCTTACTTGTACAACTCAGGTGAGGACACCAGCATGTTGTTATACTGTCATCTGAGTGATGAGACAACAGAAACATGGGGGACATTACATTTCAAAGATGGACAAGATATAATCAAAAATGTGTATCTATTCTGTACATGTAATAATTGTAGGAGACCTTGGAACAGTCTATCTACCCAGCTAAAAAAATGTTAAGTAAGCAAGCAAGTAAATGACTACCTAAAGAAATGCAGACTGACTTAAAAACGCTGGTGTTTGAGTAACAATCTCCTGTAATGAAATAAATAAATAAAGAAAGAACAGTAAGTAAGTAACAAATTAACTCACTAACTAAATAAATACATACATATATTTTCGTATGCATGCCACTATGCTTTAAGAGCAGTTATACATTTGAGTTTGTCAGGACAAAAGAGTGTCACAGTTTCATGTGTCTGCCTCATGTGCTATGCTTCATTATCCTACTAAGCAGTGTGGTTTACACTTATACTCTTATATTCTACGACCAGTGATCATTGAGGTATTAATGGTTACACAAGTGGATACGATGCCAGAAACTTCATTGGCATTATTCTTATTCTCTGCAGAAGCAGAGCTGCATCAGTGCTGGACGAGTTCATCATCTGTGATGAGATCAGCCAAGGCTACACCATCACTCTAGTCATGTTCTGCATCTTCTTATCAGTCAGCCTGGTCCTCAGCCCACATTCCCTTTACACTGAGAGTGACACACAGTAAGAATATGTAGAGAGTGGAACTGTCAGGGTAGAAACTACAGGATACACTGTTCATTACAGGAGATTGTTACTCAAACATCAACATTTCTAAGGCATTCTTTATTGCCTTTCTGTGAGATTCTTACACATCCCTACACAACATGTCAAGAGTGGAATCCAGCCTGCACCAATACCTTTGCTTCAAGAATGCTTAAGTCCGACACCCTCACTGTTAATATAAAGAAGACCAAATGACCTATCAGCCTGTTCATAAGCTTTGCAAATAACTTCCAGAACTTACCATTAAAACAGAGTCCAAAGACAGCCAAGCACTTCTCTTACCTCAATATCCATGTCTGTCTCTAGTTTGATCATACAGAGGCATGGAGACAATGTGATTAGAAATACTGCCTCCCAGCTGCAGGATCCAGCACTCTGTTCTTCCTGTTATCCCCTGTTTGAAGCTAGCAAGCTTTTCCTGCATCCAGTATCTCTCAGTATCATTCTTCCCATCTCCCAGAGACATGTTGATTGAAATGGTCATGCTTGTCTAAACTACCCATGAATATATCATTTGCCTTTGCTCTCATGGTCCAAGTCATAGCTGAAACATTTCACAACAATCAGACTACTTTCTCAGTATGGAAGCAATTAAAATAAATAAATAAACAAATAAACAACCAAACAAAAAAATAAATGAAGAGATGTAGTGCAGAATCCAGAGTGCTAAGGAATACATTGAAAAGCATGTTTAATACTATAATTTACAGAAAAACATCAAAAGATCAAGATGCATGTCTTGCTTACTATCCCTCTTCTTCCTCATGGATGTAAAGCCTGCATTATCGACCTAATTAAAAAGAGCCTGAAAAGGTGCAACTGAAATTCCAGGAACATTTTTTGCATCAAGTGTTAAGTGGAAAGACCACTGCATTAGTATCCATTTTTTCTGAGGCCAGTATCACCAACGATGATGCAATGATCTCTGGTATCATATCTTTTTTAAAGAGGTTTCCCTGATGCCTGCCGGCTATCAACCCTCTGTAGTCTGCTAGGTTCATTTGTTCCCTACTGAAGTGAGTCGAGACTTTTTTGTAACTTATTCCTAACCACACAACTATGCATATCTGTAGTGTCAAAAGGGAAGCATGCAGTGGTCTGGCAGTATACTGTGTATCCTTCCACACGTGACAAAACCAAAGCCCTGGCACTTGCTCCCATCCATTCCCCCTCAGGACAGGTCAGCAGGCTCTGTCTCATCGTTCCTCTACTTGCCCACCACACCACTGCCTGAGCCACTAACTGAACTCTGATCTCTGGTCACTTGGGTTGCTGGCAGGGATTAATCCCTCTATGCCAACACAGCTTACTCATCAGAAAAGAAGTCTGTTACACTGAACACTTTATGTGGGTGCCTGACTAATAATTCCCTAAGCAAATATTATGCTTCAAGAGTTTCCCTGAGATCTTAATCAGGTTACAGGAAATGCTACAAAAATGCAAATGATTACTCATTTTGTATGCAGGTCAGGTACATTTTTATCAACCAGAGGAGAACTTGTGGATAAAAATTAATAAAGAGATGACAGATTTTATCTGGGAGGGGAAGATGGCAAGAGTCAACTGGGATGAGCTGGTTCTTATGATAGAACAAGGTGGGTTGGGATTACATGTTTTGAAGGGGTACTTAAGAGCTACACAGTTAAGGCTCTTATACATTGCACAAGCAGAAAGCTATAATTCAAAGTGGAAAGGGATGATGACAAACCCGGGGCGAAGCAAGGAGAGACTGGAATTTTAAATTGCAGATCCTTAAGGAGAATAACAATAATCATACTGCATATTATATTCATAAAGTAGTAGAAAGTATTCTAAGAACTAAGTTAACATGGGAATGGAGAAAGGAAATTCTGCTCATAGTGATGACGGCAATTAGGGATACAGACAATAAGCAAGGGGAAGTTGGGATTTATTGGAGAAAACTGGCAAAGCAACCAAGGTATTGGAAGCAAATAATTAGAGAGAAAAAGGTACTAGAATGGGAAAAGGCCAAGAATTTATTTGGACTGCAGGCTAGAGATTGCCTTCCCTATCAAGGACTGATATCAGAGTATAGGCAAAGAGAAAGAAATATGGGTATCCTAAGCAAAAGACCAACACACTGGTAGAATTTTTAGTCATATCTAGAACAGATGCTGCTGTTAAGAAATGGATAATTAGTACACCATATAAAATATTGCATGATAACTGCAAGAATCAGTTACAGAAGGTTAGATAGGATTGCAAAGAGCGATTGGATAAGCAATTCACAAAGAAATAATGGGGGGTATATGTATGTCTCCCAAATATGCAACACAGTCTAGAAGATTTAGGATCTTTGCTTAGAAGTGTTTACATAGGTATGTTTATACCCAAAGTAGACTCCAAAGTATTTTCCTCAGGTAGATAGCAAATGTCGGAGGTGTGATGGGGAAGAAAGGAGTAATTGGGAAGATATTTTCTGGCAATGTAATGAGTTGGCAGTCTTTAAAAATTCCATATAGACTAGTCTATCAGAAATACTGGGAGACCAAATTGGTCAAACTAATAAAATAATTTTTTTGAGCTGTAATAGAGAATCAGAATCGTCTAGACATAGTAAGGCCTTGTTGAGTTTAATTATGGTGGCTGCCAAAAAAGCCGTTACTAGAAAATGGAAATTAAAGTCTAAACCAACTATACTAGAAGTAGTGAATATAATAAAAGTGATAAAACAACTGGAAATGGGATCTTTAGAAAACAGTAGGAGCAAATTACATAGAAAAATGGGAATTGTGGGAAAAATAAATGCAGAATAATGTTTTGGAGGAGGAATGAGGTTTAAAAGAAGGCAGGCTTGAGCTATGTAATGTTTAACTGAGAAAGACTAGATAGATTCTAAGTGATGTATAATGTTTGCAACTAAAATATGTCAATCTGGTTTGTTTTCATTTATATAAATGTTTGATTGCCTGTGTCATAAGTTTAATAAAGATGCTTCTTATTTTGAATAAAAAAAAATGGATGTAATGATTACTCGGGGCAGGTGCCTACCAACTCTCTGGTTACAGTATTGGATCCATGTCAAGTCTTCAAAGGTAATTTTGGCAAAAGGAAAAAAATGAAAACATTTGCTGAAACCACCTTTGACAAACTACTCAACAATCTTGTTTATGTAGGAGGGTAAGCACCCTTGCACCGTCTATATCCACAAAACCTATATATACCAACTCCAAAATTGCACAACAGTGGAGAAAAAAAGCAAACTTCACTGTCAGCAAAAATAATTTTGGTAACAGCACTCATTCTTTCTGAGTTCACTGAAATGGCTTTTGATAATACAATGTGCTCCCACAGCATTTCTGCACTTTCCTTCAAATGATGTCCTGCTTTGACAAGTCATCCTTTCTAACTAAAGCCAAAAAATGGTGTAGGACACAAAGACAAAAACTTCCTTCCAGTTCTAAATGTCACAAACATCCACAAATTTTGATAAAGCATCTGTGGAACTAAATGCAGATTACTTTAACACTGAACTACAGCAGAGATAACTTTTGTGTTGGGGCTGCTGTAGAGTATGGGGTATACAGCTTTAAATGTTAACTCCTCATTACATGACATGTGCATGCCATGTGGTATACCCTAGAGGTATACAGCTTTAAATGTTAACTCCAAAGTATAGGACATGTGCATGCCATGTGGTATACCTTCGGGGTATACAGCTTTAAATGTTAACTCCTCAGTACAGGACATGTGCATGCCATGTGGTTTACCTTCGGGCTATACAGATTTAAATGTTAACTCCTCAGTACAGGACATCTGCATGCCATGTGGTATACCTTCACAGTATACAGCTTTAAATTTTAACTCCTCAGTACAAGACGTGCATGCCATGTGATACACATTCAGGGTATACAGCTTTAAATGTTAACTCCTCAGTACAGGGCATGTGAATGCCATCTGGTTTACCTTCGGGGTATATGGCTTTAAATATTAACTACTCAGTACAGGACATGTGCATGCCTTGTGGTATATCTTCAGGGTATAAAGCTTTAAATGCTAACTCCTCAGTACAGGACATGTGAATGCCATGTGGCATACCTCCAGTGTATACAGCTTTAAATGTTAACTCCTCAGTACAGGACTTACTGCAAAATGACAGTCAGATCCGTACGTGTTCAGTATTTATACACTTGTGCAATCCCTTGGATAGCTTCGTAAAGGTACATACACACACATTGATCTGCATCCTCCTTCTAAAAATGATCACCCTTTAAATGTTAACTCCTCAGAACAGGACGTGCGCATGCCATGTGGTATACCTCCAGGGTATACAGCGTTAAATGTTAACTCCTCAGTAAAGGACATGTGCATGCCATATGGTATACCTCCAGGGTATGCAGCTTTAAATGTTAACTCCTCAGTAAAGGACATGTGCATGCCATATGGTATACCTCCAGGGTATGCAGCTTTAAATGTTAACTCCTCAGAACAGGACGTGCGCATGCCATGTGGTATACCTCCAGGGTATACAGCATTAAATGTTAACTCCTCAGTAAAGGACATGTGCATGCCATATGGTATACCTCCAGGGTATGCAGCTTTAAATGTTAACTCCTCAGTACAGGACATGTGCATGCCACGTGGTATACCTCCAGGATATACAGCTTTAAATGTTAACTCCTCAGTACTTATTTTTTCTGCATTTTATCTGGAATAGTCTTGAAACTTCAAAATATATTGTGTGCCTCATTTTTGTATGTCACAGGTGAGAAACTTTGAAGGTATTCAACTTTGTACTTCTGTAGCAGATGAGGAAAACAAACCAGAAGCAATCTGACAGTTTAATAATTACTGTGAGACAAGAAATACCTTCCTGCATTTTCGCTATTTATTTTTTTACCAGAGAACAATGACTTACAGAGACTATAAATATTTATGCTTCTGAGCTAGAGAGCTGACCTAAAGATTTTAAATTTGGTTCTTCAACGTTCATTAATAAGAGTCAAGATAGTTTGTGTTATTATTAAAGTTGAAAAAAATAAAAGCCAACTCTGGTGCTATACAGGCATAAAGCTCTGACTTCAGCTCAGGTGACCTGAAATCACTTAACAGCTCAGGCATTTAAAGGAGTTGGCAGGAGAAGATAGCCATGCCCACCCTGGTTGGGAGGGTGGCAGTCTGGGATAAGCCAGTATTTCAATGCCTCAGAGAAGGGGTTGCATTTTCTGAAGTGGTGGTCTCAGTAATGGGCACTCAGCCACCAAGCTGCTTCCATGGTAGTTCTATTTGCAAGTGTACAGAACATGCACCTGCACTGGAGAGGGCATTGTGGTTTCAGTGTCATCGTGAATTACTCATCTCATTACTCAGGTGAGGGGATTCGGCCTAAGATACATATGTCCCCATTGCTGGAAAGCCAGCAAGGGCACAAGTGAAACTGAAGCTGCCCATATGACAGCTTCACCAAACTGAAGCTGCCCATATGACAGCTTTACCTGGCCAGCTCTCATCCTCACTGGAGAATACCCAATATGGATGAATGAATAGGTATGGCTGATAGGAGACGGCTTGATGGTCAATGGGTGCAGGGGGAGAAAGCACATTAAAAATGATGATACAAGGGGCAGACAATAGTCACCTGGGCTGAAGTCAGGGATTAATACCTCTGTGCATCTTCATAATCAGAAAGTATGTCTGCTGCACTGAATGCTTAACATTATTAAATGTCATTGAGGTTTGTAGAGCAAGTGAAATTACTAGTGTAAATTAAAAATTATTAACTGAAGAAATGTATGCGAAACATTAAATGCTGGATAAAAAGTAAAACTCAGAAATAAGTAAGAATTCATTATAACAGAAACAGATGTGAAAACGAGAACCTTCCTTCAACAATTCCTACAAACTCAGCCATACTGGTGAGGTAGAGAGATAAAGCCCTAACTACTGCCAGTTGACCTGGGTTCAATTAGCAGCTCTGCTGACAGACAGAGTGGAAGGGAGTGATGAGTTCCCATCCTGGGAGGGATGGTGCTCATCAATGACTCTCTTTAAGGGAAGGTGTGGTCCCAAGAGGGGACTTGCCCTTGGATACTGTTGATGAGTGAGAGGGGAAGGGAAAAACAAAAAACAGGGTAGAGCACATAAAAAAAAATCTCTCAGACAGAGCCACAGATGGGTAATCCCCCAGGATGTCATTAGGATCCACAGCTGACCACAGCAAATGCTGGAGTAGTCCAGGGGAGTAGGAGAATATCCGACAGACTCAGCATTGATGTGGGGCACTGGGGACCTGGCTGGTATCATGATATCTGAGGGGGCAAAAAAACAAAAACAATTCCTGCAAACTCAGTTATTAACCTCAATAATGATGACCTCATGACCCTAACATTTTACTTTCAATCTATTTCGTCTGAGAAAAAGTAATGGCGGGAGCTCTTACAAAAAAAAAAAAAAAAAAAAAAAAAAAAACTTGAGAGAAAAAAAATGCATCTCAGTGCATTTCTTCTTTCCTTTCAATGTATTTCAGCAAGTAAGGTTAAATGAAAGATGCTGTTAGGGCTACTGAAATACACTGAAAGGAAGGAATACATTTTCTCTCAAGTTTTTTTTTTTTTATTGAAAAAAATCCTCTGTAACCAAATAATAGAATATATAAATAAATATGGCCTACTAACAGATTCACCACATCAGTTCAGAGTAGGCCATAATATCATAACAGCCACGTGAACTAGATTCTCAAAGGACCATTGAAAGTGTGAGTCATACATTATTCTACAAAATTTAACCATATAGCCTACATTCCCCTTAGAAAATTCAGTATTCAAAATGAATACTGTACAATACAACTACAAATGTTCGAATTAAGTTTTCCTCAGGGATCAGTACTCAGATCCATTCTCTTTCCCTTGTACTTTAATGATATTACTAACTCCATTTTCTCCTCCATCAATTACCCTCTATACAGATGGCATTGACATTCACAGAGCTGGGTTCCCCTCCATAGCCTTTGAAAAAAATGCTACAGTCTGACTTCACTTCCATTTGTGAGTGCTTTGTAGTGAGCAGGCTTACTCTGAAAAGTAACAAAACAGCAAGTATATTATTTTGTGCAAATCAGAAATTTTCAGCAACCCCCCCCCCCCTTTAAAAATGTGTTCTATGTAACAATAAAGTCAGCCAGGTGTTAATCTATAAAGACTTATATTTAATCATATGTACATATGGACATTCACTTCACATGCATAAACAATTACAGATGTTGTCAACACACAGTCATATACATGTTATAGCATTTCAAACCACCTTGCTAGTAAATTCAGGAAAACCCAATCAACAATTGCACTAAACCCAGAGTAGATATGCCCTTTTATTTAGGGCATTTAACTCTAGTACCAACATAAAATTTCTGCAAAAAGCCATAAATAATATCTGCTGCTTTAAAGATCTGTCTCCCAGGTATAAGCATCACTATTCCATCTTGCAAAAGGCAAACTGGCTACCAGAAACAAACTATGCCTCCCTGCTCATCACTGTCACTTTCAAACTGGTGTGCACTAGGAACTGCTTCACTTCCCCCAATAAATGTTACATCAGATTTTTCTATTTTATATGCAGTTACACAAATTGTGATCTCATCCTTCAAAGAACTCAATCCATTAGCACAGTAAGAGAAAAAACCTTGGCAAGCAGTGATCTGCTAACATGAATCATCTTACACAGACTATTAGGAGAGAAACAAGGTATTCATTATTTCAAAAAAAATTACGCACCTTAAAAACGCAAAACATGCTTCTGCTTTAATGACAATGGGTCTTATTAATTTAATAATAATAATGATAGAAAATTACAAAAACAATAATGATAATAATAATAATAATAATAATAATAATAATAATAATAATAATCATCATCATCATCATCTTCCGGCTCATTTTCAGTCTAAGCCCATTTTTAATCAGCAGTGCATTGACGTAGTTAGTCTATTTTGCATCACAGAAGTTGTCATTAGTCAGTTTTTAAATGTGTGCGTGTGTGTATGTGTTGTGCGACCTGTACTACCGAAATATGGTGAACGTCGAAGGATCAAATGTCAAAAATGGTTTGCTGGAAAGCCATTTCCGACATTTGAGCCATTTGTTTGAATGGCAAAAAAAATTTGCTTATTTGCCATTCAAACACATGGTAAATCAGCATTGTCGTTTTTTGCAGCTGTACTTTCGGCGTTATGCACGTCGGACACATGGCATACGATAATTCAAAGGTAAACTCTATATATATATATATATATATATATATATATATATAATATATATATATATATATATATATATATAATATATATAATATATATATATAGATATATATATGTATATATATAATATATATATATATATATATATATATATATATATATATATAAAATATAATATATAACAATATATATATATATATAAATATATATATATATATATATAAAATATATATATATGTGTGTGTGTGTGTAAAACTTTTATAAATATGTACATATGTACATGTGATCTCAACTGCTTACATTCTCAGCTTTTTTCTGGCAGCCATTTACTTGTACATAGTCTCTCAATTAATTTGTCTTAGAAAATCAACTCTGTTCCTCCTTTTGAAATCTTATAAATCTGATACTCTGTCTCCATAATTCTTTTATCTTTTGTGAGAAATCTGAAGATTCATAATCAGGAACTACAACTGTTTAGCAATTCATCAATATCTGACTTTGTGAAATTGCAAAACTAAGTGCAGTCTCAAAACTTCTACCCAATTCCTGCATAGGCCCTTTCATGATACTTAACCTGGCTACCCAGAGCTGTGCAACAGATGTACTTCTACGACTGATTGTTAATGGACTTGTCTAGACTGCAGATTCCTCAACCATCGGGAAAATGAATCAATGCAATTTTATTTATTCTTGTTGTTATTTTATAATTGCAAGAGGTACTAGTACTTATTTAAATGTGTGTGTGTTCTATTATTTAAATGTGTGTGTTCTATTATATAACTGAGTTGCTTTGGAAGAGAAAAACACTTGAAAGTGACTTATTTAACTTGAATGTGCCATGGCAAAATCCCAGTCCTCAGGAGAAGTGCCGAGTTGCCATTGATTGCCTGTGTAGATTTCCTTGTTGCTTGGCTGGGTTATACACAGATGCACAGCATGCCTTCTGTTGTGATTGCTTGCTAACATACTACACTATAATGCCAATCCCTTGACCATGGTTGAAGTGGCTTAATTTGATTTTATTTATTTACTGTTGCTGTTTTATAACTGCAAGAGGTCTTTTTACTTATTTAACAGCTTGTTCTGTTATATAGCTGCATTGTTTTGTGAGACAAAGACACTTCAAAGTGACAATTTAATTCCATTTAGCTATAGCTGTTTTATTTTGCATCTGCAAGAGGCCCTGAACTCTCCCCTTTTTTATTGCAAACTTGAGTGGGTTTGTGAGCAAAAGGGACTTGGCTGTGTTGTGGTTAAAATCTCAGTTGCCAAAAGTGCAGAGTTACCATTAATGGTTGACTTGAGCTCCTTTCTGTTTACATTCATGCAGTCAGCGCACTATTGTTCTGCACTTGCCTGGAATACACACAGCTGTACGTTATGCTTCCGGGTGTGATTGCTTGCCTGCTACCAGACATGAATAAATTTCAATCCCTCAACCAGCAGGGAAGTGGCTTAAATTAATTTTATTTATTTAGTGTTGCTGTTATTCTGTAATGGCAAGAGGTTCTACTACTTATTTAACTGATTGCTTTGTTATGTGAATGAGTTGCATACAAGAGTAAGGAACATGGAAGTTGCAATGTAAACTTATTTAGTCACTGCTCTTTTGGTTTATACGTGAAAGAGGCGCTACTGTTAATATAACTACATTTTCTGTTACAAAACTGAGCTACATTTTGACAGAAAAGAAGTTGGCTGTCTTTGGTGAAATGACAATCCTTGGGAGAACTGCAGTGCTACTACTGATTGATCTGTTAGCTTTTCTTGCTGTTTAAATTGATATGTTGTTGTTTGTCTTTTTGGCTTTCCCCGGTTAGGGGTCGCCACAGTGGAACTCCAGTCTGCTAATGATTGTCAGTAGATTTTTATGGTGTCAAGTTGCCAGCCCGACGCCCAACCTTTAACGAAGGCATGCCCATTCACACATGTCTTTTGAACACCACTCGACCAAGGGGAGGACATGCAGACTCCCCACAGAAGGCACTCCAGCCGAGAATCGAACAGGAGAACCTCTTGCTGTAAGGCAACAACACTACCGCTGCACCACCGCGATATGACCTCTGTATTTACCTGGCTAAATTTACTTGACTTTTTTCTCACAAACATTGCAGCACTATGCTCTACCTGTACTTGCCCATCATTAGTCAGACCTGCCCACCACTCGGTGGTCTTCACAATTAGGAACCAGTTCAACAAGCTCACAGTCCCTACCATGTTTAGTGATCTCTCTTAGCCATACTTGATCCAGCCAGCCAATGACCTGATGCTGTTAAAAAGCACCCCACCCCTTGAGACCCTTGTGTCTAACATCACTGTATTTGCAGAGAGCTTCATACTCTTCTCACTCCCTGAATCAGAACATCTGTACTGATCAGCTACAAATACAAAGTAAAATGCAGCAACAGACTCTTACGGTGATCCCCTGGTATAACCAAATGTCATAGCAAAAGGGTAAACTCTTCACCTTTAGAAAAAACTGAAAACCCACATTACAAAGCTGATCACAATTGCCACCACTAGCAAGGGAAACAAGTCCCTTCTTCAACTACATTACAAACAATATGAGCAAAAACAGCACTGCACTGAGCTAATATAAATAATATAACCCATCTGAGCCCTGAGATCATAGCATATTACTAGAAAATTTAGTTCCATCTTCTTCTCCATGTCACCCATCAGGTGCCCTTATATGATATATTATTCCCCTGTGACCACCTCTGAGCAAGTTTTATATGCTTTCTCAGAGGCAATAAAACATTATCTCCATGGGTTTCACAATGTGTTAAGGAGTTTTCTTTTCAGTTGAAACACTGCCTCACAGCCTCAGACTCTCAAATGGCTCCTTGCCTGAGGCATGGAAAATCCCCAAGGTAATCCCCCTTCATAATCTGGTGCAGAAGGTTAATACTTTCAGCTGTAGTTCCTAAATTACAGTGTTTGATTCCCTCAGACCTCATTTGCCTGCTGTAGGACCTTGAGCAAGTCATTTAACATAACACTACTCCCAGGTCAGCTATGAAAAGGGACTGTGTATAAATAATAACAATAATAATAGTAATAATAATAATCATGTAAGGGTGGCCTCCTCCAATAATCATGACAGCTATAGACCGATTAGCTTTAACAGCCTTGTCTGTGAGACCATGGAACACATTACAAACTTCATAAACAAAGATATTGGCATTTTACAGTCATTCAGCTCAAGCCAGTTTTGGTTTGGGAAAGGTAGATCAGGCCCATTTAACCACATCTACTTATTTGGAAAAGGCTTTAGATGAGGGCAAAATGTGGCACACAGAATGCCTTGATCTGGTTATGGCCACAGACAGGCATTATAGGCAAACTAATCAAACTAAATTTATATCTGTATATAACCTCCTGAATGGCAAACTGGTTCACAGGAAGAAGCTAACAAATTAGGATAGGGGAGACTCTGTTCACTAAAAGGTTTATTCTCAGTAGAATCCTACAGGGCTTTTCAGTGTATCTACTAATATTTGGTAGCTATCCCTTTGATGTCCAAGCTGATGTGAAGTCTCCTTTCATAGGACGACAATTCCTTTGACTACCATCCCTTTTGTCTATTAGAACATCTTTCTACCTAGAACAGCTGAAAGGTACATCTTCTAGATCCAGGGATGTTATCATCCTTCTCTACTTCTCACTTATTAGTCCTATAATTGATCATAATGGTCCCTTCTACATGTACCTGTCCAAACACATGATCCAACTTGAAAGACGTCCAAAGCTTCTTCACTAAGAAAGCAAGCAGCTCAAGCTCTATGTCCTACTTGAAATGTTTTAAAGCTCTACCTTTATTTTTAGGCTCATAAAGACCCCTGTGATGTGACATCTGCCTAGGGCACAAGGCCTCATTTGACTTTTCCTGTGCAACCTCCTGCACATTCATAAAACTTGTAATATCACAAACATCTATACTAGAGACCTAAACTTTTACTGCAGCATAAACAGGACCTGCTGCTGGGATATACTTCTTTTTCGAAGAATTCTTCCCTTCTTGATAAGACTCAACTTCCATATTAAAAAGTAGCTACTTAATTCTCTTGAAATACTACCAGATCATTGCTACACTACTTCCTTTATCTAGAATTCTTGAAAGAATGTGTCCACAAGCAATCACTTCAATTTTTCCTTGACAGTAATCTGCTATCCCCAACACAACATATTTTTCATCCTCATCACAATACAAACAGATCATTATTATATTATCATTTTAACACCAGGTTTCACAGGAACAAAGGCAACCTTGTATTAACTCTTTCCTTCGATCTATCTACAGTATTTGATAATGGATACCATCAGAAACCTCAACTCTGTAGTTCTGTAACTGCTTAATTCATGTGATCTACAGCAACAGGTTCCAGTTAGTGAAATGGAATGGATTCTGCTCCTCTTTCTTATCAGTGTCTGTTGTGTTCCTCAAGACTCTATATTTGTCCCTCTGTTATTTAATATTTTTTATTAATCATCTTTTGGAAGCCAAAATACAAGCTCCAATAATCCAAAATGCTGATGACTCCACTCTCTGCTCAGCCTCAAATTTGACTGGCTTTCAAACCATAACTCAGGATTCCTTCTCCCCAATAGAATCCTGGCTCAAAAACAATCAGCTGTTTCGGAATCCTAAACAAGTAAACAAGCAAACAAACAAAAGCTATTGTTGGTTATACCCAAACACTGCTCTGAAAATAAAAACCTTTTCTCTGTTACATCAATGAACAAAACTAAAATAGAGTTAGTTACCAGTACTAAACTCCTGGGAGTCATTATAGATGAGTAATTAAAATTTCACCTTCATTTTCAAAACTCTATAAAGAAAACACATCAAAAGCTTGGTCTGCTGTACAGATTCAAACATTTTCTTATTAACATCACTAGTATAATCACTGCTTCTTCTTAGCTACTGCCAGCATTATTTTATACCACTCTTAACTGTCATTAACTTTGAGGCCACATTGTTATTTAAATTAGGGCAATGCTACAACAAAGTTGCTAAAATGCATCTACTGAAAATCACCAATGCACAGCGTTGAAACTCCTCGTCTGGATGGAACATCATAACCATCTTATCTTCTCCTAGCTAAAACTGCTCATAACTATGGTATGTTCCTGAATGATGCCTCTCATTAAAAGGATTTGCTAAAGCAGTAAAGCCCAAATAGACACTTACCTAGATAAATGCTTTGTCTCTACAGCTGAGGCCCATAATGCTGTTGGTGATACTTTGTACTCAAGCTTTGTATCAAAAACCTGGAACTCAATCCCAACATGCACCAGACAGTCTAGTCCACATACATTTAAAATGAACTTAAAACAGTATCTGAAAGACTGCTGGCTTTGTTCCTGCTCTTTCACTTCAGGATAGACCCTGATTCACAATGCTGCTATCGTTGGGTCATTTTTTGTTTTTTTTTCTACTGTAAGCTCTATAATGCCTACAGAACTAATACCTGCTGTTGTTGACATTTTGACATTATAAAAATCAACCTTTCAACCTCTTCTATCTTTCTGTTGTATAACTGAGCTTTGTTTACTTCCTTACTCTGGTCCTAACTCTGTTTCTCCCTTTATCTCTTCCTCAATTTTCTTCTTCTATACTTTTTCCTTTCCAAAATATATTAACACAATCCTTTAAGACAGCTGACTTTTTAACTTCTATAGTTCCTTCTAAGTGTATCATATTTATTATTTTTTCATTCTGCCATTCCTCATTCTGTAGCAATTTTTGTAATATATATGAATTGTATTTCTTTTTTGAAATATTTCTGTTCTTTGATGCTTTTCTCTCTGGCATGTAACTGAAAATAGGTTATTTTATACCTAGTCGTACTCAGTAAATACATCCCTTTTACATGAACATAAAACCACAAAGCAGAAAAATCTGAACCTGCAGTCCCAGTACCCTAATACGCAGTATTCTCAAACTTAATATATGTAGCAGGACTTGGATAGTATAGCTCTCCATGCTGAAGGTTCAGGGAAGCAAAGCACCTGAAAAAATGCTTAAATGGTATTACAATGGCTTTTAATATTTGCTAAGATTCCTTCTTATTCAAAGTTTTGTGTTTTCTGGGTGGGGACTTGCACCTTCTAGTATACACACACAACCACACACAGACACGCATGTGAGTGTGTGCGCGCATGCACACTCACACACACACACACACACACACACACACACACACACACACACACACACACAGAGTGTTGTGCTAGTTACTTACAAAAGTAATATGTTACTATTACTAGTTACTTTTAAGTGAAAGTAATATATTACTATAACTTATTTTTCTAAAAAGTAATATATTACTATAAAGATTACTATTACTAGTTACTAACTAAATAGTTACTGTTGAGTTACTTTTACGCAAGTATAGTTTGTCAATTCTCATATTCAGATTTAGTCACACAGTACTTGTGTGTGAGGAATACATGCTTAGTGCACATGAATACAAGTGTATTAAAAGTTGTATACACAGTGTTACACGCATTTTACAGCTTACAAAGTCCCACAGACTAGTCTTTATAGTCAGAGTCACACTTTAATACTTAAACCAAAGTACACGCAGCCAGCAACACAAGACCCATAACAAGTTACAACCCATTAAATTTTCTACAGCGTACATTAGGCTAATCTGCTAAAACTAATGCTGAGGATGCAAAAATGCTTACAGAAAATGTCAATTAGGTCTAACAAGACTGTTAACACAACAAAGTAAACGAAAATATCACTTTATATAACTATTCACAATGACTACACATTTCTGTTGGCTCAAAGAAGGAGTAACTTCAAAGTGTTCATCACTGAATCTATTTCTTCTTGCAGTCAGCACTTGTCCAGCAAGACTGAATAGGCACTCCACGGGTGCACTAGATGGCAGAGCTGTATCACTGTTCTGAAATATCTTGACTATAGGGTAACTGTTGAGAGAAAATATTTCTCTTGAAGGGTCAGCCAGATATATATCCATCTGAGAAGATATGCTGACATTGGCTGGCGTTGACTCTTTGAAGCTGAAGAAGCTGTCTTTGGCAGTTAATGCAGAAGCTTCAAATGACCCACGTGCAGGTTCATCCAGCTTCTGCACGGCATCAAGGAGCAGAGCCTTGCTTCTGAGTTTCTGCTCTTCACTGTTCATCCATTGCAAACGGAACTGTGGATGCACTATGGTAGCCAGAATGAGCTCTTCACCCTCCAAAAGGTGAATGAACTGAGCGTCAATCACTTTAAGAAGACAATCAACTAGTGGCACAACAAGCTTCACAGACTGCCTGACTTCGGACAACTTGTTTTTCAGGCACATAATGGTGGGGATCAGGATTCCCATGAAGCATTTCAGCAATGACTGCAGGATGTTCAGAGCCATTGCCAGGGGGTGCTTTGCTCGCACACACTCAGTAGCAAAGGTAATTTCTGCAGGCCTGAAGATGGCAATTCCAATCTGTTCACATATCTCATTCAGCAAGCCTTTATCCCGAGTTGCAATGAGGTGAATTCTCTCCATTGATTAGAAAGTGGAATTCCAACTTGTCACACTGGGAATAATCAATGCCAGATCACACTTATTTCGAACCACCTCAGCAACCTGGGTGCTGCAACTAGCCTTGTTCCACCCAGTATAGCATTTGGTTATGATGCTTCACGTGATCTTTTTATAATGTGCATCATTACAAGCAGATTCAGCATTGTGCACGACAACTAGATTTAATGTATATGCTGCACATCTCAGATGGGGAGGCAGTGAATAGGTGTTCTCGCTTTGCCCTGACAGACTCAGCACGGCTGTCATGCTCTTGTAAATCACTTCACCATAATCATCCTCATTTTGGGGCAGAATGCTTGTAGTCTTAGATCTCTCACATTCCGAGAAGACAGTGAAAGCCTTTACAAAATTGCTGCCATTGTCAGTAATTGTCGCACACACCTTTTCGTCTATCCTGTACTTGTGAATGCTCTCAAGAGTTGAAGCTATGAGATTGTATGTATGCCTCCCCTGTAATCTGCAGCATGACAAAGCAGGTGACTTTCTTTGTAGTGTTTCACAGTCGATCTAGTGGGCGGTGACGCCAAAGAAACTATGATTCTGATGGGTCCAAATATCAGCCACAGTACAAACAGTTAAAATGCTTGCTAAGGTTTCCATCAGATTCCCTTTCATATCACTGAACTGCTTCTCCTTCAACAAGAGTTTTCCTGCTCATGACCACCTTTCCTGGCTGTAGACCAGTTATGCGGTTGATGAAGGATGGCTGTTCAACAACTCTGAAACACTGTATGCCATTCACCATAAAGTCAATGATCAAACTATCCACCTTGGATTGTGTGACATGACCAGAACAATGACTGCTACAATAGATGGCTGTGTCAATGATTTCTTGTCCAGCTTGTCAGCACCTGAATCAATTGCTTTCCTCTTCAAACTATTTAGCTTTCCAATTGCGATAAGATATGATGTTTGAAGATGCTTTTTTTAAATTCAACATACTGTTTATCGCAGCTCTGTAGGGCTTCTTTGTCAGTGGACATAGCTTACATTTCACATCAGTGTTTTTTCCATCATTCGTAATTAGATCAAAGAATTCCTGTACATGGATCGTTCAAATAAACTTTGACTTTCCGTTTCTGAGTGAAAGCACTAAGCAGAAAAATAAATGGATGCACCTGAAATACATATATTATAAATGGAAACTACCTTTAATCTTTCTTAACTGAAGCCTCTGTCAAAATGTGGCTCTGACTGGCTGAAACTTAAAATAAAGGGACTGCCAGAAATACAAAAAAATAATAATTAAAGTTAGCTGTATTGAACTTTTGTTTTTGAAAACATGAACTTGCAGTGAATGAATTTTCTAAGTTTTTTTAATGGCTAAATAAAACAGTTTTACATCTGAAACACCTAAATCTTATATGGAATAGCATAAACAACTGAAATGTTGTAAGCTTTTATTTTAGCAATAAGCAAAAAATAAAAAAAGTGAAGTCCTGTCCTATGTGGAACACCCCCCATTTGACCTTACATGAACCCACTGATCTGCTTTTCCACATTAAACAGCTTTGGCTCTGCTACACATCTTTTAATTGGTTCATAAAGCAATTACTGCCAGTTTGCATCGATATCCTCCTAAGAGCAGCCCCTCCTGTGGCAACCGCCAACCCCTCTCTCCAAAGCAGCCCCATACCCAGCAATTCCAGTGTTCCATTACTTGGTTATTTCTCCCCAGTTACTATAAACACTGTCAAACCTGTCAGTGTGCATACTGCTTTCTTACTTACTTCTATAGTGATTACAGATATTGAAATAAAAGAGCACAAACACTGATAACCGTTTGCAAAATAAACAGTATAGTCTCACAGTGAAAATAGATTTATCATGACCACGTAAACATCCCTGTCCTTGAAACTCACATTAATTGAAATGGCACTAAAACTTACATTCAAAGAAAATGCATCTGGCCAGTGGAGGACATCCACACTACAAGCCACTCTAATACAATATGCAGAGGATTCCACTCACATTTGCATATCTAAAACATGATACACCTCCAAAGAATTACTCAGGAAGCTTTAACATTCACTGAAACATGCCTTTATAACTCCTAACTCAACCTCAACCCAAAAAAGACCAAATTACTACTTTTTTTCACCAAATCCCTCTGTCATGAGAAAACAAAATTTAAAGTCCTCTTTTTCGATAATACAACTATTGAAGTCATTTGTCATAGCAAATTATTAGGCGTGATAGTGGATGATAATCTTATGTTTGACCTGTATATACAAAATTGCATAAGAAAAACTGATTGGAAACTAGGAATGCTTTACAGAGCCCAAAACTTTCTCACCGACACAACTAAAACTACACTTGCGATTACCTGTCCGCTCCCCACACTTCTTTATGATGCTCTCATCCTCACTAACCTCCAGGCTTCACAAAAATTAAAACTTTTACAATGCAATAATAAAGTTGCTAAATGAACTCTGCACTGCAAATGGTAAACCACTTAGTATGGAGGTTGCACATGCTCAGAAGCATATATGCACCTCCCATAGTCAGTAACTGCAGAGTTTACACAGCTGCCATAGGGTGGGAGTGAACTAGTGCACACTCCCTGGTAGCAGTATGATACTGCATCAACAACATTTGTCTCCTCATCTGCCATGGACATGGGTCAGACTGAGCCCATGGAAGGCTAACGGGTGTCTGTGAGTGAGGAGAAGAACCGGTGACAGCTGATGGTCAGCTGTGGGAGGGCAGCAGAAAAAAGTAGCTGTAGTGTATTTGTGTGGTTTATATTTGTGTATTTTTATGCACACAGCCTATGAAGTTTATTTTTTATATAAGTGTGAATGACATTGACTAATTGTTTTGGCTAAAATGTTTAAGCAGTCGAAATACTATGTTGTATATATCAAGTGTTGAGAAATGCTTGCGGAGGCTGATCCTGGGTGGGAGTATTTATTGATGTTAATATCATAAAATCTATATCAAAAACTGTCTTTCTGCTTTTCCCGGTTAGGGGTTGCCACAGCGGAACTCCGATCCGCTAATGATTGGCAGTGAGTTTTTACAGTGTCGAGTTGCCACCCCAGTGCCCAGCCTTCAAGGAAGGCACTCCCACACACGCACGTACCTACCTGTATGTCTTTAAATTCACTCGAGCGCAGGGAGGACATGCAGACTCTGCACAAAAGGCACTCCAGCCGAGAATTGAACCAGAAACCCTCTTGTTGTGAGGCGACAACGCTAACTGCTGCACCACCACGGCCATATCATAAAATCTATATTACTGTTTAAATATCAACAAACCTCACTAGTCATAATCCAGACTGAGTCCTTCAAATCTGAATTATTGGTAAATACCCAAAGTTTGACAATTATGAAAGTTACATCCTTACTGTCATTACATTGGCACTTTTAGTTTCATCTCAGTCACTAACGGGACTAAACGCTGGAGGACTTAAACAGGCACCTAAAACTTTCCCAGGCTGCCTTAGCCCTTCCTCTTTCCCACAATACTGAGCATGTCAGGACCCTTCTCCAGCTCTCTGACAGCACTTGTAAACTGAAGCACTACAAAGAGCATACATCTCTCAACTCCTGGATCTCCTTCCCTAATAGGAAAGTATCTTAGAAGCTCACACTTGGGAAAGGAGGGTGGGAAATAGTGAAGTGACTTATGCTTGATCCCCTTGGATGGTAGTCATGAGAGAATGTCCTGAATGACGGTATTTCCAAAGGAAGTTGTACTTTTGGTGATCGCATCTAACCTCGACGCTTTATGGAAGAGTTCATCCATACCCATGTGGCAACTAAACAAATAAGAAGGCTTGTAAAATGGCCACAACTCTAGTGGAATGGGCATTTATGGATTCTGATAAAGCTTTGCCACTTTTATGACAATATTTTAAATAGTGTGAAAGCCAAACAGAAAAGCCTGCCAGCTAAACTTTGCAATCCAATTTTTTTGAGTGAAATTAAATACAGGTTTGCCAGTTTTTCTTACAGAATTTTTTCTATTTAAATAATATCTAAGCTGCCTATGTACATCCATGAAGTGAAGTAGGTATTCACCATGGTTAATGCAAATATGAAAAAGAGTAGGTCAATGGATTGATTAATATTGGTTTCTATTTCTACTTTTGGTATAAAGTAAGGATTCATCCTCTTGGAATGCCTGTCTTTGTGAAATATGAGAGATGGAGGGCTGGCACAGAAAGCTTGGAGAGAACAAATCCTTCTAATTGAGATAATATTTACTAGAACAAGTGTTTTTCTTGACATATATTTTAATTTGCAAACAAAAAAAAATGTCATTGCTTGTTTCCTATAACCCTCCATCAAACAAAACTGTACATGCACTGTATTTATACCAAAATTTATCTACTACATCTCTTAACACTAAAACAGTGAGTGAACTAGTAAGGTGGAACAACATCTACACAGCAAACTGTAAGTAATTAAATTCAAAAACTAAAAGTACATATAAAAAAGGGAGGGCAGTTTAGTCTACAGAGTTGCAACCAAGTATAATGAGTCATGTACACCACATAATTTTTTTAAATTGTTTGTATTCTCTTAGCCATTTACAACAATAATTAAAAAATTAAGAAAACAAACAATAAGCAACAAAAAAGGTCAACATCTGTTTGGTCGACTGGGGTCGACCAAAATATTACTATCCAGAAAAAAAACACACATTTCATCATAATGTGATCTTTTACACGGTATTAACCCCACCCCTTGCATCATTGTGAGTACTTAGTATAGTACGATTTCATAATTCGTTAAATCCCAAAACCTAATTGGGGTAGGCACAGTGATAGAATATTTCTTCAGTCTGTTTGTTCTGTCCCAAATCTATTTCATATTCTGATAATATGATTAGGCGAAGGCACGAAAATGTTGTGTTGTCTCTACATTTGTCTACAGTGACAATGTCATTTCATTGCAGGCTACTTAAACTTAAGGATCAGTGTCTCTTTTACAGAAACAGTGTGATCTGTTAACTATTCTTCTTCTTCTTCTTCTTCTTTCGGCTTTTCCCGGTTAGGGGTCGCCACAGCGGATACCTGTCCGCTCATAATTGGCAGTAGAGTTTTAAGGTGTCAAGTGATATGTTAACTATAAGTTTCTAAAATGCATTTCAACAAAGTAACTAAATTAACGTTTTTGTTATATCCTGTGTCTAGTTTATAGTAGCTTCTCTTACTATCATTCATTAGCGTACTGCTGGGGAATGAAGTGGTGTCATTCTGGCTGGACTGGAAGGCTAACTGTATACAATCTGATCTAATGATTCACATGTATCAAGCAAGGTGAAACAAATTATTTTACAAAACAATGCAAAACTTCTGCTTCAAAAAGCATTGTGGGAGGTTGGTTCTCCATTGCTGCCTCTAAGGAAAATGGATGATTTAAGAGGTAATCAGTGCCCTGTTAGTGTTTACCGAAATAAAGCTGTTTGAATAAGGAAAATAACCTCTTGAATGATTTTGACAAGGATGGGAAGATATTGTTCTTTAATTCCCGATTAGAACTTCATCATGGAGATAGACAGCACATGTGCAGAAAAGTCTGGTAACAAATTACAGACACCTGTTATCTTCCTACAGACTCTTGCCTAAATTTTCTATGCACTTTATGAAAGCTCACTGGCTCTGCACTGTTCTGGTCAGCATAACCTTTCACACACACACACACACACACACACACACACACACACACACACACACACACACACACACACACACACACACACACACACACACACACACACACACACACACACACACACACTTGAAACAATTATGAGTTTCTGAAGTCCATTTTGTTGCTCATTCCTTTAACTTATGCCTCCAGTGCCCTTAAACTCTAAAGTAGTACCACTGGGTCATTGAGCTATAACTGCTCTGGCTGTAACTGTTCGCTAAATTAATGCTTTTATTTACATAATGTACTGTTAACCAGGCTGCACACTGATAACTTAAGTGCCACTTTTTTCACAGAAAGTCTAATACTTGAACAGCTACAAAACATGTAAATCAAGAAGCCTCATGATTTTAGGAACCAATCTTCATTTGACTCAGACAATAACCCATCTGCTGGTGTCCATCACTCATCTAGCTGATGCATTGATTTTCCTTTCTGCTATAAACATCTTTTGCATAACCTCTTGACAATATTCTTCCCTTCTTATCCCCTTCTGCCTTACACTACAACACTAATCTAAATCCTAACCTTTTCTGACTGAGCAATATTTGGTTTTCCATCTGATGTGTTCTGCTTTACTGTGTAAAGATTTTGCTTGATCCACCCACCTCAGTCGGCTCACTCAATATCAGTAACCAACATCAATAGACACATTTTACGTACAACTGACACATTTCTTTATGCACATATCCTAGGGTTTGGCAAGGTTAAACTCAATATACAATGTACCATGAAATAAGCAAGTAATCTTTATTTATGCAATTTGTACTATCTTTTCTAAGTTGTGTACTTCTATATGTTGCAGCCAGTCACATTACTTATGATTTGTAATAGGCAGTACAGCAGCTTATTTATTTTTCTCTCGAAACAACCATGAACGGCAATGTGGGAAAGGGAAAGCAAACAACTGCATAGCCGCGAACCCGGAAACTACGTTGATCAACTGCCAATATGGAAATCTCATTCGTTTCTTTTTTTTTTTTTTTAATAGTGGATGGCATGCATCCATGCGTATGACACATGCATGGTCCTCCTTAAAGGAGAACTAAGAAATTATTTATTTATTTATTTTTTTGTGTATGTTTTTGGAATGCGGACTGCCCATCTCACTCTACCAGCTACATGGTTGAATTCAAGCAAAAAGTAATGCAAAAGTAATTGACATTTGCATTACTAGTTATTAAAAACGTCATATATTACAAGTACTGTGTTACTATATTGACAAGTAATGCAGAATATTACTAGTTACTTGAAAATATAATATATTACAGTAACACTCCCATCACTGCATACACACACACACACACACACACACACACACACACACACACACACACACACACACACACACACACACAAGGTACCAAAGCCAAAACCTCCCATAGAGCCATACATCTGACATGTGACCTAAGTCTGTGGGCATAAGGATACATAAGTGGACATATACGTGTAAACCACCAGACTATTTCCAAGACAGTAAGCATGACAAGGCCTGACTAGCAAAAATAAGTATGGTCAGCTAAAAGGGGGTGGGGAAAAAGAGAGGCAGCGACCCTCCTCTGTTCATGAAAAAGGGGTATTGGAGGACAAGGGGGAAGGTTGGGTGGGAAGGAATATTGTAAACAGTGATCTATGTCCTACTATTATGTTAACTTCTTATACAACTATATTATGTCCATATTTAGATTACTGTTGCAGTATTCCAAACTGTTGGGTGATTCCCAAAGTATAGAGAAAGAGAAGGGTAGCTAGATGAGGTATTCAAGAATTAACCAGTAATTAAGAAATGACAGACCTGGTGAAGGCCATTTTGGATTTAGAAAACGTATGTTTGGTAAAGCTGTATATAGAAGACCAGGCAGCTGCTTCCAGGATATCTGTCAAATCTGTCCCTTTGTAGCAGGATCCTGAAGAGGTCACAGGTATAGTAGGATATGCCTTTGCTGGAAAGAGTAAGGATTTACCATGCTGAATGTAGCAAAATGTAATGGATTTAGAAATCCAGCTGGCAATATTCTGTTTAGAGACAGGCTTCTGTAACTTGGATTCTTGAAAGAGACAAACAACTGGTCTGACATGCAGATATCTCTGGTCTTATCCAAGTAGAATCTGAGATTTCTGTGCATATCAAGGGAATGTAGGATTCTTTCTCCTTTATTTTGTGGGTTAGCAAAAAGGGTGGGAAGGTAAATTGCCTAATTAATGGACAATTGGTTAAACACATTAGACATGAATGAGAGATTACCCCTCAAAGATACTCTGTATGAAAAATAAGGAAGGGAAGTTATGCCATAAGGGCTTGAAGCTCACAGACTCATCTGGTGGAAGTAAGGGATACTAAAAGAATGGTTTTCCAAGTCCAAAACAAAGCTGAGGTCCCAAAGAAGCAACTGACTTGAAAGGGGGTAGGGTAAATTCTTCCAACGCAAAGTTGAGGTCCCAAGGAAGTGGAACAGCTTTCCTTGGATGTTTTAGGTGGAGAACACCCTTAATAAACTGTTTCACATCTAGCCTGGATAGGAGGGGAGAATCCAGGGGTAAACAAACAGAAATGGCAATGACAGCAGTAGGTTTTGATCACTGGATCATAATGACCGATTGGGAACATAGTTGTGTAGAACGATATTTAGTGCTGGATAAGCTGATGGATGCTGGATGATTTTATAAATGGTAAGAAGCTGTGTATATGTTAGTTGATCGGGAAGTTTAACTAATTTAGGCATTTTAACATTTACAGTGATGGGTTCTCTAAGAGGTGCTTCCTGCAAATTTTGCCACTTTAGTATAGAATTGTTCAAGTTTTGATTTTTGTAACTCCTGGAGGTTAGTAAGGATGAGTGCCATAAAGTAATGAGGGAAAGAGGTAAGTAATGGCAAGTGTGGTTTTAGTTGTATTGGTGAGAAAGTTTTTGGATCTGTAAAGCATCCCTAGTTTTGGTGAGTTTTTTATGTAATTTTGTATATACAGGTCAAATTTAAGATTATCATCCACTATCAGCCCTAATAATTTGCTATGAGAAGTGATTTAAATGGATGCATTATTAACAGAGAGGATTTAAAAATGTATTTTGTTCATTAAAATAGTTTTTTTTTTTTTGTTAAGCATGAGTTGTGAGTTACAAAACCATGTTCAGTGGCTGTTAAAACTTCCTGATTAATTTTCTGGAGATGTGCCAGGTTGTCAGATGTGTATATGAGTGTGGAGTCATCTGTGTATTCTAGGAAGGCCTGTTGTGTGGATGTGTGGAGGGTGTTGCTGAGAATGCTAAAGAGGAGAGGACCAAGGATAGAGACTTGTGGCACACTGGTGGTGACTGGGAGGTATGGAGAGAGGGTAGAGTGCCATTTTAATGACTGGCACCTATTGGATAGGTAGCTTTTGAACCACAGAGGGGTTGGCTGAGATAGACCTAATGAGGACATCTGAAGTAGAACTTTGCTGAGAAAACAGAGTTGAATGCTTTAGACAAGTCTAGATATAAGGAGGAGACTAGTTTAATGATATTATTTATAACGTTTAGAAGTGAAGTGTTAGCACTATAGAAGGGATACAAGCCATGTTGTGTAGGGGATAGGAGTTCTTCCTGCAGGAGATAGTTTAGCAATTGTTTTTGAATACGTTTTTCAAGTATTTCGGAGAGGGGGATAAAAATGTTACAGGTCTAAAGTTAGTAATGTCTTTTAGATTTTGTCCTTTGTGTAAAGGGCTAATGTGTGATTTTTTCCCAGTGAGAGAGAATGTGAGATTCTTAGAGTGACCTATTTATAAGGATCAAAACAGGCTAGGCAATGCTTTCAGCTGCTATTTTAATAAGGTCATCAGCTGATATAGAGCATGGTTTGAGTTTGTTTACGAGTAGTTTTATATAGGATGTGTGCAGAAGTTTGTAGATGAAAGTGGATATGGTGAAAAGTGCCTGTTGGGCAGAGTTGATTTGTATTGCGGAATCCTTGGTTTGGGATGTTATACTATTTATAGGTTCATAGGTAGGTACTAGGCTATTAGCCCTAGGGCCTATATAAGCCTAGCCAAAAAGGTACCCTGGCTTTCGCCAGCCAAGAAAATTATTTTCCCGTGCCCCTGTCGAGCAGAGCCACAGAAGTGATCCCTGAGGTGAATTTCCTATTTCCCATCCAATCATCAAGATTTTTCTTGAAGAATGCTAATGAGGAGCTCTGTTTGACATAAATAGGTAGTTTGTTCCAGAGTATGGGAAGTCTCTGGGATAGGAATCTATCCCACCAGCATGTTTTGTTTATTGTGGTGACAAGGTTTAGGTCCCTAGAGTGTGTAGCTTGGAGGGATTGGGATTTCTTTAAGTGGAGCATGTCCAACAGCTCTGGGTTTGACATAGCTTTGCATGTTAGGCAGAGATCGCCTCTGAATAGGCGATATGCGACGGAATAAAGCTGGAGATTTTTGAGGCGGTCTGTGTAGGGCATCTGTTTGAGGCCAGTAATCCTCTTTGTGAGGTATTTCTTTGGCCTTTCCAGTTATTGTAGATTCTTGTGAGGTACACACCAAAAGGGGCGTTGTACTCTATAATGGGTCTAATGAGTGATGAGTAGAGTGGAACAATGACCTCTTTTTTTCTGGACGAGAAACCTTTTGTGATGAGGTGAGCCACGTAGAAGGATTTCCTGACCACTGTGGCAATGTGATTATCAAAGGAGAGACTACTATCCATCTGTGTCCCAAGGTCTCTTATCACACTTTTGGCATTAAGTAGACTACCACTTATGTGGTAGTTCATGGGTACAGAGTTTTTACCAAAGGGGATGACAGTACACTTTTTGGCATTGAGCTTCAGGCCATGGCTTTGACACCAGGCATCTGTCTCAGTGAGGCCCTTTTGTAGTATGTCCACATTGTTAGGATGATTATGGCTCCTAGTTTGCTGTCATCTGAAAACTTTGTTAGCCAAAGACCTTCTGTGTTAGCCTGTACTTCAGAGAAGTAGATACCAAACAGGAGAGGACCCAGGACTGAACCCTGTGGTACTCCACTTGTCACTGGTCTGAATTCGGATTTGGAGTCTGCTACTTTCACAGTGTGTGTTCTTTATGTGAGCCAGTTGGCAACCCATCTTTTGACATAGAGATTTATACCTAGTTTAGTGAGCTTATCTATAATTCCAGAGTGAGGGATGGTGTTGAAAGCCTTGGCGAGATCTAGCTAAACTGTGTGAACCGAACCACCTTACCCTCATCTATGGATTTAGTGACTGCTTCAAAGAAGTCAATCAAGTTTAGGAGACATGATCTGCCTTTTACAAACCCGAACTGGGTAGGGTCCAGAGTTTGGAGATTACCAATGTCTTTGTTTATGAGTTCCATGATGATACATTCCATGGCCTTGCAGACCAGGCTCATCAGGCTAATGGGGCGGTAGTTCGCAGGGTCCATCATGGTTCTCCCTTTGTGGAGTGGGATAACCATCATGGTGCGCCATTCAGTGGGCACAAAGCCTGAGGTGAGGCTATGATTGAACATAGTACTTAGGTAGGGTGCCAGTTCATTCTGTAGTTCGTGTAGAACGCAGCCTGGGATATGGTCAGGTCCCATGGATGCTGTGTTCTTGGCTTTGGAAAGTGTGTTTTTTACCTGTGCAGCCGTGATTCCAGGAACTTTGCATTCTTCCAGTATAGAGATGGGCTCTCTAGGGGATGAGAGAGGGGTAAAGTTAGCACTGAACCTATCTGCCAAGATGTTGGCAATATCAGTTGGTTCTGTATATTTAGTGCCATTGTGCTGTAACTCACAGCAGATCTGAGTGTTGCCATTGAGATTCTTGACATAGCTATAGAATGCTTTGTGGTTGTCTTTAGTCAGTGGCAATTTTGTTTTCGTAACTAGCTTTGGAGGATTTTATAAGGTTGACCAGGGAGTTCCTCCAGTTATGGGATTTTACTCTTTTTTGCAACAGTTTCTTTCTTTTGTTGTAGAGTTTGTTTATGGCAGAGGACCACCAGATTGGCTTCCTTTTTTTGGAGGATCGCATCTTGGTTCTATTAGGGATAGCATGATCCATGCACTCATGTAAGTGCTTATAAAGTGCATTTTGCATTTGTGTAGGATTCAGTAGTCATACCTCTATTGTCCGTCTGCATGGGTGTCATGAAGTTTGCCACTTCTGTCTTAAGTAGTGTGAAGTGGGCTTTGGAGAAGTTTTTTTACGGTGGTTTCCCTAATAGGGGGTGGGGGCGGGATGTGGATGTCTAGGGGTCTGGGGTGATTAGTTTGTGGTCGGATCTGACAAACGAGGAATTGACCTCTGGTGTGGAACACTGGTTGCCCATGTTGGTAATGACCAGGTCTAGGATATTGCTGCCCCTGATGGGGTTGTGAATAAGTTGATCCAAGGCACTGGAATTTATGAATTCCAGAAAACGTTGAGCAAAAGAGTTGGTACATGAGTAATTTTCCCAGTTAATGGTGGGGTAGTTGAAATCACCCATTATTAGGGTGTTGGGTTGTACCCTAATACTTTCCAGTGTATCAAGAAATGAGGAGTGGGAATCCTGGGGCATGGTGGGGGGTCTGTAGCAAGCTACAATATGGATTGCGGTCTTGCCCAGAGTTAGTTGCACTTGGATAATCTCAGATGCATTATGCTGTGCAACTAGCTTGGAGGTGCAGATATCCTTAATGAATATGGACACGTCTCCACCTTTAGGGCTTCGTTCCGGGTTAGGTGCCCGAAAAGTGTGGTATGAATTATAGCCTGGTAATGCAGGGGTGCTCTCTGGAGCTTTGCACCAGGTCTCTGTCACTGCACAGATGTCGATGTTCTCCATTTTAAGGAGTGCCTTGAGTGAGTGCATTTTGAAGTTTAGACTTCTAGCATTGAGTAGCATTACCATCAGATTTTGCTTGCTTGTAACTGTTACGGTGGTGAATTTGTCATTTAGAGTTACTGGGAGAGGGGCTAGGGTTGAATTTTTGGCCATGATGTAAGATTTCTTTAATGGCTGATCAGAATTTTTTAGGGTTGTGTTTACTATTGCTCTGAACATTGTTATAATATAGTCTTTTGTCTTTATTTACTTGCTCTTTAGTATGGTTGCAGAGCTTTCTGAAGTTTTTGAGACATTGTGGTGTTTTATATTTTTTGCCATTCTTTCCATACCTTTTCTCTATCATACATTAGCATTCTACTCTTTTTGGCTAGCCAAACTGCATTATTTGTTTTTAGTCTCTTTCTTCTAGGATGTGCAAGGCTATTTAGGATAGTTAGGAAAGTTGTATTGAATTAATTTACACCATCATCTAAGGGGAGGATTTTTAGGATGTTTCATTTAATAGATGATGGGGTAGTAATGAATATTTCTGGGTTAAACTTGTACAGGCCGTGTGTTGCTTTATAAACATGCTGTTTAAGTGGTTTTGTGAGATGTCTGGTTGTACAGATTGGTGATGGTTGCTGAGAGAGTCTGATATTGTACATGTGATGGTGAATTTGCTAGCATCTGATACTAGGAACCAATCTAATAAGGAATGTGTTGCTTTGATAAAAATGTGTGGAGCTATTAATTAGTTGACTAAAACCATATAAGTTCATACTAGGTGCAGGGGAGTTAGAGGTCATGTCCAACCAATTGATACTGACATCTCCTAGTAGCATTTTTTCTTGTGGAATTGTTATGGATATTCAATGTAGGATATCTTTTAATGTAGCTATGCTATTGCCAGGAGGGATGTAAAGGACAGTAATACATATGTATCTATATTTGTTTATTTTCAGTAAGATAATAAGAAGCCCAGTTGAACTGAATTTTGATATTGGTTAATTGTAGGGGAAATTGTGGTAGTTGGTGGGAAATACTATAGAAAACTGTCACTCCGAACATCGATTGTTGCTAAATCCCAAAAAAACTAAAATGTTGTTATTCTCTCCAACACAAAGGTCTGCTTTATTTACCTACACCCATAAATGCAAAAGATGGCATAATAATCACCCCTGACTCCTCTACAAAACTATTAGGAGTAATTATCGATAATAACTTAAAATTTGACCTTCATGTAACCCAAAAGATCAAAACCATAAATAAAAAACTTGAGTCACTGTATAGAATAAAAACCTTCCTGACCCCTCCAGCTAAGGTTGCTATAACTCACTCTCACCTGCTTTCAACACTTTTATATGCATCCCCCCTTCCCTCTAATCTAAATAAAACTGTACTTAATAGACAATCAATCTGTTACAATCACATTGCCAGGTTTGACACTGGCCTGTCTTTTAGAACACACCATTGCATCAACCTTAAACAGCTTGGGTGGCTAGAACTTCCCAGTCTAATCCAATATAACCTTATGATTATGGCTAATAAAATCCTCTATTATCCAGATAGCACACCAGCTCTTAAAAATATTATCACCGCCTATAACAATCCAAGACTACTTCGATCCTCAAACAGACTACAAATTCAGACAATTAAAATTAACAATGCAGCCGGTGACTCCCTCTTTGCAAACTCTGCAGGCAGAGCATGGAACCTCCTTCCAGCTGACATTACTTTGCTCTCCTCCCTATCCCAATTCAAAGTTAAACTCAAACAACATCTGGCACTAAACTGGCTTTGCCATTGTAACAAGCCTGGCTAACTCTCACCATGAATGTATGTAATCTATTAATCAAAATACTGTTTATTTTTTCCCCTGACTGTTACCAGGGGTAACTCAAACTTATGATATTGTCTATTCATGTCTGCTTATGTTGTTTTTGTAAATATCTTATCTGTAATATGCCTTCTTTGTTATTACTTATCTGTCTACCTTGGAGCTTTTCTCCCCGGGCCTCCACTGAAAATGGACATTAATCCAGTTGGACTATCTCGGTCAACAAATGTAAAATAAATAAAATAAAAATAAATAAATATTAAAGCAATGCCCCCAACTTTCCTCTTTAGTCAGTTATTACAATGATATTGTTGCTGGAAGGATGTCATTTCTGAGTGTTGATGCTGGGTTTAAGCCAAGTTTCAGTTATAATGAGAATGTCAGGATTGCGTTGGGTAATTCAGGCATGTAGTTCAGTAGTTTTATTTCTTAGACTTCTAATATTTATGGCAGCAAAAGTTAGATTGCTGGGGTTTGGGGCTGATTGTTGATGGGTTAGAATACTGTGTAGAAGAGAATTGTCTTGAAGTTAGTTGTGATAGGTGGGGCCAGGATTAGGGTGAATGCCTACTGCCAGGATAATTTTAATATATTGGGGTATTACTGATTCTTGCTTTTTAGAAAGTATTTTCCATCTAATTTTATTTTGATTTGAGGAGGAATGGAGTTAGTCTATTTCTGGAGTAAATATGATGGGTGTTGTGATGAAGGGAGACAATGCCAGCACAGCTATCTGGAATTTTGTAAATGATTATATGTCATTTATGAATATCAACATGATTTATATAAGACACTTCTGTTACAACTGTATTAGAACTGTATGTCATGTGTATACCAAACTGGTTTGTACAGACATGTGTGTTGAAAAGGTATTTTATAAAGTGTTTGTATTTGAAATACATCCACAGTGAGCCCTACTGGAAGAAAACAGAAATGTATATTCACTATTGTAACTGCCTAAATGTATATATTTTAACAGTTAAAAATGGAATACAGGATGGTAACTTTTGTCCAGCAAATATTAGGAAAATAGCTGAAATTAAATTACTTTATATGCTGTGCAATGAAAGATGGTATCTTTTAGTTTCCAGTGCAGCTAGCGACATAGAGTCTATGCTGAGAAGCTTTCTGTAGTGTCTTTAGGGTGAATTAATTACTGGACTTGAAAGCATAAAGGAATGCGATTGTTTTATGACTTCCAGTATCTACCAAAGATCTGAGGTCTATGCATTTTCACAGGTAGATGCTAAAATACTGCCAGATTCATCAATGTTTCTTTGGCCTGGGAACTAGGAGTCAGATGACAAGAAATTATGTCATTCTGCAAGCTATCCGAGCAATCATATTTTAGATATTAATTTGAGAAGTCTCTTAGTGAGACAGAGCATTCTGCATTCTGTCTTGGACCGGACAACTAGAAGATCCATTCACCCCATCTGCCTTGCTCTAATGAAGTAAGTTTCTAGGGAACAGTATAATTCTCTTTGATACAGTCAGGAATATAGTAAAGCTTAGTTTAGATATTTTTCTTTATTTATTTGAGACTGTCCTGCAATGCTGTTATAAATATTTCCTGTGGTTTTGAACTCAGATGTCACTGAAATATATATTTAATATTGTCTTGTTATTTTATTAATTATTATTAAATATATTTAAACATTTCATTGTGGCTGATTTGTGTACCAATAACACTTTGTTTTACAGCACAATAAACCACTCCCATGCCTGATAAAAAAGTATATATATATTTAGAAAGCTTGTGAGGAAATTATTACTCTATTTTTGTTTTACTTGGATCGCTTGTCTGTGTACTTAATAAAGGATTTTCGACTGGAAACAGACTGCCTGCCTTGCTTGGATTACTTTCGAATACGTAGTAATGCTGTAGAATTATATATTTTCTATTATTACTTTTTGACTTGACGAGTTTACATTCGCTACTTCTACTACTATTGTCTGATCTGATTAATATACAGTGATTAACTAGAAATATATGGACTAAAAATCTTCCACACAGAGAAGTTTCTTACACTGTTTTGTTTTTAGACCCACTACACTTTAGTGGGTTGTTTTGAGACTTCGGGGATACCACGGAGATTACTTGTTTTAAGTTTTTAGATTACTTGCATATTTATTTGGTGACACTGTGTGGACTACTCCTAATAGCCTTGCTCTTGGTCAAACTACCATTTGTATTACTATTAATATTACACAGTAAGATTGGACACCCTTTGTTAAAGGCTATACAGTAGCTGATAAGGAGTGACTGGTGGCAATAATAACTACCTTATAGTCTGGGCAGAATGGGGAATAGCTAATAACCCTATGTCAGCCTTTCCCAGTTGTGTGTGTAATTCAAACCTCAAAGAGTGTGTATGTCAACTACTTGGGCAGGGGCATGTAGTACTCTTTGGACATAGAGGGTGTTGGAGGACTTGGTTTGGTCACTTAGCTGAGACCTCAATTCTATAGCTGTGCCAGTGGGGAGTGTTACTATGGATCTGGAGAAAGAGTGAGGAACCAGCCCAAGACTGACTGAGGTCACTGTGTGCTCTTAAGGGAAACTGCAACTGATGCAGAGAGCTGCATCTGGAAATACTGTGGGTGTACTTGACATCCCCCAGTGTATGTCCTCCACTGTTGCCAGTTGTGAGGATTGAAGCTCCTTGATTACTGGTCCAGTGGAGGGTCATCACAGATGTCATTAAATAGGTTTGGTGTGATGTGTGAAGAGTTTAAAGATAAGTATAAATAGGTAGTTGGGACAAAGTTGCAGAGATGTTAAGAACTATTAGTGAGTCACAGTAGGATGAGAAGTCACAGTAGGATGAGAGATGTCTCAGTAGTAGAAGAATACAGGGTAAATAGAAAAGTAGCATGATTAGTTAAGGAAATCTATTTTATATATGGCAGGTAGTAGAGAAGTAGGAATCAAGAAGCAGGCATGAAAGTTTCAGGGTTGTAGGATATTTAGCAGTGGTGGAGTCTGAAAACTGGTAGAAAGCACATAGGAAGGAAACATTTTCTATGAAGGAAGAGAGTTAGGTTGTCCTGGTATCTTCTCTTATGTCTCCAAAATCAAGAAATAGAGGGGTTTAAAGGACAGAGTATGAGGATGTAGTTAAGATAAGAAGTAATGAGGGGTTATTTGGGGAAAGTAGAGGTTAAAACGTAGAATATTATTTATTTAGTATTTATTTGTATGTGGACTGGGAAAGTCCAATTAGGCAGAGCTCATTTTCAGTGGAGGCCCAAGGACTAAAGATCCATCACATTTAGTTTATATTAACAAGTGAATTCCAGACACTTCTCAGAAAAACAGCTGCATTTTTCATGAAAAACAAACATAATTACAAGACAGGTATATACAGTAAAGTATTTACATCAACACTTATAAGTCTATATAGTTCTTGTAGCTTTAAAAATCTTGCAGGAATTAAATGAATTGATACTGCAAAAGGGAAAACAGTGTTGCAAAGAAGTTTAGTGGTCTTACATTCAGTAAAGAAAGGTTTTCAAGGAATTCAATGTAGGCAATAAAGTTAAGTTATAAAATTATGTAGGAAGGTAGATTTTAGTATTGTATAGGTTTGCAAAGAGTTCAAGAGCTATAATGAAGTATGTTATAAAATTATGTTGGAGGGGAGGGGAGATATTAATAGTGTATAGAAGGATAGTGATATGAGCATATGACTGAGAGAGCATGACATAGGATTAATTCTATTTAGGTTGCCTGTTTCAAATAGATTGGTACTGTTGGGAAGGGGTCTAAGTATGAATGGCTATAGTGCAAAGCAGTATAGGAAGGAGGAATGTTGTTGGGAATGATGATAAATGCTAGAGGGAAGTTGATAAATAGGAAAATCCAAATAGGAGTGCTTGTAGGGTAATAGCAAGGTTGCTTGAGGAGGGTTAGGGAATGGGTGTTTCAGGTGAAATATGTAAGAGGGGTGGGTCTGATATGAGGGGTAAGGTAGGGGAGTGAAGCAGGCTTCCCATGCTCACGTCAAATTTTACAGAGAACAATCAGTTTATAACCAGAACAAAGCAATTAATAAGGAGGCACACGGTAGAACAAGTTTTCTGTCATTTACTGAATACAGAAGTCAGTAAGCTAGGGAGACTAAGTAACTGGCATATACACTGTAATCTACTGGCCAAAAGAAGGGACAGTGGCCAACTTAGTAAGTGGTCCTTAAAGTTCAAAGTCAACTCCTTTGAAGGGAATCATAGTCACTTTCCAGTACAGGGCAGGCGCATTAATTCACAATAAGGCTCTTCATGTTAAACATGCATACATTGCCCAATAACAGAGACTTCAGTGAAAACATTTGGGAGATGGGTCTTGTTGCAAGGCTCCTGCAGTACTGAGGGTAGGGTTGGATGTAGTGATCACAGGCTGTGAAGGGAAAGAAAAGAGAAAAACACTAAACTGTAATATTACATTGAGGCAATAAAATTAGTATGTATTCCTAGAGACGGAGGAAGGACCATGGTAAGTCAAGGCAAGAGAGTATGGGGTATTGTAAGAGTAAAGTGAAGGTAAGAAAGTTTAGGAATGTAAGTTCAAAATAGGTTTAACAGGAGGTATATGGTACAGAATCACAGTACTGCATTGTATAGAGCAAATTATCATAACATGGCACTGCACTGATAAGCACAACATAAAACCATCACTTAGTAAGCATTCATTGGATTAACCAGCATGTCAGAAGAGTATTATTTATATCAAAACACTAGCAACTAACATTACATACATACTTGTTAAAGGGCACAGGCTCAACATACATAAAGCTTATTTGACCTGAATGAAATCGATACAAATACAACACACTACCAAGGTATTTTCCTTGTTCTACATACTGTTGGAACAAATAATATAAAGGTAATAACATATGACACATACCTGCACTGTGAAGGAAGATGGTGACTGAGTGGAAGTGGAGACAAAGGTGAGCGAATATTTATCATACATTCTACTGCAGTGACCCTCTAACCCTCAGGTGTATTATTACAGACAGCAATCAGTTTATAGCCAGTACAAAGCAATTAACAAGGAGGCATATGAACTGGTTTTATTTCATTTACTGAATGCAGAAATCAGGAAGCTATCTAGACCAAGTAACTGGCATATACAGTGCAATTTACTTGTCAAGATCAGTGACAGTGACCAACTTAGTAAGTGGTCTTTAGAGTGTGAGGTCTACTCCTTTGTGGGGGAACAGCACAGCCACTGTGCAGCACAGAGCAGGCACATATTTGACTAGCAAAGTTAGTACACATCAAGGCTCTTCATGTTAAACTTGCTTACACTGCAAAATGACAAAGGTTTCAGTAAAAACATTTGGGAGTTGGGCCTTGTTGCAGAGTGTCTGCAGTATTTACTTATTTTATTTATTGGCATTTGATTACCAGGAAAGTCGACTGGGTAGGAGCCTATTTTCAGGGGAGGCCCAGGAAGAAAAGCTCCACAGTATTACAAAAATATATTAAGAACAGTAGCTTTACAACCTTTAAAAATAATACAGAGAAACAATTGTAGTTTAAATATTTATACCAAATTAGACATAATATGAAAACATTGGTTAAGACTAGATAGAAGTTACATGGCAATGATTTAATAGTTAGAGAAATTTCAGACAGTTTATAAAGCAATTAAAGGTAAGTTAGTATAGTACAAGCATGAATTGCAAATTGAAGTGAGAGAAAAGCAGGCTTATGGTATATCTAAAGAGAATGCTAGAGAAGAGAAATTAATAGAAGTGAGGAAGTGAGTGAAGAAGGGAAATTAAGGCAGTATTAGGTATGAATAGGTATTTGTTCAAATTTAGGGATATCATTTATCCTGGTGTTGAGCAAGAGCAGAGCCATCTTTGTAGTGGGGCCAGGATTTGATGCAGTGACCACAGGATATTGCAACATTTATTTAGAATTTTATTTATTTATGTTACATTTGTTCACTGGGAAGGTCTGACTGGACACAGGTCCTGTTTCAGCAGAGGCCTGGGGAGAAAAGCTCCACAATTTACATCTAACTATATACAATATATAATACAATACAGCCAAATCTCAATTACAGGGCACTAGACAAATACAACTACAGTTAAAATGCATGTTCTTGTGAGACAGACAAATTACTACATAGGTATATATCATGTATGGTACATGCATTTATAATTCAACTGACGAGTACTATATATATATATATATATATATATATTTATATATATATATATTTAATAAAGAGTGTAAGATATGGATAGGAACAGTAAGATAGGAAAAGTAGGGAGAGTGGTATTAGATTTATAGAGATGAAAGAGTGGATAGAGTTTAGGTAGTATTAAGTCCAGAGTCTGAAAAATAGAGTAGAATAGTCCCAGCCTGGACAGTTGCAGAGCTATGTGTTTGATAGGTGTATTTTGAGAGAATTTTTAAAGTGTTGTATCGAAGCAGTGGAAGAGATGGCAGGGGGCAGTTTATTCCATTCTTTACATATTGCATGAGAGTATAAGGAGGTACCAACAGCATTGTCGGGTTTCATTACATTGAGAAGAAACTTATTATTGGAGTGTAGGTTCCTCAAACTAGTGCATGGAGTTAGTAAGTGTTGTAAGGCCAGGTTTTTTGGGGGAGGTGAAGGATTCTATGTGCTAGTAGGACTTGATTGTAGAGTACTAGGTCTGGAAATTTGAGCCAATTGAGTTGTTTAAGGGCAGTGCAGTGATGTGTTTTGTATTAGCTATTGGTAGCGAATTTGGCAATCTTAATATAGCAACTACTGTAGCTACTTTGTTTAATTCAGAATTTCTAAGATTGGTGAAGATTGGGGAGGTGTATAGGAGTGTGGAAATGAGATGGGTACGTGCTATAGTGGTGCTAATGGTGTCTGTTAGGAACTGTTTATTTCTGTAAAGTGTTCCTAATTTTTTATGCACTTATCTATTGTATGCAAGATGTGGACATCGAATGTCATATTGTGATCGATCTCTATGCCTAGAAGTTTGGTATGTGTGACAGGAGATATAATAGTGTTGTGCGAAATGATGTTGAAGGTGGTATCAGCATATGTGTGATGAGTGGGCTGGAAAATTAGTAGTTTTGTTTTATTAAGATTTAGTATTAGTTGAGAGTTGGGGAGCCACTTCTCTACAGAAAAAAAGGAGGCCTGAGTATGTTGTAAGACTTGGAGGGAAGATGATGCATAGATTAGTGTGGAGTTATCTGTGTATTGGATGACTGTTGGGTGCAGTGTAGATGTGTGGAGGTCATTAGTGAATATAGAGAATAGTAGTGTCCAAGAACAGAACCTTGTGGGACCCCTAGAGTCACAGGGAGAATAGAAGACAGTTCCTGATGCCATTTAACTCTCTGCTATCTCCCAGTTAGGTAACTGAAACCATTCAATTGTAGATTGACTAAGATTCAGTTCAGATAGAGCAGTAACAAGTTTCCTGTGGTTCACCATATCGAAAACTTTGGAAAAATCTAGGAAGATAGCAGAAACAAATTTATCATTATCCCTGTGCTCATTAACTGTGTGAATAAAGGACAGCGAGCAGTGGTGGTTCTATGAAAAGGCTTAAATCCATATTGAGTGTTTGAGAGCAGATTCTGAGTATGACGATATTTCATGACTTGAGTGTGTATACACTTTTCAAGTAATTTGGACAAGGGATACAGGATAGCAATAGGGCGGTAGTTTGTTAGCTCCCTAGAGTTGCTGCCTTTATGTAATGGCATTATTTGTGAAATTTTCCAGATTCTGGGAACTACTTCAGAAATGCATTAATTGATGAGGATTGCTACTGGGTATGCTATTACTTCAGTGGCAATTTTTAGAAATTCTGCTGGCAGTTGGTCAGCAGCTAGAGAGGTGGGTTTTAGTATATTTAGTAGATTTTTATTGTACTCACAGAGACAGGTTGCAGGGTGAAACCATTTTGATTTATGGGAATATCTGATTCAGCATTGGAAGATGGAGGGATTTGGGAATTTGTGAGTTTTAAAATGGGTCAGTAAAGTATTGGTTGAATTGAGTGGCTATGGTTGAACAGTTATCTATGGTCTTGGGGGGGGGGGTCCTGGCTGGAGGATGTTATTAATTGCAGGCCAAAATTATTTTGGATTATTTTGATGTTTTGTTTGAATATCATGGTAGTAGTTAGTCTTGTCTGTCTTTATCATTTTATTTGCTTTGTTTCTTAATTCTAGGTATTCCTGCTTTGAGTTATAGGGACCTGTTTTATTCCAATTGGACCAAGCTTTGTCTCCTGCACGAAGCAAAGATCTAGTTTCTTTGTCCAGCCATGGAGCAAGGTTTGATTTGATTCTGATGGTTCTAGGTGGAACATGGAAGTTTAGGATGTTTAAGAAAGTGGTGTTGAAGTAATTAACAGCTTCCTCAAGACTTAGACATTTGACAGGTTTCCAGTCACAAAACTTTAGTGTTGAGATAAAACTAGTAGCATTAAATTATTTTTTATTTTGTTGATGGAAAGTGGGGGATTTTATTGGAGATGTGCAATGTCTTAATAGGAATGTAGATGAGTGATTACTGAGGCTGTCAGGGAGACAACCTGAGTGAATAATTTGGGTCTGGCGTTTCCTGGGGAAGTGAATTTGTTGCTCAATGGAGTATGTTTTCTAGAGTGGGGATGTTATTACCGGGTGGGAAGTAGCAACCGATTATGTTGATTGTTTTTCTCTGGTTAATTGAGATGGTAGTAGAAATGATTTTACTGGTATCAAAACAGTTTGAGTTTGTAATGTGGTAAGGTTTAGGTGATTTTTAAATATCACAGCTACCCCTCCACCCTTTTTGGTAATGCTGTCACTATGTAGAATATTGCAACCTGGTGGAACTATTTCTTTATTTGAGATGTCAGGTTTTAACCAAGTTATTGTTATTATCACTATATCTCGTGAATAGTGGGAAAGGTTGACATGAGGGTCTTGGACTTTGCTTGATATGCTTCTTGCATTGATGTTTAAAATTAGAAGGTCTGTAGTTTTTCTGGAGAGGTAGGTTAGGGTATGGATTGTGTATTGCATTTTAGTGTGAGTACCTGGCTTTGAAGGACCTGGGTTAGGGTGCATCTCCACTCAGAGACAGTCTAGATGCTATGTCTGTGAGTGTTTCTATTAATTTAGTAATGTATTTGTCATAAAGTAGAGATATATTTGTGGAGTGATGAGAAGGTAGTATGTGTAATATTGTGATGTGATGAGTGGGAATATTAAAGATAGCTGAGTGGATGTGGAGTTTGAGGGAGTTGAGTTTTTAGATCGATAAGACAGAGGTGGCATGGTTAGGCAGAGAGGCAGGTGGGATGTTGTGATAGAAGATGTGTGGGTGAGTAGAATGAGAGTAGTAATTATAATTATATGAAGTGAAAACATGATGTAGGTGTATTTCAAAACAGGTGCTCAGAGAAATTTGAAGATTTTAAGTGTGTATGGGAATATAGTTTTTATGGCTGAGAAATTTGTTAGTTGTGATAGATGTACAGACTGGGACTGTGAGTTGTGTAGCTGACAGGTGAGATTGGTATTGAATTGGTTAATGGATTAAGTATTGTGATTTGTCAGTGAGAGGAGTGGGAGTGGCATTTAGAGCATAAATTAAAGGAAGGGGGTGCTTGAGATGGGGTGGGGGTAGAATGGGTTGCACCATCCTCCGAGGAGAAACCTACAGAAACAATCAGCAACTGGGTAAGTTTTATGTATCAGTACCAATGGAGCAACTGTTCATTAACTTTGCAGTACAAGGATTTTGCCAGTAACTTTTATACTTTCAGTACATTTGGCGTACATAATTAATTATTTTCCTACAACACTTTTCATGATTTAGAAATACAATATACTGTCCGATACCTAACTCCTACTGTTCTACCACGCTTACTGAAGGTACATGCAGGAGGCAGTTAGAAGGGATAGAGATGAATGGTATGGGGGGGGACATGCTGTGGGTAGGGTCCATGCTTGGTGTGCTCACCTTTACAAACTATTCTGCCTTCCAATAATAGAGCGGTATTTGTTAGTTTCAGAAAACTTTTAAGATGAGTCCAGAAAGCAGATACACACAACATTATGACAGGGAGTTTTACTTAGGGACCATCTGCTGCTTAAGGATGTTTGCACTTCAGTTGAATGGTGCAACTTTGTTACAGAGTTATTTATCTAAACAAGATAGAAACAAATGTGTTAAGCTCAAGGTGTAAAGGCTAGCAGAAACAGTATGATAGCAGTCTATAAACATTCAGTATACAAGAGAAGACTTGGTAGTTTGGAAAGCTTACACTTACTTAATATGCAACAGTGTCGCTAATTTAAAAACATTAGAAGAAGATGGAGTGAAGGGTGAAATATATAAGGAAACAACTAATGTAAGTTAAATTTCTTTGGCTGCAAAGACACAAATAATGCAAGATATAATACTTAGCTACAGACCATAAGAAGGAGGGAGATAGAAGGCAGAGAGCTGTGCGGCTTTGAAATAATTGACAATACAGCAGTTAAAAGCACTTTCCACAAGCCAAGTCTAAGTACTCAAGATTTTAAGCCAGCATTAACACACTAGCATAAACACATCTGTAGTATCATACATAGCATATTCCTAATCCATAATGCAATCCAGTTAAGTTTTTTTACATAGATAACAGCAGTACATACCACAAGATTGCTACAATCCAGATATTGTCCTAGCTGCAATTTATCTTACTTCAATCAGAAAAACATTTCACATTGCATTGCAGAAGTCAGAATTTCTACAAGGAAATGGATCAAACCACAGGGTTGTAGTCTAGTGAATATAAGAGACACGAGCCACGAAAGTTTACCTAATCAGCATACGAGACACAAGCCATGAAAGTTTACCTAATGAGCATACCTCACGGGATCTACCTGAGGAAGGGTCAGTTTAGAAATGAATTTAAAAATGGCACCCCTGGTGTTTGATATTGGTCAAGTTTGGGGCAGGGGCGATTACTAAGAAACCATGCTTATTGGTTCATTAGGGTATGACATGCATGCTAACAGGTAATGCACCATCCTCCAAGGAGAAACCACCAGAAACAATCAGCAGCTTGGTGAATTCTACATATCAATACCAATGGATCAGTTGTTCATTACCTTTACAGTACAAGGATTTTACCAATAATTTTTATAACTTCAGTACTTTGGGTGTACATAATTATTTGATTTACTACATCCCTTTTCATGAATCAGAAATATGGTCTGTTGTCTGATACCTAATCCCTACTGTTCTACCACGCTTACTGAGGGTAGATGCAGGAGGCAGTTATAAGGGATAGAGATGTATGGTATAGGGGAGGGGGACACACTGCGGTAGGGTCCATGCTTGGTGTGCTCACCATTATAAACTATTTTGCCTTCAAATATTAGAGCAGTGCCTGTTATTTACAGAAAACTTGGAGTCCAGAAAGCAGATACATACAACATTATGACCGGGAGTTTTACTTAGGGACCATCTGCTGGTTAAGGATGTTCATACTTCAGTTGAATAAGCAGACCTTAGTGAAGGGTGCAACTATGTTGTAGAGAGAATGGTGAGACTTTTTTATGTAGAGTTATGCATAACGTTATGACAGGGAGTTTTACTTACGGACTGTCTGCTGGTTAAGGATGTTCGCACTTCAGTCGAATAAGCCAACCTTAGTGAAAGGTGCAACTATGTTGCAGAGTGAATGGTGCGACTTTGTTGCAGAGTTATGTATATCTTTATGACATGGAGTTTTACTTAGGACTGTCTGCTGGTTAAGGATGTTCGCACTTCAGTTGAATAAGCCGGCTTTAGTGAAGGCCAAATGACAAAGTTCTCACGGAAAACTAACGGGAGTTGGGCCTTGTTGCAGAGCTCCTGCAGTATCAGGTCAGGACTGGATGTAGTGACCACAGGCTATTGCTTAATGACAAAATTCCAAGTGAAAACTTTCAGGAGTTGGGCCTTGTTGCAGAACCTCCATAGTATAGGTATCAGGATTGGATGTAGTGACCCAAGGCTTTTGCACAATGACAAAGTTCTCAGTGAAAACTTTCAGGAGTTGGGCCTTGTTGCACAGCTCCTGCAGTATCAGGGTCATGTGAATACAGGCTCTGTACTGTGAAGGAAGATGGTGACTGAGATTTTATATATATATATATATATATATATATATATATATATATATATATATATATATATATATTATATTATTATACATACAGACATGTATAAATATATATTATATATATGCACACACGTATAAATATATATATATATATATATATATATATATATATATATATATATATATATATATATACATGTATTTATTATTTACATATGTATATATATTATCGATCTATATATATATATATATATATAGCTATAGAGATATACATACACATGTATATTGCTTCAGTGAATAATCTTCATTCAGCAGTCCGCTCACATACTTAACTATCAATTTCTGAACTAAAAACATTCTAAATCATAAATGTTCAGTAATTATTTAATACAGAAAGCTAAAAACACATTCATTAACACCTGATTTATGTGCTGTACTGTACTGGCTGTGGTTCAGCTATGCATCACTCGTCTCTTCCAAATTTCAAGCTATGTTCTTTGGAACCAAGCCCAGACTTCAAAACTTCACCATGCTGCTGTAGGCTAAAATTTGTGATGCATTAGAAACAAAATCGTCCTCATTGTTTAATTACCACAATGTTATGGGTGACCAGTCTCTTAATGTTTACCTCTGCTCAAGCACTTCTACCAGACTGACAAAACACACAGAACTAAAAGTGATTTTTCCTTTACAGACTCATTCTTTTTCTCTGTTATGTTTGCTCTTATGTTTACTGTATGCCTTCTGCATCCTCACAGGCTTTGCACACTACGCCGACCTCCTTCAATGATTAGATATATCATTCCTCTACCCACTTCTATAATATTTTTCTAAATCCCAACTTCCTTGTTACCTATCTTCTTCAGACAACCCATCTCCAAATATTCCTACAATAAGAGTTGAAATGGGACCCACCTGCATTACTTCCTTGCCCCATCACCAGACAAAATAAAAACAACAGCCCCTCTGTGCTTGTTTCCATCCTCCCATCTTTCCTTTGAAACTTAAAATCACATTTGTTCCAAAATGCTTATAACTTGCCCTATGTCCACATCTTCTGGTCATTCTCTTTTAATGAACTTTACTTAAAATGTGTGTATGCAAATCCACAGAAATGTGAAATGAAGTGGCTTGTCATAAGCTAAAGTGATTTTGCTTTTCTGAAACATCTAAGCCTCCAGGTTTCCTATTGTTTTTTTGCTATGGATATATAATGAACATTTACTTGCATTATCACATTGCATGAAGAAATTACTACAAATAGCTTCATAAATTGATAATAAACAGTCACTGGGATTATTAAGAACAGAAGCAAACAAGCCTCTTGAGTTACTATGCATTTCACCTGAGATAATCTACTTTTTCTAAAATGGCTGTGCAGGATAACCCATTCATGTATCAAGATTAACACTGAAAGCAGTCAGAAAACTGTTGTCTTTGACATCAGAGCAGTTGCAAGAGTAGGACAAGAGGAGTATCTGCTCCAGGCAAAAATAGTTATTCGACCCAGTCGGTGCTTTATTGTAAGCTCTGCCCTGCAGTACCTCTGGACTGCAAATCATGAATGCTTATATAACAGCATATTTAAAAACTGTAACAACTAGAGCCTTACTATTGAAGGAAAGGGCTTTGCCAAACTGTAACAAGAATATCCTTGCTGCAGTTCATAAATGGGATTTTTTGTTTCTGGCAGTCTGCAGCTTTTTTTCTTCCAGAGGATCATTTGTAGGCTTGCCAAAAGATCCCATATCCCATGTACCCATTTCATATGTACCCATTGACTTGAACAGTTAATACCTAGCTTTGATCCCTTTCAATGAGGGCTTGAGGGGCCAGACCTAGGTTCATAGCTTCATAGGAGGTTACTAGGCTAATGGCCATAGGGCCTTTACAAACCTAGCCATGTTTTACCCATGTTCCCTAACTGATGGTTAGACAGTCTTTATTTGCAGGGCGAGTCGATGAGCAGCACTGACTGCCCCTGTCCATGAGGAACATAGGTGCCACCCCCAAGGTGTATTTACGGCCTCCCATCCAACTGTCTAGGTCATTGAGGAGCTCTGCTTCATGTGAATTGGGAGTTTATTCCAAAGATGTGGCAATCTCTGGGAGACATATCTGTCTCTTCAGCATGTTATGTTGATGCCACAGGCTTGGTTGATATCTCTGGATGAGTGATTCTTGTTCCATTTGATTTGTAGACATGCAGCATTTCCATTAAGGCAGAGTCAGAGGCTGCTCTGTAGGCCAGGCAAAAGTCACCTCTCAGCAGCCTGTAGGATACAAAATACAATAACAGGGCTTTTCAGTCTTTCCATGTAAGTCATGTTTTGGAGGTCCTGAATTTTCTTGGTGAGAAACCTCTGTGGTCTCACCAGCTGCTGTAGGTGTCTGGTGAGGAACATGCAAAAGGGAGCATTGTAATCTAATAGTGGTCTAATGAGGGTCGAGTAGAGAGGAATTTTAACAGCCTTAGTCTCGGATGCAATGCCCTTACTTATGAGATAAGCAAGGTAGAAGGCTTTCCTTACCACTGTGGACACACAGTGATCAAAGTTTAGATTGCTGTCAACATGTGTTTCCAAATCTCGCACCACTGGGTTTGAGACTGGGGGGCTGCCGATATTGTAATTTGCAGGGACATTCTCTTTGTCAAAGGTGATAATAATGCACTTTTTTGCATTTAGTTTTAGTATGTGGCTTTGGCACCAATCATTGTCTGTGTTAGTCCCTTTTGTAATATGTTAACATTGAGGGACTCAGTGACTGCGGTCATTTTGCAATCATCAGTGAATTTGGAAGCCACAGGCTGTTTACTTTTGCCTGGACTTCTGAGAAATAGATTCCAAACAGTAGACGGCCTAGCACAGATCCTTGTGGTACACCACTGGTAAATGGTGTATTGGTAAAGGTGGACTCCCCACCTTTGACAGTATGCATTACTGTCAGCAAGCCAGTTGGCTACCCATCTACTGATGTATGGGTTAATCGCCAGCTGGGAGAGTTTCTCAATGATACCTGAGTGGGGGATTGTGTTGAAAGCCTTGGCCAATTCCAGATAGTATGTACTGTTTTGCCTTCACCCAGGGCTTTGGTGACATTCTCACAGAAGTTCACTGGGTATATTAAACATGATCTACTCTTAACAAAGCCAAACTGGGTCAGGTCAAGAGTTTGAAGGTTGCATTGTCCTTATTGATAAGGTCCATGATGATTATTTCCATGCTCTTGCAGATAAGGCTGGTTAAGCTTATAGGTCTATAGTTCCCAGGGTTAGTTGATCGACCCCCTTTGTGCAATGGGATTACTCTTGCTGTTCTCCACTCTGCTGGAACAAAGCCAGAGCTCAGGGTGTGGTTAAAGAGAGTACTAAGTGGTTCCACTAGGTCTTTGTTTTAGATTGGTTAATAAGCAGCCTGGGATGTTATATGGTCCCACAGAGGCTGTGTTTTGGCCATAGATAGCACGGACATGACCTGCTCTTTGGACATACTAGGTAGAGGACTGGCATCAGGTATGCTTTGGGATATGGCTGGTGGAGACAAGGGGGTGAAGTCTGCAGCAAATCTGTTAGCTAGCAGCTTGGCAATTTCCTCTGGTTCAGTATGAGTGGTACTGTCCACTATAAGTTTGGCACACAGCTGGGCATTCCCTTTTAGATTCTGGACATAGCTAAAACGTGCCTTATGATTATCCTTAGCTAGGAATGCTAATTTACTCCTATAATTGACTTTAGAGGACTTTACAAGATATCTGATTTGCTTGTTCAAATTGTGGAGGCTATTCTTCTTTTGCTGAGTAAGTTCCTATTGTTTTTAGATAACAGTTTTTTCCTATTGTTATATAACCTATTTATACTTGAGGTCCACCAGGGTGGATTGTTTTTTCTGAAGGACCTTGTTTTGATCCAGTCAAGTACAGCTAAGTATATACAGTTGTTTACTCTGCATAGCAGTCATTGCTGGCTGCATTAGTGGGAGTTTTGAAACTTTTTATACCATCGCTTAGTAGGCTGTAGTTGGGAGAAAACTTTCAGTTTGTTTTTCTCCTGTGGGGGTGTCAGGTCTGATCATTACTGCTGTTCCAGGGCATTTGTATTGGCAAAGTCCAGGAACCTCAGGGCGAGCATATTTGTGCTCATGTATTTCTCCCAATTGATGGAAGGATAGTTCAAATCTCCCATGACCAAAGTGTTTGGTTGTATAGTGAGTGACTCTAGCAAGTCCAGGTAGGTGGTATGCTTCTCTTGGTTCATGGTGGGGAACCTGTAGCTAACAATGATTTGGTGGGGTGTTTTATCTATAGTTAGTTGGACCTGGAGTAGCTCAAGTCATACTGTTTAACTAGTCTCAAGATGTATTTATTTGGTTTTAATGACAATAGATACACCTCCACCTCTGGTTCTTTCACACTGTTTTTGAGGTCTGAATGTGTAGATGGCATTATAGCCTTGTACAGCCAGGAGGGCTCTCTATGGCCATGAACCGTGTCTCAGTGACTGCAGAGATATTTAGGATCCTAGCATTAAGCAGCATAACCTTGAATTTGTCTTGAGTGGATTTTTTTTTTACGTCAGGAATTTTGTTGTTTTGACATTGCCTAAAATAGGCACTATGGGGCAGGCAAGCATCTTTGCCAGTATCTGAAAACCTAGAGGAGACAGGTGAAGACCATTTCTGGCAATGTCAACCATGTCTTCCCAGGCTGACAGATACTGGATCCCCCTGGACTGACACCAGAAGCTAAGCCAATTGTTGATGTCAATCATTTTTTGTTTATACTGTGGCATTATCCTGGGTGAAGGTAGAATGCACTTAGGACTAGGGTCATACCTGCCTGGGACCCATAATCTGAGAGTTCAGTCATGTATCTTTTCATATAGTCCAGAGAGGTATGTCTCAAGTCATTCAGCCCAACATGTGCTATGACAGAATCATACATTCAACCCAACATGTGCTATGATAGAGTCGTACATTCAGCCCAACATGTGCTATGATAGAGTCATACATTCAGCCCAACATGTGCTATGATAGAGTCATAACAGTAATTGCTGTTGACTGACTTGAGTGCATACGTGATTTGATGGATCATGGTGCATGACAGGTAGTTGACCATGACTTCCTCCTTGTCCAGCCTGGTGAGAGGGACATCTGTGTGTCTCACTATGGAGTCACCTTTGACCAGGACATTTGGTTATAAGGTGTTTTGCTTCAGGGGCTTACTAGCTGAGACACTGGTGTATGTGTGTGTTATTATGTGTAGTGGATTCTATTTGCTTTGCAGTGTGTGCAAGTGGTTTGTGCTTGGGAGGTCTCTGATATTTTGGTAGGTTTCTACTGAGTACCTCTGCATATGTGGGTTTATGTGTTGCGACCTTGTTTTGTGTGAAAGGTAATGTGTGTGTGGTGACAACCTGTCTGATGTCTGGTTTGTTGTATCATGACAAAATTAATTCCAAATACATAGTATAATTACATCTCTCACATATTGTATATGTTTGTTTTAGGAGTGAGCCTCAGGATGCCCATATCAGTGAGGCTGCCCAGAGAAATGGCTGGAAACGGACTGTCCATTATGGCAGGTTTTTACATTAACTACTATTGAGGAGTGAGCTAGTTTGACCATCTGTTTAACGCTAGAGGTTTAAATGTATACCAGTGCTTCTCAGTGCACAACTGAGTTACTCACAATGAGGCAGAGAAGCTTGGGAGGGTTCCACTAACAGATGTCTAGTGAAAATTGTCTTTCAAGCCATTTGCATCTGTACAGGGCACCAATAAACCCCATTGTGCAGCTCTGTGCAAATGCAAGACTTAAGTACAAATGAGAATAAAGACTATTAAGTTAACCTACCAATGGGAAAGCACACAATGAGCTTTCCTCCAGTAATCTCCAGCTCAGATGAGGCTGAGATAACACACTTCAGCTACAAGGATGCAGACAGGGCCCTCTTACTGTAAGATGGCTCGATAGTGCACAAGTGTTACAATACAGTCTAGATTTAGCAGATCTGAATCTAGTCTATGCTATGTGCTAGCAAAGCAACAGAACAGCTTTTTTTATGTGCAGAACATACAGTAAAAATCAGCAAAATGAGGCAGCAAAGTGATCAAATACAGTCAGCAAAGTGCAAAGAAAACTCAAAAAGTACTTTTTTTTCAATTTTAGCAGTGGATGCTTTGGATTTATGCAGAATCTTTCCTAACCTCTGACAAAAGTCACCAAGCATTGAGCATCCCCTGTTAAAACAGCAGAAACCTGCACAAATGCGAGGCTAAAATACAAACAGGAATAAACACTTTTAAGCTAAACTATCAATGAGAAAGCACACAATGAGCTTTCCTCCAGTAATTTCATAAGCAGCTCCAGTTAAAAGAGCCTCCCAAAGATGGAAATCAAGCACTGTACCCTATGTCTGTGAGTCAAACACATTAACCATTATACCAAACCAAAATCTTTTCAAAATGTGGCCCTCTTACTGTGTCATAATGACTTTTGTTGCCTAAGTCACTGTTGTCTGACACAACTGACTGACAGCCAGATTCAAACCTTCTGTCATTCATACTACATGCTCTACAGAGTTTTGTATTGACTGCATCTCTCACAGCAGATAGTCTTGGTATATGTATTTACGATCATCCATCCATCCATCCATCCATCCATCCATCCATCCATTCATCTAAGTTATGTTTAAAGAGGGTCAGTGAGCTACTTTGCTTTATATCAAGGAGTCTATTCCATAGAAAGAGATTCTCTTGGAGAGATATCCATCTCACCAGCAGGACCTATTTATGTTTTGGTGGAAGTTGAGTTCTCTTAGTCGGTGTTTAGGATATTTGTTTTATGGATGTGCAAGAGGTCAGACAGGACTAGATCCTTCAAGGCTCAGTAGACTTGAGAGAATTCCCGTCTCAAGAGTCTCAAGTAATCAGAAAAAAGAGAGAGCACTTTAAAATGGTCTGTGCAGTACAGGAAACATATGCCCTCAATTGTTTTGGTGAAGAAATGCTGCAACTCCCTAAGCTAAGTCATATGATTAGACAAGTGCATACCAAAGTGGGCATTATAGTCTATTATTAGATAATGGGCAAAACATACACTGCCACCCTGACTGGAGAACGGATGTTCTCTACCAGTGCGTTAATGTACAGGTAAGGTTTTGTAAGACACAGAAGCATACTGAGCTTTCATGAAGCTCAGACAGAAAAAAAAAAGCAACTGACCATCATCATCTATGCTCCCTAAATACGGTTTGCTTTTAGCGAGTATTATAACGGTAGCAATAATAATAATATGAAGAAATGTAACTGCAATAACACGTACAAGGACTAGCCATTTTACTTAAACCTTGCTAAATGTCATTTAAATAAAAAGCCACATTTAGCGAGGTGAAAAGAAAAAAAATCGATCTTGTGAGTCTGTGGATGTGTTTAGTTTAAATTCTACTAGACAGTATGTGGGGCTGACAAGAAGAAACCCTTACACATTATCAAGACCCATGAAGTCAGTGTTAATGGCTTTTGATAAAACACTTAGGACTTTGTTTGAAGTGATTAGTGAGGGTGGTGCTGGGCACGCTAATATGTTAGGGAAAATTAGGAGGAGAAAGGGGGAGTGAACTCTGAGATGACTCTGTGAGCTAATATGTAACTTCAGGGGACAAATATGCTTGTTTTTACGCATTAGCTCAAAATACTCAACATTATTTCTAAAGTTTCTGACATAGCCGAAGAAGGCTTTGTTGTTGTTAGCTCAGGTGGCGATTTTTAATCCATAATTAATTTTAAAAGATTTGATTTTCTTACTGAGTTCTTTGTTAATTTTTCTGAGTTCTCCTCAAGGGAACTGAGTATTACATTTGCTCCTATAGACTATGAGTTTTTTCATGTTATTGTGTAGTTGTTTATTCTAGGGTTCAACCATTGGGGTTATTCCTGAAGTTGACACTGTGGTCGTGTCTTATAGGGAATGATGCATGTTCTAAGGTGGGCATAGAAATTATCCACAAATGTAGCAGCATGCAAGATGAGGCCATCAAAGAGAGGAGGGTGCTCAAATTTTATCAGGTCATCAGTAAGGTGGAGAAGGCCTGCCCAAGAATAGTCTCAAAAGACAGAAGGATTTTGGGGTAAATCTGATTTTATTCTCATAGTGAGTGTTACCGAATGGTGGTCATATTTGAGTAGTGATATAATAACTGCATGTGTTGGGGGGGCTATACTGGTGAGGATTAGATCCAGAATTTCTAAAATCCTACTTGGGAGTTGAACTAGCTTGTCTTAGGAGCTGGCATTAATGGAGTTAAGGAATCTTTGTGCATACTTATTTGTGGCAGTTTAGGATTACTAGCTGATAGGAGGATATCTGATGTCTTCTAAGAGAAGAGTGTTAGGTTCAATAGGGAGGTATGCCAAATAAAAAATGCTCTGATCTCGCAGCCAGTAGTAAACTCCTTCTTGGTTTATGTAGCAGATTCAGATACAGTTTAAGCTAGTCATAATCTGGAGTCTTGTTTACTGTTAAATAGTCTGAACGTTGACCTGAAGATCAGAGACAGTAAGGGTAATAATATGTACAGTTACAGGAGATACAGAGAGATATGGAGTGTTTGTAAACTGTTGTCCTGGAGTTAGGTGAGTCAAGGGACAGCAAAAGCCTTACTTAGTATCTTTACAAGTCACACCACCATGGAGCTGTGAGGAACAAGGCTGCATACATATAGCTTATACAATGGTTTATATTAGGATACGCATGTAAGAAACTAGTCAAATCCATTACTGATAAAAATAAATCAGTTAAGAGATAATGCATACATTCTGAGTAGAAAAGTGCAATGAATTGCATTTTCTTACAGACAGCAGTACATAACATGACTTTCTTATCATTATGTCAGATTACCGAACAGGGAGAAAGTAATACGCAGTGGTAATAGGGAAGGTGGACAGGTAATGTGCCACACACACACACAGTAAGAAGAAAATGTAGATGGAAGATATATATAGTACACAGCCAACATAGCTCTAACTTGTGTAATGCATAGACAGTTCCTGTAACATAGCAATATGCACAGTAAATAACGGTGCATTGCAAACCCATCTGCATAACTGGTTCATTTCTACCTTACAGCTATGCTGCCCTGGATGCCTCAGATGTGCATTCCCATCACTCAAAGTACACTAATTTAACTGGTCATTTAGGATGATAAATATCAGTCTTACTGGTGAAATTCCACTGTAAGTGTTGCAAATGGCCAGATTCTCACATAACTGTGTAAATAATTAATGTAAATGTGAACATATTTACCTAGTCAATGGATGCCAGCCCACTACCCCCTTCATTATTATTACATAACAGTAATCAAGCTTGGGTCCAGTTGTACCAGTAATGTCTTTGTCACTATAATTAACCCCAAGAGATAAGTGGAATAAAATTAGGGTCTGCACCTCACAGGCTGAGTATATAGCCATGTTATGAAATAATGGTACCTAATCAGGCCACAGCCAGCACCTGACCATCAGGGAAAATGAATCTGACCAGTGACAGAACAGCTTATCCAGAAAGGAAGAGACAAAGAGGTTAACTAGAAGTGCTTAACTATCACTGGGGATGAGTAAGTGTAGCTTTGCTGATGGTCAGGCAGTGAATATCGCTATTACTGAATAAAAAGTCATTTGGATGGTTTCAAAAATATACAGTTTGCGGAACCTCACAGTGACTGAAGACAGTCACTGCGTGGGGAACATTTTCTTTCAGACAAGCTGCAGTGACCTTGGAGCAGATTATAATAAGAAGATGACCACAGAGAACAAAGCCCTCCATATGATGGTTCTGGGATTCTTTGCCTCCATTCTGAAATTGGAGACTGAATATCATTTCAAACGTTATTTATTCATTCATTTATTCATGCTTGTTTGTTTATTGTAACATTAGTTGCACACATGACACGTGTGAAATTGTACTACATCCCATCAGTGGTTTAGGAAAATGATTTTCACAGGTCTCTTTATGCAGCAGTATTTGAGGTGTAGATATCCAGCTGGCAAACAGTCCATCAAAGCATTGCTTCTGGTGATTTTGCATGCAAATCATGCTGATTACGTATGCGTTATCTTCCTGATATTATGACTTATAAACTGACATTGTGTCTGCTTTTTACAGCTTTTTATTTTCAAATCATTTTCTTGATGAAAATGTTACTTTGCGGGAGTTTTTGAGATTCTTCAACATCCTGCAGTGCAGATGTGTAATTAAAATTTAAAAACCGTCACTGAGAATTTGTCATGACTCTCATCATAGTAGGATGTTCTGATTAATTTAACTTTCTGTGAACTGATATATCAGTATTTGTAATTATGGTTTAATAGTACTAGAAATGGTTGATTTAGTCAGACATGTCTGAATGCATTCCACATTTTTAAGTGTTGCATAATTTACTATACCTCCATGTTATGCTTTTTGTTCTTAGTTTCCTCACAAAGATCACATATAATTGATAATTACTATAATCTGCATTCCTGGTTTTGTACTGTCGTTGTAAGTGTTACTTGCTGTACTATTTCTTTAGCATATAAAAATGGTCTAGTACTGGGCCAGTGCACATATCCAAATAATAATGTTTTAATAACAAACTAAAATAAATAAACAATAATGTAGAAGTAGCAAAAGGAAGTCAGCGATAAGCGACAAATGGGACATGTGCAATGCACTCCAAGTAATAGCAGACAGAGCTGAATGTGTATTTACTTACTTACAAGGGAAAAGCATGCTTGCTTACAATGGTGAAGAGGTATAAATCGCATATCACTGATGTCTAGTAGTATGTCAAAAGCATAAACAGTACAGGTCCAACAGCAGTGCATTAGTAACATTCAAATGTGAAGTGGAGACAGCACATGAGGGGGTAGACAGTGCTTCACTGAACATGATAAAGAAGGAATAAATCACATTGAAATGCATTGCTTCCCAGGCTAAAGTGGTACCCTAAGAATGCCAGGCTGAGGATTAAAAAAGAACAAAAAACAACAGAAGCTTTCTTTTGCGTAGTTATATTTCAGCTTGAGGATTAGAAAAGATCTGCATGGCTGATCAGGGTCAGCTTTGATCTTTGCTTCTTTGGGTGATGTCTGATACAGATAGGATGTTTGTAAAAGCAGATAAACAAGCACGCATAAGTGGTAAAAGATACTCTGATGTATAACTTCACAAAGTAGAGTGATGATATTTTTTTAAGTCAAAAAAGCCAAATACATGACAAACTGCCTGAAATCCACAGTCTTCCTTAAATTCCTCCACATCACTACTCACTCCTGTCATGAATCCCAGAAGTTGTGCATTATTAAATGCACTGGATTTTTCAGCCCCAAGGAAGGTATGGGTCTTCATATGCTGGAGGGCAGAACTGGAGCTTCAAATAAGACTTAACATCACATTCCAGAAATTATGCACTTTATTCCTTGTTCCAAGTGATGGGAGATGGCCTACTGTTGAAGAGGGCGTGACATACAACAGCAACCTGGCCAATCAGCATAGGATTTGCAGCATTCATACTCATGGAGTGCTACCACAAAAGTTATATGTTGGAAGGATGAAAGAAAAAGTCTCTCATATAACAGATTTTTTCAATTAATTTCAAGGTACATAAGATTAAGCTAAGCTTATCAGTCTCTCAAAGTCTCTTTGTTTTACTGTGGCAAATGTGACGTTCACCTCACATCTGCAGCCCAGTATAAAATTATTCACATTGCCATGACAGGGAGTGCCTGAGATAAATAAGTTTTTACACCCCTCACATCATCATTCTGAACATCAAGAATGCTTGTTTGATATTATGACAGTAAAACTAGAACTTTTCAGTCTGTCAGGTGTAGCAGAATATCTAAAGTAGCAGCATTATACCTACATTCTTTATTTCAGTATCTGTGACTTACATTTCAGGATGTGACAAATCTTTTACTGTTAAGGTAAATGGTTTCTTGTTTGGGAGTCCCAAGGAGCCTTCAAATCTTCACAGGTCAATGCAAATACAAAATGTCCCTGTCAGCTGCCTGTCGGTGCCAGGATCCGCCACATAACGCATGCACTCAGGTCACTTCACAACAAGTACAAATATAACTCTGTCATTGTCCATGTTGGTGTGAATGACCTGAGACATACCTCCCTGGACTACATGAAAAGAGACATGGAAGAGCTGTCTGATCTTGTAGCCCAGGCAGGTATGACCCTAGCCCTGAGCAGCATCCTGCCATCACCCAGAATGATATCACAGTTGTTGTTGTTGTTGTTGTTGTGTCTTTCGGCTTTTCCCGGTTAGGGGTCGCCACAGCGGAACTCCGGTCCGCTAATGATTGGCAGTTGATTTTTATGTGCTGAGTTGCCAGCCCTAATGCACAACCTTCAACGAAGGTACGCCCATATACGCATGTCTCCACACAGAAGACGCTCTAGCTGAGAGTCCCAGAATGATATCACAGTACAAGGACAAAATGATTGACTTCAACAATTGGATAAGCATCTGGTGTCATTCTAAGGGGATACAGTATCTGTCTGCCTGGGATAACATGATTGATAGACCACAATGCTTTTCCAGAGATGGCCTGCACCTGTCGCCCTTGGGATTCTGGATACTGGCTAAGGCTCTTGCCACCCCTATAGTGCCTGTTTTAGGCAAGGTTCAAATGACAAATTCACCACCATAACAGGTACAAGCAAGCAAAATCTGAGGGTAATGCTACTCAATGCTAGAAGTCTAAGCCTCAAAATGCACTCACTCGAGGCACTCCTTAAAATGGAGAACATCAACATCTGTGCAGTGACAGAGACCTGGTTCAAGGCTTCAGAGAGCACCCCTGCATTACCAGGCTATACACACCTTTCAGCCACCTATCCTGGACCGAAACAATAAAGGTGGAGGCGTGTCCATGTTCATTAAGGATATCCACACCAATAGGCTAGTTGCTCAGCATAATACATCCGAGATTATCCAAATGCAACTAACTCTGGGCAAGACTGCAATCCAAATTGTAGCTTGCTACAGATCCCCCACCATGCCCAAGAATTCCCACTCCTCTTTCTCCCATTTCTAGATACACTGGAAAATATTAGGGTATAACCTAACTCCCTAATAATGGGTGATTTCAACTACCCCATCATTAACTGTGAAAACTATTCATGTACCAACTCTTTTACTCAACGTTTTCTGGAATTCATAAATTCCAGTGCCTTGGATCAACTTATTCACACGCCCACCAGGGGCAGCAATATCCTAGACCTGGTCATTACCTACATGGGCAACTGGTATTCCACACCAGAGGGTCAATTCCTCGTTGGTCAGATCCGACCACAAGCTAATCACCCTAGACATCCACATCCTGCCCCCACCCCCCATTAGGGAAACCACCATAAAAAATTTCTCCAAAGCCAACTTCACGCTTCTTAAGACAGAAGTGGCAAACTTCATGACACTCATGCAGATGGACAATAGAGGTATGACTGCTGAATCCTACACAAATGCACTTTATAAGCACTTACACAAGTGCATGGATCGTGCAGTCCCTAACAGAACTAAGATGTTATCCTCCAAAAAAAGGAAGCCAATCTGGTGGTTCCCTACCATAAACAAACTCTACAACAGAAGAATGAAACTGTTGCAAAAAAAGACTAGAATCCCATGATTGGAGGAACTCTCTGGTCAGCCTTAGCAAGAAGTTGAGATCCCTCATAAAATCTTCCAAAACTAGTTATGAAAAAAAAATCGCCACTGATTCTAAAGACAACCACAAAGCATTCTATAGCTATAATCTCAATGGTAATACTCAGATCTGCTCTGAGTTGCAGCACAGTGGCACTAAATATACAGAGCCAACTTATATTGCCAACATCCTGGCATTTAGGTTCAGTGCTAACTTTACCCCCCTCTCACCCCCTAAAAGGCCCATCTCTATACTGGAAGAATGTAAAGTTCCTGTAATTACGGCTGCAGAGGAAAAACCACACTCTACAAAGTCAAGAACACAGCATCCATGGGACCTGACAACATCCCAGACTGCGTTCTACATGAACTACAGAACGAACTGGCACCACACCTAAGTACCATGTTCAATCATAGCCTTACCTCAGACTTTGTGCCCATTGAATGGTGCACAGCGATGGTCATCTCACTCCACAAACGGGGAGCCACCATAGACCCCAGGAAGTACTGCCCCATTAGCCTGACGAGCCTAGTCTGCAAGGCTATGGAATGTATCATCATGGAACTTATAAACAATGACATTGGTAATCTCCAAACTCTGGACCCCACTCAGTTCGGGTTTGTAAAAGGCAGATCATGTCTCCCAAACCTGATAGGCTTCTTTGAAGCAGTCACCAAAGCCGCATATGAGGGTAAGGTGGTTCACACAGCATATCTAGATCTTGCCAAGGCTTTCGACACCATCCCCCATTCTGGAATTATAGATAAACTCACTAAACTAGGTATAAATCCCTATGTCACAAGATGGGTTGCCAAATGGCTCACTGACAGAACCCACACTGTGAAAGTAGCAGACTCCAAATCCAACTTCAGACCAGTGAAAAGTGGAGTACCACAGGGTTCAGTCTTGGGTCCTCTCCTGTTTGGTATCTGCTTCTCTGAAGTACAGGCTAACACAGAAGGTCTTTGACTAATGAAGTTCGCAGATGACTGCAAACTAGGAGCCATAATCAAAACTCCTAACGATGTGGACATCCTACAAAAGAGCCTCACTGAGACAGATGCCTGGTGTCAAAGCCATGGCCTCAGTCTCAGTGCCAAAAAGAGCATTGTCATCCCTTTTGGTAAAAACTCTGTACCCATGAACTACCATATAGGCGGTAGTCTACTTAACACTGAATGTGTGATAAGAGACCTTGGGACACATGTGGACAGTAGTCTCTCCTATGATAATCTTATCACCATAGTAGTCAGGAAATCCTTCCGCGTGGCACACCTCATCACAAAGGGTTTCTCATCCAGGAAAAAAGAAGTCATTGTTCCCATCTACTCATCACTCTTTAAACCCATTATAGAATACAGCACCACTTTTGATATGGCCCTTACAAGACATCTACAACAACTGGAAAGGCCGCAGAAATACCTCACAAAGAAGTTTACTGGCTTCAAACAGATGCCCTATGCAGGCCGTCTCAAAAAACTCCAGCTTTACTCCATCGCATATCGCCTACTGAAAGGCGATCTCTGCCTAACATACAAAGCTATGTCAAACCCAGAGCTGTTGGACATGATCCACTTAAAGAAATCCCAATCCCTCCAAGCTACATGCTCTCGGGACCTAAACCTTGTTACACCAATAAACAGAACATCCTGGAGGGATAGATTCCTGTCCCAGAGACTTCCCATACTCTGGAACAAACTACCTATCTATATCAAACAAAGCTCTTGATGATTGGATGGGAGATAGGAAATTCACCCTGGGGATCACTTCTGTGGGTATGCTCACATGCTCATCAGGGGCACAGGAAAATAATTTTCTTGGGTGGCGAAATCTAGTGTACCTTTTTGGCTAGGCTTATATAGGCCCTAGGGCCAATAGCCTAGTACCTACCTATGAACTTATATATGTAGCTGTCAAAGCAGATCCAATTTATCCCTGCATTGCTGAAGCTTTCAGTGCAGATCCCAAGAAGCCTTACATGTCTATGGTTATCAAAGCTGAATCACGGGCCTTCCACATGCACATTTGCCAGTGTAGGTCCAAAAGCATATAAATGCAGAATATACAACACAGAGAATGTAACATATACAACATGGAATTAGACAAAATATTAATAGAATGGCATATAACCATTTAACATCAACATTTTTTGCAAGTGGTTATAGAAAGTTTACCATCAAAGTTGTAGCATTTGGCAGTTCAGTTATAGGAAGCTTTCAGCAATATCTTGCAAGCATGTTATATACACCGATATGTATAAGCATATAACTGCAAGCTGTAATATGAACATGGAAGTGCAGAGATCAGTGGAACGTCAAGCAGTACATGCCAAGAAAACTGTTTTCAGCAATTTAAAGTTTGCTTACATAACAGCAGTGGAAGAATTTGTACACCGAAGGGGATTCATCTGCAGGAATTTATGCAATAAGACTAGAGTATTTACACTAATACTGCTGACAGATGCTCTCTGTAAAAGATGGAGAAGCTTATTTGGTTTTATATTTCAGGGCATAGCTGATTTCAGCAGCATGGGAAGAATTCTGATAAAGACTTTATTTATTTTATTTTATTTTATTTGTTAACTAGGGTAGATCACTGATCCCCATGGACATTTTTCAGACTTCCAAGGAGTGCTGTACGGTTAAGTGACTTACTCACACAGTTAGACAACAAAGGTTGAGAGAATCAAACCTTGGACCACTGGAAATAACTAAACAGCTCTTTAATTCTCTACTCCAGCTCCAAGACAAAGGGTGACAGAGTTTTTCTCAACAATGAGAACAAATGAGTAGCTTTTTAATGAGATTGTGCCCTGAGCCAGTAATCTGAGGATGCAAGGTATGCTGTTAATCTTAAACCTATTAGTCAATATGGATAGCAATTGAAGTTTACAAGTTTGAGTATCAGTGATATAAAAATATCTTTACCAGTGGTGTGACACCAGTTACTTTTGTTCCTTACTATCCACTTGCTGGATGAAATAACAGATTGTATTTGCATTGCAATCAGCTGGGAATTTGTGATTAATGTGGGGCAACTACATGTAAGGCACATTCCAACCTGAGGAGTGCAACATTAATTTCAAGCACTTTTTCCTTCTTCAGAAGTAACCTGGCTACTCACTTTATAGTATAACTTAAGTTGACTAAGAACTCTGATAGTAGAAGCCTCAACGCTGTGCTTAATGGACAGATTCTGGGACAGATGTAGTCCTAAATAGTTCTGTTGTGTGATATGTGAAGTGGGATTCTTACAATAATCAATGATTTTAATGGAACTAGCTATCTTTAGCTTGTGTTGAGTCCTAAATGTCATTGTGGCTATTTTGTGGCATTATTAAAGAGATAATTTCTTATCAACCATTAACTCAGGGTGCAGATGTCCTTTTAAAGATTATTTTGCAAGCTTGTTGCACTGCACTGGCCCGTAACAGAAGCAGATCACTGGAGTATGCGGTTATTCTTGTGCTTTTGGGATCAATATGGTCAGTAACAGAATGAGAGAAGATAATGCATCATAGGATAAAACCCTGGGGAGCACTGGCTTTAAAGATGCTTAGATCTGATTTGGTATTGCCAAAAATGGCACGGAAATTCCTGTGGTAGAAGTGGCTAATAAAATCCAGTCTTATTTATTACATCCACAAGAAGAGAATGGTCAGCAGATTCAAATGCTTAGTCATGTCTACAGAAGCTGCACTGGATAGGAGACCTTTGCCCGTGTTTCCATAGATAAGACTATTAGTATTATATTATTATATAATTCTTTACAAGAACTTGCTTAAAGGGCAATGAGTAGTGATAGGGTGAAAGTCTAGAGGACTGGGGAAGAGAAGGTTTTGTTTAGGAGAAAATCAAAAGCATGTTTCATGGAATCCAGTAGTAAGGAATAGGTTACAGCTAAATGTCAAGTGTCCAGCAATACAGGAAGCTGCTATTTTTGAGAAAGCAGAGTGAAATAGTGAGCTTTATTTGCCATGTGATACATTATTTTTCTTCAGTTTGATGAACCATCCTAACTAGATTTGCTCACTATCTTCTCATGCCATGAGGTCAGTGTTGCTATTCTGTGTCGTTCTTTCTTGATCTCACTGTAACCTTTGCTATATTCAATCATGCTCTCTTATATGAATGTGCTTCCAGCAACCACAGCATTACCAGAACACATCTGGATTGGTTTGCCACCTATAAAACTCACCATTCCCAGATGGTGATTTCTGGAATTAACTCTTCTAACATTTTCTCTCTGGAATGCGTTCTACCAAAGTGGACCATCTTAGGCCCCATACTTTACACTGCATATTTGATGCTTCTGAGTGATCCTATCAGAACAAGAAGTTTATAATTTCATTACTAGGCTGATGATGCACTGCTGTTCCTCCTCCTTCATCATTCTGTGTTAAAACTAGATGTTTCTAATTGGCTCAAGCTTAGCACAATTAAAATGGATGCCACGGCTATTCATTATATTATAGGGATTCAAAGCTACAGCCACTAAACTTCTATAATTTTATGGAGGAGATAGCCTTGATTTTGTGTCCAGGTTCTGTGATCTTAATGTTATTTTGACAACAGGCTGGCACAGTAAGATCAGGTGACATCTGTTGTAAAGTATGCGACATATCCAATATCAAGCACTTTTTTACTTTCTGTTTGTCTGGCAGTAGCTATACAGGTTTGATCTATTTAAAACTGAACTGATGCAGTTGCAGCACCTAAGTGTTTTAGGCCTTGTAGTACACTATCTGCAGCTTATTCAGAACTCAGCTGTTGGGCTTTTTACTGGAGCTCCTCAGCACTACCATATTATGACATTCCTGTAGAGCTTTTATTAACTGCTGACATGCTCTCGTGTTACCTTTAATGTTCTGATTATAGCATGTGTAGCCTTTTTCAGCATTAGTTCTCCTACCTAAAGGAATTAATCCTGCCTCATTCCTTAATTCCAATCTCACCCTTTCATTTCTGAAAACCAGGGGCTGCTGTTCATTCCAATGATATGGCTCAAAAGCTGTTTGATTGTGTGTCAGAGTCTGAAACTTAGTTCTTGGGTAGTACCAGGATGCCTTGATGCTTATCCATTCTAAAATACTACTAAAGGCACCTTTGTTTCATCTGGCTTTTGATTTTTGCTAGTTTTCTACAAGCTTTACTTGCATGCAATCATTTGAACTTTACTTTCATTATTGATACTATAGATTTTATTCCTTATCTAAATGTTCATGTTTTAGATGATGTATTTATTGTTGACTAATACATTCTATGTATTTATTAATTTTGGATTCCTGATTAATTATCATGAAGAAAGAGAAAGAGTGAGAGACAGTAACGTAAAATAACAACTTCCATTATAAATGGATAAAAGTGAATACACCAAGGACTGGATTTCTTGAACTGCATTTGCAAAAAAAAAAAAAATTGCCAAAAAACACTTGTTACAGTTTTTTTTTTTTGCAGGGGGCAAGACCCCACACCCCCTGAACTTATATATACTAAATCTATGGTAGCACTAACTGGAAGGGGCATTACTGCTGGGACAACTCTCTGACAGTTATTTTCTGGGGAGGTGTGTCGATGGGTTGAACCTCGGCCAACTGAAGCTTGAGCATTCAGTCTTCATCCACCAGTAGGTTACTGAAAAGAGTGAGCATTTTAAACTGAACGTTTTGTAAGGGAAAGTGTTTGTACTCTTCAAGTTCTTTTAAGGGCTGGGTGTACTGTATAAAATACTTTTTTCTGTGTCTTTTTCTTGCACTTAAGTCAGGATGTGAACAATTTAAACTGACTGAACTTTTTTGTAAGGGAAAATGTGTGTACTCCTTGAGTCCTTTTAAGTGCTGCATTTACTGTTGGAAAGACTTTTTTCTGTGTTTTTTTCTTGCACTTATGCTAGAGTTTGAGTAAGTAGGTGGAGTCTCTTCCCTTACGGTACATAAAGGAAAGATAAAGAGCAGACAATTTGTTTTTAAATGTTAGAAAAAATAGATTATTTTTAAGTTCATTTGTATAAAATGTCAGATTAGGGAAATTTTTAGTAAGGGGTTACAGACATCACCCTTTTAATTTCTAACACTAGACTCCAACTGCAAGGGGTCAAATCAAGATCACAGCTGGAGAAGATATTGGAGATAAGTGTGCATGGAATTTTAGATGTGATAATGATGAAGACAATATACAAAATCAAAGGTGGGTAGGAACTAAAAGCGGTATAGTTCAAGATGTGTTTGATGGAATAGACAAGGAAAAAGTTAAAAGAAAAGGAGAACAGCTTTAGCAGATGTCATTCTGGAAAACAATACTGGAGATATGAGCAATAATGAACCACCTGACAATAGCTGAATAAGAGAAGAAGTATTAATCATTAGTCATTCTATGCTGAGGTGTATAAGAAATATGATACCAGGTTCTTACAGTTACAAGTCTTAATGGAAATTAGATGTGGGATATACTGATATTTCTGAAAAGCTTTTTTAGCAAAGCAAGAAAGTATGATAAGGTTATATATGTTTCAGGCATAAGTGATGTTGGCATGTGTAATGCACCTTTATTTAGCAATATGGTTACAAAAAATTATTGCACTAAGTAAGAGTGAACAATTTGAAGTAGGGCTTGTTGATGTTATTCCTGCAGAAAGATTCAGATTAAGGTTAATAAAAGTTGCTAGGACACTTACAAATTCTTTGAGGAAGACATGTTTAGACAAAGGTATTGAGGTAATTATGTTATGGGAAATTTTTGAATGATGAAATGATTATTTCTGGAAAGATAGGTTACATTTACATTATAATAGTAATAGGTTTCTTAGGAACAATGTGGGGGCATGTGAATTCTCTTTTTATTGAGAGCAGAGACTGTAAGAAAAAAGTTGAGAGATGGAATTGATAACATCTTAAATTGTTATGAATGTAATGCTAGAAGTTTAAATAATACATTTATTGAGTTATAAGCTAGGGCTATAGCAGATGAAATTGATGTATTCTTAATTACTGAAACTTAGTTTTCAGAAAGAAATCCTCCATTGAATTTACCTGGAAGGGTGGTGGTTTATTTATGTGAATATGAAATTTGAAATTTGGCTCTAATATGATAAGCAAATCAGTAGAGTTTGAGATTATGGCTGTTAGTATATTAATTAATAAAAGGACTGTCAATGTATGTTTTTTACATACCCCAGGTTTCAGTCATCAGAAAAAGTGTGACTTTTAGTAAAAATATTATTACTAAGTTTGAGGATAATTATGAATTAATAGTTGATGATCTTAATGCTCCATATATTAACTGGAAAGGTAATTATAATGGTACAGGTGTGTTAGATAAGCTGGTTACATTAGATATAGAACTTGGTTATGAACAACTAGTTGAAGACCCCACTGGGGGATAAAATATACTTCATGTAGTATGGACAAAGAAGTGTATTAACAAAATAAAATGTAATGTTGTTTCTTTGTTATTGGTGTCAGACCACTATGGGGTAAATGGAATTTAAGTGGGACTTACTTAAATATAAAACAGGAGTCAGCAAGATATTTATTTTATGGAACTAATTTTTGAAAGGGGTTTATTGATTTGAATAATTAGGAAAATTGGAAGCAAATAGTGAGTCATCAATGTATTGATATGGCCCGGGAAACATTTTTTTACTTTTAGTCACAAATTGTTAGTGGTACATGTTTCAACTGTTTTTTGTAGACCTAGAGTTTTTAAACCATCTTGGAGGAACTATGAGCTTGATAGATTTAATTAAAGAATAAAGTTTTTATGAAAACAATATATACCATTTCGAAAAGAAAGTATAAGAATAATAGAACCATATCTAGGAGACTTTTGAGGCTGACCAGAACAAATGATGAGATGGAACTGCTAAAATGTATTCCTAATAATAAGAAGGCTTTTACAAACATCCTCATCAGTTTAGAGACAGACTGATACAATATTGTGTACAATAATGAAATAACTACAGATGTAAGATATCTGGTTGATTTTTTTCTGGATACAATAGCTGTCTCTCATATTAATACTAAACATCTGTGAGAAATTAATAATTTTTCTGCAGTGGGTCTTGATGGGATCAGTTGATATTTTCTTAAATCTATTCTAGAAATTTGTATGTCTTGTCTTTCAAAGAACTTTAGGTTATGTGCCTAGGCAATGTAAAGAGTTGTTCATTTTTCCAATATTTAAGGGAGGTGAAACTATGTTCAGAATTATAGACCCATTAGTCTGACAAGTATACAGGGAAAATGCTTTGAGTGGGTCATTAGTAAATATATATTGGATACATTAGGTTCGTGTATAGACATAATGCAACATGGATTTACCCAGGGGACATCCTGTAGGACAAAATTATTATCATTTTAGAAACCACTATGGGAAGCATTGGACAATGGGTTATCTGTGGATGTTATCTAGCTGGATATGGCTAAAGCATTTGACACTGCCCCTCATGACAAAGTAATATTCTCCATATGAATCAATATGTAATAAGGTGGATTAAGAACTGGTTATATTTTAGAACTAGTAAAGTTTGTTTTGTGAATACTTTATCCAATCTAAACAAATTTTTTCTGGAATACCTCAGGGCTCTGTTTTAAGGTAAGTTTTATTTGGACTTTTTAAGATATAATTGATGTAGCTCAAGGGATTTGGATTAGTAAGTATGCTGATAACTATAAGATTAGGGTCAGTTGTTACAACATTTGAGGATCACAGTAAAGTCCAGTGTTGTTTGGATGAATTGTTCTGTGATCCTTTGTTAATAACATGGAATTTAATATATAAAAAATGTGTTCTTCATTTGGTAGTAACAATAGTTTCTATCCTTATGCATTGCATAACATCACTTTGGATGTAGTGAGTAAATGTTAAGAATTTGGGAATAAAAGATTATTGTGACTTTAATTTTGATATACATTTTATGAATAATATTATCTTAAACTACCTAAAGATTAAGAATATTTTGAGAATTTCTGCATGTATCTTTACATGTTGGTCAAGTTTATTTAAAACCATAGTAAGACATGTAGCAGAATATGCATGGGATGTTTGGATGTTTAATTATTGTAGACTGAAAGATTGGAAAGGATACAAAGATTTTATACCTGATGATAAGAGTTTTTTAAGGGGAAGAAGTATAAAGATACACTTAGGAAGATTTATTCTCAATAAGATATAGATCATTTAGGGCTAATTTTGTCTTTATGTATATGTATTTTAAATAAGAAAGTTTAGAGGTGTGGGAATAACAAAAAAAAATCATCAGAAAGGAACTATAAATAAATATTATTTGCTGGTAATCCAAAATTTAAAAGTCAAGTGTTGGGCAATTCTTTTCATTTTAGATCGGCTTACTGGTGGAATTCTCTGCCTCTTAGAACTAGAAAATATATACAATTTGTTTAATTAAAAAGGCATTAGATGAGTGTTTGGATGATAGAGTTTATAACACTAGACAGATTGGAGGCAGTCTTCTTGAAGGACTATTAGGCCTACAGTCTGATGTATAGAACATTGAGCATTGAACAAAAGGACACTGTATGTTACTGATAAAAAAGACAGAGAACAAGAAAAGTAGATGCTTTACAGAAGTATGAGGAAATCATTGGAGACTTTGTCAGCTAGATGATGTAGGGAGTTGAACAGTAAAAAGGGCTCAAGATGCAGAGACAGATCCTGATGGAGAAGATTAAATCAAGTAGTAGGTCGTCTGCATGTACCCAAGAGCGAGGGAGATCCAGTACAACTCAAGTAGCTCAGGGGAGCTGAACAAGTGGATAGGATGAAAGAAATTAAGAGTTTAAGGCTGATGGGGGGGGGGCAGGGTAGGGCAAAGGACATAGGGAAGAGGAAAGAAATAACCAATGGTAACTTGAAAAGTGGGTGTTGCATCCAATCTGCCCAGGAGGAAAACTATGGTGAGAAAGTCAGAAACATAGAGATGTGAGCGCTAGTCACCTGACTCAAGAAATAAATATAAAGCTCTAATATACTTCAAAATTAAGAATCAGGAATTACACAATTTTTTATTTATTTATTTTATTTTACATTTGTTAACCGGGCTAGTCTAACTGGATATATTTCCATTTTCAGTAGAGGCCCGGGGAGAAAAGCTCCAGTGGCAACAAATAAAAATTGAAATTTAAAAAAAAAAATTGAAATTTAAAAAATTTATAATTAAAAAACAATATTAATACATAGTAAATGAAAGGATTTCAATAGAAGATTATTAAAAATACAGAAAGTAATAAGAATACTAAAAAAATACACGAGTATTAGTAAAGTAAAGTGGGTATTTACAATAGTAACGGTGACAAAATATACAGGATAATTTAATATGCAGTGAGATACATGTAGACTATCAGTACATCAAACAGGATAGAGACTTTCAGAGCATCAAGCAGGATAGATTACACTAGTATGATGTATTCTGTTAAGCAGTTACAGTCCTACTTCAATGAATGTGAAATAAGTTGAGGTTCAAGAGGAGAACTATCTGTAGTGAAGGAGAAGGTTAATCAGGGTTGCTGCAGGGGCATAACCAGTGTGTTTTGAGGTGGTCTTTTGAGGTTTTGTTTAAAGAGAGGCAGTGAAGAAATTAAAGTTAGTTCATTAGGCAGTAGGTTCCAGTTTTTTCCCATAGAGTTGGAAAACAGAGAAACTCCGGCCATGTTCTAAGACTTGCTTATGCTAGCAAGAAGTCTGCTGGAAGAGCAAAGAGAATTTAGATTTTTGTAGGGGGTTATGAGAATGGAGAGTATAGGAGTGCTGTTAGGTTTATAAAATATCTTGTGGGCAATGGTGAGTTGGGAGACTTTAAGTTGGTTTTGAAATTCAAGCCCGCCTAGCTGCATTAGATTCAGACAGTGGTGAGTTCTAAAATGATTGCCCGTGGCAAATCTGGCGATGTTATTATAGGAATTAGCTAGTTTGATGAGATTATTTTTCTTTAGATTGGTGTATATTGGTGAGGCATACAGAAGAGTTGAAATTAAATGGGGGTGTGCAATCTTAGTTCTGGCTATTGGTGTTAGGAAAGGTTTAATTCTATATAAGGAGTCTATTTTTCTGTTGTCAATAGTAATTCCTAGCAATTTAGTGGTAGAATTGGGGAATATAATTGTGCCATTACTGGAGATGACAGAGAAATCTATGGGGGAGGATTTACTGATGGGTGTGAAGAGAAGGAGTTTAGTTTTTCTGGCATTGAGCAGGAGGCAACGTTTTGTGAACCATGTTTCCACTTTGTTGAAAACATTTTGAGTAAGAGAATGTAGATCAGTTTGGGAGTTTGCTGAGCATACTAGTGTAGAATCATCTTTATACTGAATGCAGGTGGCTTGTGGAATGGCTACATGGAGGTCGTTGATAAACAGTGAGAAAAGAAGTGGATCTAGAATAGAGCCCTGAGGGACTCCGAGTGTGACTGGCAGAAGGGATGATATATTATTTTCCCAGAGAACTGGCTGTTGCCTATTGGTAAGGTAGGACTTGAACCATTTAACTGCCAGACAGTCAAGGGAAAGGGATTCCAGAATGTTGATAAGAAGGGCATGGTTTACCATGTCAAATGCTTTTGAGAGGTCAATAAAGAGTGCAGAAGAGAGGTTGTTTTTGTTACAATTTCTATTGATGGCTTTTGTAAAGGATAATAGGGCAGTTGTGGTGCTATGGGATGGCCTAAAGTCATGCTGACAGTTTGCTATGATGTTATGTTGAGATAAATGGTTTAATAGTTGTTGGTGAATGCATTTTTCCATAATTTTTGCTAAGGGTGATAATAGAGCAATTGGCCGGTAGTTAGAATAATCATTAGAGGTACCCCCTTTGTGTAAGGGATTATATGGGAGATTTTCCAGTTGTCTGGAATGATTCCTTCTTTAATGGTTCTATTTATGAGGATGGATATGGGATAAGAAATTACTTTGGCTGCTTTTTGCAGGTATTCAGACGGTAGCTGGTCAGCAGAAGGAGTACAAATGTAAAAATGGATCACATAGCTGGGGAGGGGTAAGAATGTCTAATTCACCCAGGCTGTGCCTGCAAGTGGTATACAGTGATCAGTATACTACCCTGGTAAACAAATAAAAATAAGTATGGCAGTTATTTTAGTGGGCGTGGTCACTGAGGAGGAGGAAAAAGTGGTAATGGCAGAGTCATCTACAGAAATTATGGAGTAAAGGGTATACTCTCTCTCTCTCTCTCTCTATATATATATATATATATATATATATATATATATGTGTGTGTGTGTGTGTGTGTGTGTGTGTGTGTGTGTGTGTGTTTGTTTTGAGCTTTGGAGTAAATGACAAGAACTCCAGAGTTGACAGAAGGTTATTTAATGTCACACCGAACCAAGTCTGTATCAGTAATATGGGGAGATGGAATTTCAAAAAAGCCAACTGGAGCAGAAGGGGAAAATGGAAAAGGGAAGGTATGTGAATATATGGACAAAAAGACATGAAAAGGAGAGAAGTATCAATTTTTGTGAAATAAAGATGGACAAAGAAAATAATAACATAAGTCAAAACATCTTCTGGAATTTATTGACTTAAAGGAAGTTGGAGAAGAAACAGGAGGAAAGATTTCTAATGGCAGCAGGTTTAGCTTAGTTATCTCTTCTAACAGAAAGGCTATGAGGCAGCTGACAGAATACATCTGAAATACATTATCTTTGCTAATGAGACTAGTACAGTGTGATCCACTTACTGATGTGTGATGGGGCAGGCGACTTGAAGGACAAATCATTACATAAGTCAGAGTGGATCCTTTACACCAACAACGCATGCCTTTAGTCAGCTCATCAGAGTGAGAACTGCCAAGCAAAAAAAAAAAAAACTTGCACAAACACACCTTATATAATGCTGCAGACTCTTCTACATCTTCCAGAGCTGCACTCTACTTTCCTTCCAATGCTGCCAAGATGGACAGAGTTAAGGAGTTGTAGCAGCAAGAATAGACATTTTGCATGTAAAAATCAATTTCTATTTTCATAACCTATTGTCATAACCTATTGTTAACAAAGATCGCTTTCGTCCTTCTAGACTTCTTCAGGTCTGTGTACAAGAACCCTAAAAACCTATATTACTGTATAATTAGTTAGTATTGTTATTACTATATTAAGTTTGTGATTTTATCCAAGACAATATACTACATGGCTGGAAATATACAATTTGTTAACAATAGGTTATGAAAATAGAAATTGATTTTTACATGCAAAATGTATATGTATATATTTATATATATTTTTTGATTGCCAAATGAACTAAGGTTGATATGTTTCCAGCCATGTAATATATTGTCTTGGATAAAATCATAGACTTAATAATCTACTTAATAATTTGGTTAAATAAGAGGTACCACATCATTATATAATTTTATTTAAAGTACATAAGGGTTATATATTATTATGACAGCTACTAAGTAGGGCAGGACCAGCTCGAATGTCACACTGATGGGGGAAGAGATGTGAATTTAACATGTGTACCAATAACACTTTGTTTTACAGCACAATAAACCACTCCCATGCCTGAAAAAAAGTATATATATATATATATATATATATATATATATATATATATATTTAGAAAGCTTGTGAGGAAATTATTACTCTATTTTTGTTTTACTTGGATTGCTTGTCTATGTACTTAATAAATGATTTTCGACTGGAAACAGACTGCCTGCCTTTCTTGGATTACTTTTGAATACTTAGTAATGCTGTACAATTATATATTTTCTATTATTACTTTTTGTTTTGTTTTGTTTTGACTTAAGACAAGTTTACGTTCACTACTTCTACTACTATTGTCTGATCTGATTAATATACAATGATTAACTAGAAATATATGGGCTGAAAATCTTCCACACAGAGAAGTTTCTTACACTGTTTTGTTTTCCTTTATTATACTCTCAATCCCACTTCCCTTTCCCACCATGTCAAGACAGTTCTGTCTGGGAGGTAGTACTGGGTGTGGAGATCAAGAGAAACTAGAAAGGTTTTCTAGCAGATTACAGTCTAGATGTGGTACTCATAGGAACAAAAAGTGATGCTCGCTTAAAAGGGATTAGGGCCAAGGTGATGTCACTGGAGTCTGCTTAAAATTGTTGACTGCACAAATAGTTGACAAGTAGAACATTGAATGTCAGGAAAATCACAGCATGGAAATAGGTGTTTGTCTGAGATCACAGTACAGCAGGGAGTATGGGTTTGCCCTTTCCTAGCAGTAGTGTGAACTCAGAGTTGGTATACAAAATTAGCAGAGGTTTTGGGGAATGGATGGAGGCTTGCCCTCCTGCAAAAAAATATGTTTTAGTTATTTTGACAGTTTTTGGTGTTTTGGGTTGTTGAAGTTTTGTGTTTGATTTTTTTGCTGTTGGCTTTTTCTGTAGTTGACAATATGATAGAGATCTGACATCATTAAATAGGCAGGGACTTATTCCACATGAAATGCAGAAAACTGTTTATAACGTATGTAGTAAGCAACAGAACGAAGTATCAGATGGCAAAATGTTTGGCACAGACACTAATACCCCTATGCAGTACAACATTTTTTATAACTAGTGATTACACTGGAAAGAGGGGCAGTAATTTATGAGGATATAGGAATAATTTTCCAGTGCCTGTAACATCAGAATTTTATATTTGTGACATGCACTGAGTAAACAGCTGCAAGAAAATATTGAGGTTGTTTCTAAAAATGTCTAAGGTTATTTAACTGCACTGGCAAAATTAAATCAATGCATACAAATATTATCAGCTTTTTTAATTTGTTGATCAGATAAGAGCACAAAAACAATGACTTATTTTTACAGGTGACCCAGAAGTACAGTCCGGTGACATGATTTACTCAATTTCATGAAGTATGCTTGTGGAGATTAAGGTACTTCATCCCAAATGTACAGGATAAAGTTTGTTAGCATCTTACAGCCTCATATCTGTAATAAATCCTTGAGAGTACTTGCTTACATACACAACTGGAAAGCACAATTTTAAGAAAGAATACACACTCTTGCATTACATGTTTTTGTATTATAGTGCAGTCGAGCAAATGCATCACAAAAAAAAATTCCAATGAAGCATCTACTGAGTTTAGGAATTTCACTTCCCATACCCTGTTTTACTCAATTATTCTTACTCCAAGGTCACTGTATTTTGGAAAAAAAATTATCACTAAAACTGGAATAAAAAAACTCTTTTACACTTTCTCCATGGTGCTGTAAGCTTGGAGAACTTACAGGTCAAAACAGTTTGTGCATAAACACATTACTCCTACATGAAGTGAACAACAGCATACGAGCAAATACCACCTGATGCAGTTATGGCTGAGTGACTGATATCACCAATTTCATATCGAGCAACTGACTGCAACCTATTTTAATCTACTGTTATTAGCTTCCCTCGACAAGCATACCTGTATTTCATGGAATGAAGATAATGTTTACAAAAATCTGCAAATTTCCTTAAAATGAATGTTTGCAATCTTCTATGTATTCCTTGAGTATTTTTATAAATAAAGCTAGAGGAACTGCAATTTTACAATAATCCTTAATATTACTCAGCATAATCACTTTATGCTTAGTGCATCAACTACTTTACTTCAGTTCAAAATCTGCATCTCTGCAGCAACCTGAGAATAGCCCCCCTTAAACTATACCCTCTCAATGTGTCAACTTTAAACATAATCATTTAATAATGGTCATCAGTCAATACTATGTACATGAGGATCAAGTCTCCTCTCAGTCCTCTACAGCCAAAAACATATATACTTTATTTAAACGTTGAAAATGGGATAAAATCAGACTCCTTGAACCACCTTTGGCTATCTCATTTGAAATCTCTAATCTCTGAATATCATATTTTGCATAAGATTGAACGAGAGAATTCTATATTTTACTTAAAGACATTCTTATTTAAAGGGAGTAACCTGCACAGATTTGTATTTATTTTATTTCTTTCTGTTCAAATAACTATAGATAGAGAAAGCTTCATTGTCGAGTATACCAATTTTCAGAAAAAAGAAAATGACACAAATTTACTAGGGATCTCAGGTCTGCAAAGTTAGTATCCTTCTACACAAGCTATCCTCCTACAAAATAATTACTTGTTCATTCAATCATTTTAAATCTTAGTAATTTGGCCTCATCTACAATGAGTTCCAGAACATACTCTGGTAGCCCCTTATTTGTACTAGATAGGATTTTTGAATGAATCCCAGTTTGTATTCCCCAAATATCTGTTACATAGAAGAGAAATTCCATTAGCCCTTCTGGGAGGCAGGGTATGAATAATGAACTTTGGAAAGATTCCATCCTGATGGTAGTTTTGTGGTGTAGTGAGTCCTTGAACTCAGTTTTTAAGCTGTTATTGAATATAGATTCAAAATTGTGGAGTTTTTTCTTGAATCTAAAATGTTAAACTATTTTGCATGATCTTACTGTATGAACATGTCACAAGTCTGTAATGTCTAGAGTAGAATTTGTTTATTTACCAGTCTAAAATCATACTTCTGGATAAAAAAGCATTTGACTTGAATCTGAAAACTGGACCTATCACACTGAAAATATCGCACTGGAAATTCCCAATGTTATATGGTAGCATTCCTTCCTGTAAAGTGTAGGTTTATACTCTTGTGCATTCAATATATCTATCAGACAAAATAAAATAAAGAAAATTTAACTCTTATTATTCTGTCTCCTGATATTAAACAACAAAACTGCTTATGTGGAAGGAAAATATACAAGCCCAGATTTCTACCATAAAACAGGCACCCACAAATTCTTACCCCACAGAGGAAAATTTTTTATGGGTATGTGCATGTGCTTTATATATACATACATCTACATAAAAAGCCGTAATTGCCCTTTTTTGTAATAAATTATTTTCTGACACCTGTCAGTGGTTACCAGTTGCTCATATTTTTCTTGGGCTCAGTGTAATCACACCTTGCACACACTTCCTGAAAGACATTTGTGGTACTGTATTGCTTGCTGATACCTGTTCAGCATTTAATCTGCCAGGGTTTGTCATTGTACAAGGTTATGCTTCCTACATACAGATATACATCCAAATAAGCAAACCGGCAATAATATGTGAATGTGTCCTACCGAAATAAACACATTTTGTTGCTGAAGAAAAGAAGACTTTAACTAGAATGCAGTACAGAAATAGGAAACTTGGTATTTCTAAACCATAGATTTAAAAATGCATGTGTGAGCCATCAAAACATTTTTAAGGCCATTTAATTAAGTATGTAATATTATCAGTGCTATCATACCTCTGTGCAATGGAACTTTTCTGTATCTGTAAGGTGTCCAGTTCTTGCATGCTGCCACGGCTAACAGACACAGTGGAGTTGGCTAATCGGATGGCTCGTCTCTTGACTCTCCTTGGGCAACATGAGGTGCTGATCCCCTGGTGTGAAGAAATGGAGGTACTGCGACTTGTCCTGTAGCCCATTGACTCAGCCATACACATCTCACTGAATGTTTGCTCATCAGTAAACTCATGGCACTAAACAATAAAAAAAAAAAAAAAACAGCAGCAATAAAGTATTATTTAGAGATTACCAGAAGGGTCATAGTAACTGGTGGGCATGTTAAATGTTTCTGTCTGTTGGACAGCAAAAGTTTAATTTTATTGAACTGCCTAAAGGTGCCAGACCTAAAACTGCATTAACAGTCATTCTTTTAAACCTTTCAGACAAATGCATCTGTCAAAGGATGACAGTGATAAGGCATTTAGTTCTCTTAAGGCACACACACAAGTATTTTCTTGACAGTCATCAATCAGAACAAGGGGATGTGAGGAACAAAAGCCATGCATGGGTTCCGGTGTGTAGCTCACAAGACATTTCCCTTCGAGCTACATCACCGAAACCAATTGGCTGCAGCAGCAATTTGCCGTAGAGCAATACTGCTGAATAGCATAGCCGCTGCAGCTGTACACTATGCACAGTAATTCTACAGCTGGTCGTGATCCTTATAGACAGCTGCCCGGTCGTATTCTAGCAGGGACGGCTGTACTAGATGTGTACCACATTCTGTATTCTCATGTAAGGAATGCATTTATTGTATTATTTATAAATAATACAATAAATGCATTCCTTACATGAGAATACGGACCTCCACCAGCTGTAGAATTCCTGTGCATAGTGTACAGCTGCAGCGGCTATGCTATTCAGCCATATTGCTCTATGGCAAATTGCTGCTGCAGCCAATTGGTTTCGGCGATGTAGCTCGCAGGGAAATGTCTTGCGAGCTACATGCCGGAACCCGTTTGTGACACTTGAAGTGACAGATATTACCAGTACAGATCCTGACAGTCTTGCAGTTCTAAAACTTTTTCTTCCACTTAAGTTTCCTGTTTTTGTTCCACCCCATTGTGATAATTTCCTGCACTTCACATTCCAGAGCATATGCTTGTTGCTGATTTTCCACAGAAAACAAGTGGGTTTAGGTGCCTAGGTTACGAGACAGTTCCCTGTGATCCATTTGGTTGGGGGCATATGGCTGAAGTGATATTCTGCTTCAGAGAAACATGGGTGTTGCAAAGTCCCTGTGGGCAAAGAGGAGAATGCTGTGCCCTGCCCACAACTTCAATAACCAAATGCACGGGGGAAAATAATGCCCACAGCCCAGAAGGCAATATGATACAGCAGGCGATATGGCAGGCATCAGCAGTAGACTGGATGGCGGGCATGTCAGTGGCAAGAAAAATGCAGTGCACAATGGGTAGTGCCTTTACAATTTGTGCATGTGGACCACTACCCCCTTCATGGCATGTGTGGACGACTACTCCCTTCACAGTGTCTAGGGAACATTACTTAAAGTGCATACTGCAGCATAAATATGACTAAAGTAGCATCCAGGATTTCCCCCATGCTGTAGTACATTTCTACATATTGTAGTTACATAAACATGTACAGTACACTGATCGCAACACACATTACTTATTCTGCCCCCATGCACTTGGTTATTAAAACTGTGAGCATGGCAGTGTATGCTTATCTTTGTCCACAGGGAATATGCAGTAGACATATTTCTCTGCAGCTGAATGCTACTTTGGACATATATCCCCAACTAAATGTACCACAGGGAAATTATCAAACAAGAATTAGCAACACCATTGGGTACTCTTTTCAATCATAGTCTAAGCACTGGCTTTATCCCAGCTGAATGGAAAATAGCCACAGTTATCCCTTTGCACAAAGACGGTGCTTCCGCTGACCCAGGGAACTATAGGCATATTAGCCTGACTAGCCTTATCTGCAAGGCCATGAAGTGAATCATCATGGACCTTATCAACAAAGATATAGGTAATCTCCAAACACTTGACCCTACTCAGTTTGAATTTGTCAAAGGGAGATCATGCCTGTCAAACCTGGTGGACTTTTTTGAGACAGTCACCAGAACTCTGGATGAGGAACTGTGCATGCAGCCTACCTGAATTTGGTCAATGCTTTTGACACTATTCCCCACCCAGGCATTATTGTAAACTCACCCAGCTAGGTATCAAACCTTATATCATTAGGTGGGTCATTAACTGGCTCACCAATATAACCCATACAGTCAAAATAGGGGACTCCACCTTCAGCAGCAGACCTGTAACCAGTGGTGTCCCACAGGGATCAGTCCTGGGACTTCTACTGTAAAGAATCTATTTCTCTGAAGTACAAGCAAAAACTAAAGGTCTGTGGCTGACAAATTTTGCTGATGACTGCAAACTGGGAGTGGTCATAGAATTTCCAAACAATGTCAACATCTTACAAGAGGGTCTTATGCCAACAAATTATTGGTGCCAAAGTCACAGTCTTAAACTCAATGCAAAAAAATGTATTATCATCCCTTTCAGTAAGAGCGATGTTCTGGCTAACTACTACATCAATAGAAACACCCTAAGTATGCACTCAGTGGTTAGAGACCTGGGCACACAGGTTGACAGCAACCTTCCCTTTGATCACCATGTCTCCACAGTGGTAAGAAGGGCATTCTATATTGTTCATCTCATAAGTAAGGGAATTGTCCCCTGAAAAAAGAAGTTATAACCTCCCTGTAGTCTTTCCTCATCAGGCCAATAATTGAGTGCAACGCCCCTTTTGGTATGTACCTTCCTGGCACCTGCAGCAATTGTATAGACCACAAAAGTTCCTCACAAAGAGAATTCAAGGTCTTCAGCATCTGTCCTATGTGGATCTGTTGAAATCGCTGTCACTTTTACTCCTTTTCATACAGCCTACTCAGAAACGATCTCTGCCTTGCGTATAAGGCAATCTATGACTTTGCTTTATTGGAAATGCTGCATATCTTTAAGTCCAATGGCTCACTGGTTACTCGTTCTAAAGACCTTAACCTGGTATGTGACATTAACAGAACCTGCTGGAGGGACAGATTTGTCTCCCAGAGGATACCGCACCTGTGGAACAGACTCCCAATTCATGTTAAGCAGACCACCTCTTTGGTCCTCTTAAAGTGTAATCTGGATGATTGGATGGGTAACTGTAAATTCCCCAGACATTCCACCTGCATCTCTCTTGGACAAGGGCAATACGTGCTGATCATGGAAATAAGGGCAGAACTTGGCTAGGCTTGTAAGGGCCCTAGAGCCATTAGCCTAGTAACGTCCTATGACCCCATGATCCCTGCCTTTCCCAGTCCCCTTCTTCCAGTTCTCTTGGGCACCATTTTTCTCCATGTCTGACTTCACTACATGATTATCATACTCTTCCTTTGTCCTTCCTCTACTACTGATCTCATTTCTAGTGTATTGCTCAGAACTGACTTTCACCTTCTTAGTTTCCCAGTAAGCAACATCCATCATCCAGGGATGTAGTCAATTTAATAACTCCTTTCTGTAACTTTGTTTTTCTTAGAGACCCTGCTTTGGCCCCATTACTTTGCCTTTGCCATTTACCTTCTCTCTCCACATACAAAATGTACTATCCCCACAACCCAGCCTAGTCCCTTTGCACTACCTGAACCCTGATTCATCAAAGATGCTGTCCTCACCTTTTCTCCACTGTGTTCCTGCGCTCCATTCCCCTAGATTCCGATTTTTGAACAAGTTGCCCCGTTATTTCTTTCACTGTTTCAGTTTGACCCCATGCGTCCACCTTCTTAATCCAAAGACAAGTCAGCAAATGTACCAAAAATCCTTTCTAAAATTGTGTAGAGTTCACACTGCAATTCCAGCATCTTTCAAGCCTCAGAGTTCCAAACCCACTGCAACATTTGGCAAAGAAGTCCTTCAGAGTAGTTCCAAAATGTTTTAATAGCATTTCATTACTTTTGTTTCATCAACGCACTTATTTTTCTCAGAACAATACTGGCCTCAGTGACTCAGAAGGAAGGTAATACCTTCACAGCTTTCTCTTTGCATAATCCATTTGCTTTTTGATGCCATTGTTCCATTTTGGTATTTAAAATGTTGCTAGGCATCATGTTCATTAGATCTTACAGATGTAGTAATATAGGGTCAGGACTACCGCTATCATGAAGTTGCAGCATATATGCATGGGGGTTCCGGCGTGTAGCTCGCAAGACATTTCCCTGCGAGCTACATCGCCGAAACCAATTGGCTGCAGCAGCAATTTACCATAGAGCAATACGGCTGAATAGCATAGCCACTGCAGCTGTACACTATGTGCAGTAATTCTACAGCTGGTGGCGATCCTTACAGACAGCTGCCCGGTCGTATTCTAGCAGGGATGGCCATACTAGATGTGTACCACGTTCCGTATTCTCATGTAAGGAATGCATTTATTGTATTATTTATAAATAGTACAATAAATGCATTCCTTACATGAGAATACGGACCTCCACCAGCTGTAGAATACACTGAAGAAGGCATTGGTTGCCGAAACCGGTCTGTCTTACCAATAAAGGGCTGTTTTCAGCCAGTTATATGCAACAGAACTAGTATTTTTATTTTTATTTTGTGACTTCTGGATCTCATACTGCTGGCCTTGTGGTATACATTTGAATGGTTTTGGCCGTGCATCAACCTACCTGCATAGCATCATGTTTGGCTATACACAAAACCCTCATGTAAATCTCCAAAAACAGAAACAAGACTGGGGATTCAATTTAAGAAACACCTAAAAATTTATCTATATAGCAAATGTATTTGCTCCTATATCAACCCTAACTAATATCCCCCTATATGTCTTCTTATCTAACTTGCGAATCTATACTTTCATTCATTATGTATCGCCTTCCTCTAAATCCTTTCTCCTCTTTCTGTATTTATACTACCCTATTTAAAAAGTTAATTTTTTTCTCTTAAATACCTTCTATGTAAAAAGAAAAAACTCATGACTCCATAAACAAATTTTTATGATGTTTATTTATCAATATGTACTAAGATACCATCTGTACCTTTGTATTTCTCTTTTCACATCAATGCTATTTGTTCCTTTTATATTAAAGCCTATGTAAATTCTATTTCTGGAGCTTTTCTCCCTGGGCCTCCACTGAAAATGAGCTCACACGCAGATGGACTATCCCTGTTAACAAATGTAAAATAAATAAATAAGGAAGATACTATGTACACTAAAATCATTCCAGTGGAGCAGACACACTACTTAAATTTACCAAAGGATCAGGTATAGGCCATGTTCCCTGCACACAGCTCACATTAAATGCTACGGGAACACTAAAATCATTCCAGTGGAGCAGGCACAGTACATAAAGTCACCAAAGGATCAGATATGGGCCATGTTCCCTGCACACAGCTCACAAAAAATATTATGGGAACACTAAAATCATTCCAGTGGAGCACAGGCAGTGCTTGAAGTCACTAAAGGATCAGGTATGGGCCATGTTCCCTGCACACAGCTCACATAAAACGCTATGGGAACACTGAAATCATTCCAGTGGAGCACAGACACTATTTAAAGTCACCAAATGATCAGGTAAAGGCCATGTTCCATGCACACAGCTCACATAAAATGCTATGGGAACACTAAAATCATTCCAGTGGAGCATAGACAGTACTTAAAGTTACCAAAGGATCAGGTATGGGCCATGTTCCCTGCACACAGATCACAAAAAATGCTATGGGAACACTAAAATCATTCCAGTGGAGCATAGACAGTACTTAAAGTTACCAAAGGATCAGGTATGGGCCATGTTCCTGCACACAGCTCACATAAAACGCTATGGGAACACTAAAAACATTCCAGTGGAGCACAGACAGTACTTAAAGATACCAAAGGATCAGGTATGGGCCATGTTCCTTGAACAAAGCTCACATAAAATGTTATGGGAACACTAAAATCATTCCAGTGGAGCACAGACAGTACTTAAAGTTACCAAAGGATCAGGTATGGGCCATGTTCCCTGCACACAGCTCACATAAAACGCTATGGGGACACTAAAATCATTCAGTGGAGCAAAGACAGTACTTAAAGTCATGAAAGGATCAGGTATGGGCCATGTTCCTTGCACACAGCTCACATAAAATGCTATGTGAACACTAAAATCATTCCAGTGGAGCACAGACAGTACTTAAAGTTACCAAAGGATCAGGTATGGGCCATGTTCCATGCACACAGCTCACATAAAACACTATGGGAAGACTAAAATCATTCCAGTGGAGCACAGACACAGTACTTAAAGTTACCAAAAGATCAGGTATGGGCCATGTTCCCAGCACACAGCTCACATAAAATGCTATGGGAACACTAAAATCATTCCAGTGGAGCACAGACAGTACTTAAAGTTACCAAAGGATCAGGTATGGGCCATGTTCCATGCACACAGCTCACATAAAATGCTATGGGAACACTAAAATCATTCCAGTGGAGCACAGACACAGTACTTAAAGTTACCAAAGGATCAGGTATGGGCCATGTTCCCTGCACACAGCTCACATAAAATGCTATGGGAAAACTAAAATCATTCCAGTGGAGCACAGACACTGCATAAAGTTACCAAAGAATCAGGTATGGGCCATGTTGCCTGCACACAGCTCACATAAAATGCTATGGGAACACTAAAATCATTCCAGTGGAGCACAGACAGTACTTAAAGTTACCAAAGGATCAGGTATGGGCCATGTTCCCTGCACACAGCTCACATAAAATGCTATGGGAACACTAAAATCATTCCATTGGAGCACAGACAGTACTTAAAGTTACCAAAGGATAAGGTATGGGCCATGTTCCCTGCACACCTCTTACATAAAATGCTATGGGAGTGCTAAAATCATTCCAGTGGAGCACAGACAGTACTAAAAGTTAACAAAAGATCAAGTATGGGCCATACTCCCTGCACAGAGCTCACATGAAATGCTAAGGGAACACTAAAATCATTCCAGTGGAGCACAGACAGTACTTAAAGTCACCAAAGATCAGGTATGGGCCATGTTCCCTGCACACAGCTCACATAAAACGCTATGGGAACACTAACATCATTCCAGTGGAGCACAGACAGTACTTAAAGTCACCAAAAGGTCAGGTAGGGGTCATGCTTCCTGCACACAGCTCAAACAAAATGCTATGGCCACACTAAAATCATTTCAGTGGAGCACAGACAGTATTTAAAGTTACCAAAGGATCAGGTATGGGCCATGTTCCCTGCACACAGCTCACATAAAATGCTATGGGAACACTAAAATCATTCCAGTGGAGCACAAACAGTACTTAAAGTTACCAAAGGATCAGGTATGGGCCATGTTCCCTGCACACAGCTCACTTAAAATGCTATGGGAGCACTAAAATGATTCCACTGGAGCAGACACAGTACTTAAAGTAACCAAAGGATCAGGTATGGGCCATGTTCCCTGCACACAGCTCACATAAAATGCTATGGGAAAACTAAAATCATTCCAGTGGAGCACATACAGTACGTAATGTTACCAAAAGATCAGGAATAGGCCATGTTCCCTGCACACAGCTCACATAAAATGCTACTGGAAAACTAAATCATTCCAGTATAGCATAGACACAGTACTTAAATTTACCAAAAGATCAGGTATGGGCCATGTTCCTTGCACACAGCTCACATAAAATGCTATGGGAACACTAAAATCATTCCAGTGGAGCACAGACAGTACTTAAAGTTACCAAAGGATCAGGTATGGGTCATGCTCCCTGATTACAGCTTACATAAAATGCTATGGGAATATTAAAATCATTACAGTGAAGCACAGACACTGCCTAAAGTTACAAAAGAACCAGGTATGGGCCATGTTACCTGCACACAGCTCACATAAAATGCTATGGGAACACTAAAATCATTCCAGTGGAGCACAGACAGTACTTAAAGTTACCAAAGGATCAGGTATGGGCCATGTTCCCTGCACACAGCTCACATAAAATGCTATGGGAACACTAAAATCATTCCAGTGGAGCACAGACAGTACTTAAAGTCACCAAAGGATCAGGTATGGGCCATGTTCCCTGCACACAGCTCACATAAAATGCTATGGGAACACTAAAATCATTCCAGTGGAGCACAGACAGTACTTAAAGTTACCAAAGGATCAGGTATGGGCCATGTTCCTGCACACAGCTCACATAAAATGCTATGGGAACACTAAAATCATTCCAGTGGAGCACAGACAGTACTTAAAGTTACCAAAGCATCAGGTTTGGGCCATGTTCCATGCACACAGCTCACATAAAATGCTATGGGAACACTAAAATCATTCCAGTGGAGCACAGACAGTACTTAAAGTTACCAAAGGATCAGGTATGGGCCATGTTCCTTGCACACAGCTCACATAAAATGCTATGGGAACACTAAAATCATTCCAGTGGAGCACAGACACAGTACTTAAAGTTACCAAAGGATCAGGTATGGGCCATGTTCCCTGCACACAGCTCACATAAAATGCTATGGGAACACTAAAATCATTCCACTGGAGCACAGACAGTACTTAAAGTCAGCAAAGGATCAGGTATGGGCCATGTTCCTTCCACACAGCTCACATAAAATGCTATGGGAACAATAAAATCATTCCAGTGGAGCACAGACAGTACATAAAGTTACCAACGGATCAGGTATGATTCATGTTCCCTGCACACAGCTCACATAAAACGCTATGGGAACACTAAAATCATTCCAGTGGAGCACAGACACAGTCCTTAAAGTCACCAAATAATCAGGTATTGGGCCATGTTCCCTGCACACAGCTCACATAAAATGCTATGGGAACACTAAAATCATTCCAGTGGAGCACAGACAGTACTTAAAGTAACCAAAGGATCAGGTATGGGCCATGATCCCTGCACACAGCTCACATAAAATGCTATGGGAACACTAAAATCATTCCAGTGGAGCACAGACAGTACTTAAAGTCACCAAAGGATCAGGTATGGGCCATGTTCCCTGCACACAGCTCACATAAAATGCTATGGGAACACTAAAATCATTCCAGTGGAGCACAGACAGTACTTAAAGTTACCAAAGGATCAGGTATGGGCCATGTTCCCTGCACACAGCTCACATAAAATGCTATGGGAACACTAAAATCATTCCAGTGGAGCACAGACAGTACTTAAAGTCACCAAAGGATCAGGTATGGGCCATGTTCCCTGCACACAGCTCACATAAAATGCTATGGGAACACTAAAATCATTCCAGTGGAGCACAGACAGTACTTAAAGTCACCAAAGGATCAGGTATGGGCCACATTCCCGACACACAGCTCACATAAAACGCTATGGGAACACTAAAATCATTCCACTGGAGCACAGACAGTATTAACGTCACCAAATGATCAGGTATGGGCCATGTTCCCTGCACACAGCTCACATAAAACGCTATGGGAACAATAAAATCATTCCACTGGAGCACAGACAGTACTTAACATCACAAAAGGATCAGGTATGAGCCATGGTCCCTGCACACAGCTCACATAAAACACTATGGGAACACTAAAATCATTCCAGTGGAACACAGACAGTACTTAAAGATATCAAAGATTCAGGTATGGGCCATTTTCCCGGCACACAGCTCACATAAAACTCTATGGGAACACTAAAATCATTCCAGTGGAGTACACAGACAGCACTTAAAGTTACCAAATGATCCGGTATGGGCCATGTTACCTGCACACAGCTCACATAAAATGTTATGGGAACACTAAAATCCTTCCAGTGGAGCACAGGCAGTACTTGAAGTCACCAAAGGATCAGGTATGGGCCATGTTCTCTCCACACAGCTCACATAAAATGCTATGGGAACACTAAAATCCTTCCAGTGGAGCACAGGCAGTACTTGAAGTCACCAAATGATCAGGTATGGGCCATGTTCCCTGCACACAGCTCACATAAAATGCTATGGGAACACTAAAATCATTAAAGTGGAGCACAGACAGTACTTAAAGATACCAAAGGATCAGGTATGGGCCATGTTCCTTGCACACACCTCACATAAAATGCTATGGAAACACTAAAATCATTCCAGTGGAGCAGAGACAGTACTTAAACTTACTAAGGGATCAGGTATGGGCATGTTACCTGCACACAGCTCACATAAAACGCTATGGGGACACTAAAATCATTCAGTGGAGCACAGACAGTACTTAAAGTTACCAAAGCATCAGGTTTGAGCCATGTTCCATGCACACGGCTCACATAAAATGCTATGGGAACACTAAATTCATTCTAGTGGAGCACAGACAGTACTTAAAGTTACCAAAGCATCAGGTTTGAGCCATGTTCCATGCACACGGCTCACATAAAATGCTATGGGAACACTAAATTCATTCCAGTGGAGCACAGACAGTACTTAAAGTTACCAAAGCATCAGGTATGGGCCATGTTCCATGCACACAGCTCACATAAAATGCTATGGGAACACTAAATTCATTCCAGTGGAGCACAGACAGTACTTAAAGTTACCAAAGGATCAGGTATGGGCCATGTTCCCTGCACACAGCTCACATAAAATGCTATGGGAACACTAAAATCATTCCAGTGGAGCACAGACAGTACTTAAAGTTACCAAAGGATCAGGTATGGGCCATGTTCCCTGCACACAGCTCACATAAAATGCTATGGGAACACTAAAATCATTCCAGTGGAGCACAGACAGTACTTAAAGTTACCAAAGGATCAGGTATGGGCCATGTTCCCTGCACACAGCTCACATAAAATGCTATGGGAACACTAAAATCATTCCAGTGGAGCACAGACAGTACTTAAAGTTACCAAAGGATCAGGTATGGGCCATGTTCCCTGCACACAGCTCACATAAAATGCTATGGGAACACTAAAATCATTCCAGTGGAGCACAGACAGTACTTAAAGTCACCAAATAATCAGGTATTGGGCCATGTTCTCTGCACATAGCTCACAATAAATGCTATGGGAACACTAAAATCATGCCAGTGGAGCACAGACAGTACTTAAAGTCACCAAAGGATCAGGTATGGGCCATGTTCCCTGCACACAGCTCACATAAAATGTTATGGGAACACCAAAATCATTCCACTGGAGCATAGACAGTACTTAACGTCACCAAAGGATCAGGTATGGGCCATGTTTCCTGCACACAGCTCACATAAAATGCAAAGGGAACAATAAAATCATTCCAGTGGAGCACAGACAGTACTTAAAGTTACCAAAGGATCAGGTATGGGCCATGATCTCTGCACACAGCTCACATAAAACACTATGGGAATATTAAAACTATTTCAGTGAAGCACAGACAGTACTTTAAAAGTCACCAAAGGATCAGGTATGGGCCACATTCCTGACACACAGCTCACATAAAACGCTATGGGAACACTAAAATCATTCCACTGGAGCACAGACAGTATTAACATCACCAAATGATCAGGTATGGGCCATGTTCCCTGCACACAGCTCACATAAAATGCTATGGGAACAATAAAATCATTCCAGTGGAGCACAGACAGTACTTAAAGTTACCAAAGGATCAGGTATGGGCCATGTTCCCTGCACACAGCTCACATAAAATGCTATGGGAACACTAAAATCATTCCAGTGGAGCACAGACAGTACTTAAAGTTACCAAAGGATCAGGTATGGGCCATGTTCCCTGCACACAGCTCACATAAAATGCTATGGGAACACTAAAATCATTCCAGTGGAGCACAGACAGTACTTAAAGTTACCAAAGGATCAGGTATGGGCCATGTTCCCTGCACACAGCTCACATAAAATGCTATGGGAACACTAAAATCATTCCAGTGGAGCACAGACAGTACTTAAAGTCACCAAAGGATCAGGTATGGGCCATGTTCCCTGCACACAGCTCACATAAAATGCTATGGGAACACTAAAATCATTCCAGTGGAGCACAGACAGTACTTAAAGTTACCAAAGGATCAGGTATGGGCCATGTTCCTGCACACAGCTCACATAAAATGCTATGGGAACACTAAAATCATTCCAGTGGAGCACAGACAGTACTTAAAGTTACCAAAGGATCAGGTATGGGCCATGTTCCCTGCACACAGCTCACATAAAATGCTATGGGAACACTAAAATCATTCCAGTGGAGCACAGACAGTACTTAAAGTTACCAAAGGATCAGGTATGGGCCCATGTTCCTGCACACAGCTCACATAAAATGCTATGGGAACACTAAAATCATTCCAGTGGAGCACAGACAGTACTTAAAGTTACCAAAGGATCAGGTATGGGCCATGTTCCTGCACACAGCTCACATAAAATGCTATGGGAACACTAAAATCATTCCAGTGGAGCACAGACAGTACTTAAAGTTACCAAAGGATCAGGTATGGGCCATGTTCCCTGCACACAGCTCACATAAAATGCTATGGGAACACTAAAATCATTCCAGTGGAGCACAGACAGTACTTAAAGTTACCAAAGGATCAGGTATGGGCCATGTTCCTGCACACAGCTCACATAAAATGCTATGGGAACACTAAAATCATTCCAGTGGAGCACAGACAGTACTTAAAGTTACCAAAGGATCAGGTATGGGCCATGTTCCCTGCACACAGCTCACATAAAATGCTATGGGAACACTAAAATCATTCCAGTGGAGCACAGACAGTACTTAAAGTTACCAAAGCATCAGGTATGGGCCATGTTCCCTGCACACAGCTCACATAAAATGCTATGGGAACACTAAAATCATTCCAGTGGAGCACAGACAGTACTTAAAGTTACCAAAGGATCAGGTATGGGCCATGTTCCCTGCACACAGCTCACATAAAATGCTATGGGAACACTAAAATCATTCCAGTGGAGCAGAGACAGTACTTAAAGTTACTAAAGGATCAGGTATACTTGCACACAGCTCACATAAAACGCTATGCGGACACTAAAATCATTTAGTGGAGCAAAGACAGTACTTAAAGTTACCAAAGGATCAGGTATGGGCCATGTTCCCTGCACACAGCTCACATAAAATGCTATGGGAACACTAAAATCATTCCAGTGGAGCACAGACAGTACTTAAAGTTACCAAAGGATCAGGTATGGGCCATGTTCCCTGCACACAGCTCACATAAAATGCTATGGGAACACTAAAATCATTCCAGTGGAGCACAGACAGTACTTAAAGTCACCAAAGGATCAGGTATGGGCCATGTTCCCTGCACACAGCTCACATAAAATGCTATGGGAACACTAAAATCATTCCAGTGGAGCACAGACAGTACTTAAAGTTACCAAAGGATCAGGTATGGGCCATGTTCCCTGCACACAGCTCACATAAAATGCTATGGGAACACTAAAATCATTCCAGTGGAGCACAGACAGTACTTAAAGTTACCAAAGGATCAGGTATGGGCCATGTTCCTGCACACAGCTCACATAAAATGCTATGGGAACACTAAAATCATTCCAGTGGAGCACAGACAGTACTTAAAGTTACCAAAGGATCAGGTATGGGCCATGTTCCCTGCACACAGCTCACATAAAATGCTATGGGAACACTAAAATCATTCCAGTGGAGCACAGACAGTACTTAAAGTTACCAAAGGATCAGGTATGGGCCATGTTCCCTGCACACAGCTCACATAAAATGCTATGGGAACACTAAAATCATTCCAGTGGAGCACAGACAGTACTTAAAGTTACCAAAGGATCAGGTATGGGCCATGTTCCCTGCACACAGCTCACATAAAATGCTATGGGAACACTAAAATCATTCCAGTGGAGCACAGACAGTACTTAAAGTTACCAAAGGATCAGGTATGGGCCATGTTCCCTGCACACAGCTCACATAAAATGCTATGGGAACACTAAAATCATTCCAGTGGAGCACAGACAGTACTTAAAGTTACCAAAGGATCAGGTATGGGCCATGTTCCCTGCACACAGCTCACATAAAATGCTATGGGAACACTAAAATCATTCCAGTGGAGCACAGACAGTACTTAAAGTTACCAAAGGATCAGGTATGGGCCATGTTCCCTGCACACAGCTCACATAAAATGCTATGGGAACACTAAAATCATTCCAGTGGAGCACAGACAGTACTTAAAGTTACCAAAGGATCAGGTATGGGCCATGTTCCCTGCACACAGCTCACATAAAATGCTATGGGAACACTAAAATCATTCCAGTGGAGCACAGACAGTACTTAAAGTTACCAAAGGATCAGGTATGGGCCATGTTCCCTGCACACAGCTCACATAAAATGCTATGGGAACACTAAAATCATTCCAGTGGAGCACAGACAGTACTTAAAGTTACCAAAGGATCAGGTATGGGCCATGTTCCCTGCACACAGCTCACATAAAATGCTATGGGAACACTAAAATCATTCCAGTGGAGCACAGACAGTACTTAAAGTTACCAAAGGATCAGGTATGGCCATGTTCCCTGCACACAGCTCACATAAAATGCTATGGGAACACTAAAATCATTCCAGTGGAGCACAGACAGTACTTAACATTACCAAAGGATCAGGTATGGGCCATGTTTCCTGCACACAGCTCACATAAAATGCTATGGGAACACTAAAATCATTCCAGTGGAGCACAGACAGTACTTAAAGTTACCAAAGGATCAGGTACGGGCCATGTTCCTGTGCACAGCTCACATAAAATGCTATGGGAACACTAAAATCATTCCAGTGGAGCACAGACAGTACTTAAAGTTACCAAAGGATCAGGTATGGGCCATGTTCCCTGCACACAGCTCACATAAAATGCTATGGGAACACTAAAATCATTCCAGTGGAGCACAGACAGTACTTAAAGTTACCAAAGGATCAGGTATGGGCCATGTTCCCTGCACACAGCTCACATAAAATGCTATGGGAACACTAAAATCATTCCAGTGGAGCACAGACAGTACTTAAAGTTACCAAAGGATCAGGTATGGGCCATGTTCCCTGCACACAGCTCACATAAAACACTATGGGAACACTAAAATCATTCCAGTGGAGCACAGACAGTACTTAAAGTTACCAAAGGATCAGGTATGGGCCATGTTCCCTGCACACAGCTCACATAAAATGCTATGGGAACACTAAAATCATTCCAGTGGAGCACAGACAGTACTTAAAGTTACCAAAGGATCAGGTATGGGCCATGTTCCCTGCACACAGCTCACATAAAATGCTATGGGAACACTAAAATCATTCCAGTGGAGCACAGACAGTACTTAAAGTTACCAAAGGATCAGGTATGGGCCATGTTCCCTGCACACAGCTCACATAAAATGCTATGGGAACACTAAAATCATTCCAGTGGAGCACAGACAGTACTTAAAGTTACCAAAGGATCAGGTATGGGCCATGTTCCCTGCACACAGCTCACATAAAATGCTATGGGAACACTAAAATCATTCCAGTGGAGCACAGACAGTACTTAAAGTTACCAAAGGATCAGGTATGGGCCATGTTCCCTGCACACAGCTCACATAAAATGCTATGGGAACACTAAAATCATTCCAGTGGAGCACAGACAGTACTTAAAGTTACCAAAGGATCAGGTATGGGCCATGTTCCCTGCACACAGCTCACATAAAATGCTATGGGAACACTAAAATCATTCCAGTGGAGCACAGACAGTACTTAAAGTTACCAAAGGATCAGGTATGGGCCATGTTCCTGGCACACAGCTCACATAAAATGCTATGTGAACAATAAAATCATTCCAGTGGAGCAGACACAGTACTTAAAGTTACCAAAGCATCAGGTATGGGCCATGTTCCCTGCACACAACTCACATAAAATGATATGGGAACACTAAAATCATTCAGTGGAGCACAGACAGTACTTAAAGTCACCAAAGATCAGGTATGTGCCATGTTCTCTGCACACAGCTCACATAAAACACTAGGGGAACACTAAAATCATTCCAGTAGAGCACAGACAGTACATAAAGATAACAAAGGATCAGGTATGGGCCATATTCCCTGTACACAGCTCATATAAAATGCTATGGAAAAAATAAAATCATTTCAGTGGAGCACAGACAGTACTTAAAGTTAGCAAAGATCAGGTATGGGCCATGCTTCATGCACACAGCTCACATAAAATGCTATGGGAACACTAAAATAATTCCAGTGGAGCAGAGACAGTACTTAAAGTTACCAAAGGATCAGGTATGGGCCATGTTCCCTGCACATAGCTCATATAAAATGATATGGGAACACTAAAATCATTCCATTGGAGCACAGACAGTAGTTAAAGTTACCAAAGGATCAGGTATGGGCCATGTTCCCTGCACATAGCTCACATAAAATGCTATGGGAACACTAAAATCATTCCAGTGGAGCACAGACAGTACTTAAAGTCACCAAAGGATCAGGTATTGGGCCATGTTCTCTGCACATAGCTCACATAAAATGCTATGGGAACACTAAAATCATTCCAGTGGAGCACAGACAGTACTTAAAGTTACCAAAGGATCAGGTATGGGCCATGTTCCCTGCACACAGCTCACATAAAATGCTATGGGAACACTAAAATCATTCCAGTGGAGCACAGACAGTACTTAAAGTTACCAAAGGATCAGGTATGGGCCATGTACCTGCACACAGCTCACATAAAATGCTATGGGAACACTAAAATCATTCCAGTGGAGCACAGACAGTACTTAAAGTTACCAAAGCATCAGGTATGGGCCATGTTCCCTGCACACAGCTCACATAAAATGCTATGGGAACACTAAAATCATTCCAGTGGAGCACAGACAGTACTTAAAGTTACCAAAGGATCAGGTATGGGCCATGTTCCCTGCACACAGCTCACATAAAATGCTATGGGAACACTAAAATCATTCCAGTGGAGCACAGACAGTACTTAAAGTTACCAAAGGATCAGGTATGGGCCATGTTCCCTGCACACAGCTCACATAAAATGCTATGGGAACACTAAAATCATTCCAGTGGAGCACAGACAGTACTTAAAGTTACCAAAGGATCAGGTATGGGCCATGTTCCCTGCACACAGCTCACATAAAATGCTATGGGAACACTAAAATCATTCCAGTGGAGCACAGACAGTACTTAAAGTTACCAAAGGATCCGGTATGGGCCATGTTCTTTGCATACAGCTCACATAAAAAACTATGGGAACACTAAAATCATTCCAGTGGAACACAGACAGTAATTAAAGTTACCAAAGGATCAGGTATGGGCCATGTTCCTGTACACAGCTCACATAAAATGCTATGGGAACACTAAAATCATTCCAGTGGAGCACAGACAGTACTTAAAGTCACCAAAGGATCAGGTATGGGCCATGTTCCCTGCACACAGCTCACATAAAATGCTATGGGAACACTAAAATCATTCCAGTGGAGCACAGACAGTACTTAAAGTTACCAAAGGATCAGGTATGGGCCATGTTCCCTGCACACAGCTCACATAAAATGCTATGGGAACACTAAAATCATTCCAGTGGAGCACAGACAGTACTTAAAGTTACCAAAGGATCAGGTATGGGCCATGTTCCCTGCACACAGCTCACATAAAATGCTATGGGAACACTAAAATCATTCCAGTGGAGCACAGACAGTACTTAAAGTTACCAAAGGATCAGGTATGGGCCATGTTCCCTGCACACAGCTCACATAAAATGCTATGGGAACACTAAAATCATTCCAGTGGAGCACAGACAGTACTTAAAGTTACCAAAGGATCAGGTATGGGCCATGTTCCCTGCACACAGCTCACATAAAATGCTATGGGAACACTAAAATCATTCCAGTGGAGCACAGACAGTACTTAAAGTTACCAAAGGATCAGGTATGGGCCATGTTCCCTGCACACAGCTCACATAAAATGCTATGGGAACACTAAAATCATTCCAGTGGAGCACAGACAGTACTTAAAGTTACCAAAGGATCAGGTATGGGCCATGTTCCCTGCACACAGCTCACATAAAATGCTATGGGAACACTAAAATCATTCCAGTGGAGCACAGACAGTACTTAAAGTTACCAAAGGATCAGGTATGGGCCATGTTCCCTGCACACAGCTCACATAAAATGCTATGGGAACACTAAAATCATTCCAGTGGAGCACAGACAGTACTTAAAGTTACCAAAGGATCAGGTATGGGCCATGTTCCCTGCACACAGCTCACATAAAATGCTATGGGAACACTAAAATCATTCCAGTGGAGCACAGACAGTACTTAAAGTTACCAAAGGATCAGGTATGGGCCATGTTCCCTGCACACAGCTCACATAAAATGCTATGGGAACACTAAAATCATTCCAGTGGAGCACAGACAGTACTTAAAGTTACCAAAGGATCAGGTATGGGCCATGTTCCCTGCACACAGCTCACATAAAATGCTATGGGAACACTAAAATCATTCCAGTGGAGCACAGACAGTACTTAAAGTTACCAAAGGATCAGGTATGGGCCATGTTCCCTGCACACAGCTCACATAAAATGCTATGGGAACACTAAAATCATTCCAGTGGAGCACAGACAGTACTTAAAGTTACCAAAGGATCAGGTATGGGCCATGTTCCCTGCACACAGCTCACATAAAATGCTATGGGAACACTAAAATCATTCCAGTGGAGCACAGACAGTACTTAAAGTTACCAAAGGATCAGGTATGGGCCATGTTCCCTGCACACAGCTCACATAAAATGCTATGGGAACACTAAAATCATTCCAGTGGAGCACAGACAGTACTTAAAGTTACCAAAGGATCAGGTATGGGCCATGTTCCCTGCACACAGCTCACATAAAATGCTATGGGAACACTAAAATCATTCCAGTGGAGCACAGACAGTACTTAAAGTTACCAAAGGATCAGGTATGGGCCATGTTCCCTGCACACAGCTCACATAAAATGCTATGGGAACACTAAAATCATTCCAGTGGAGCACAGACAGTACTTAAAGTTACCAAAGGATCAGGTATGGGCCATGTTCCCTGCACACAGCTCACATAAAATGCTATGGGAACACTAAAATCATTCCAGTGGAGCACAGACAGTACTTAAAGTTACCAAAGGATCAGGTATGGGCCATGTTCCCTGCACACAGCTCACATAAAATGCTATGGGAACACTAAAATCATTCCAGTGGAGCACAGACAGTAATTAAAAGTCACCAAAGGATCAGGTATGGGCCATGTTCCCTGCACACAGCTCACATAAAATGCTATGGGAACACTAAAATCATTCCAGTGGAGCACAGACAGTACTTAAAGTTACCAAAGGATCAGGTATGGGCCATGTTCCCTGCACACAGCTCACATAAAATGCTATGGGAACACTAAAATCATTCCAGTGGAGCACAGACAGTACTTAAAGTTACCAAAGGATCAGGTATGGGCCATTTTCCCTGCACACAGCTCACATAAAATGCTATGGGAACACTAAAATCATTCCAGTGGAGCACAGACAGTACTTAAAGTTACCAAAGGATCAGGTATGGGCCATGTTCCCTGCACACAGCTCACATAAAATGCTATGGGAACACTAAAATCATTCCAGTGGAGCACAGACAGTACTTAAAGTTACCAAAGGATCAGGTATGGGCCATGTTCCCTGCACACAGCTCACATAAAATGCTATGGGAACACTAAAATCATTCCAGTGGAGCACAGACAGTACTTAAAGTTACCAAAGGATCAGGTATGGGCCATGTTCCCTGCACACAGCTCACATAAAATGCTATGGGAACACTAAAATCATTCCAGTGGAGCACAGACAGTTCTTAAAGTACCCAAAGCATCAGCTATGGCCCATGTTCCTGCACACAGCTCACATAAAATGCTATGGGAACACTAAAATCATTCCAGTGGAGCACAGACAGTACTTAAAGATACCAAAGGATCAGGTATGGGCCATGTTCCTGCACACAGCTCACATAAAATGCTATGGGAACACTAAAATCATTCCAGTGGAGCACAGACAGTACTTAAAGTTACCAAAGGATCAGGTATGGGCCATGTTCCCTGCACACAGCTCACATAAAATGCTATGGGAACACTAAAATCATTCCAGTGGAGCACAGACAGTACTTAAAGTTACCAAAGGATCAGGTATGGGCCATGTTCCTGCACACAGCTCACATAAAATGCTATGGGAACACTAAAATCATTCCAGTGGAGCACAGACAGTACTTAAAGTCACCAAAGGATCAGGTATGGGCCATGTTCCCTGCACACAGCTCACATAAAATGCTATGGGAACACTAAAATCATTCCAGTGGAGCACAGACAGTACTTAAAGTTACCAAAGCATCAGGTATGGGCCATGTTCCATGCACACAGCTCACATAAAATGCTATGGGAACACTAAAATCATTCCAGTGGAGCACAGACAGTACTTAAAGTTACCAAAGGATCAGGTATGGGCCATGTTCCCTGCACACAGCTCACATAAAATGCTATGGGAACACTAAAATCATTCCAGTGGAGCACAGACAGTACTTAAAGTTACCAAAGGATCAGGTATGGGCCATGTTCCTGCACACAGCTCACATAAAATGCTATGGGAACACTAAAATCATTCCAGTGGAGCACAGACAGTACTTAAAGTTACCAAAAGATCAGGTATGGGCCATGTTCCCTGCACACAGCTCACATAAAATGCTATGGGAACACTAAAATCATTCCAGTGGAGCACAGACAGTACTAAAAGTCACGAAAGGCTCAGGTATGGGCCATGTTATTGCACACAGCTCCAGTAAATGCTATGGGAACACTAAAATCATTCCAGTGCAGCACAGACAGTATTTAAAGTTACCAAAGGATCAGGTATGGCCATGTTCCTGCACACAGCTCACATAAAATGCTATGGGAACACTAAAATCATTCCAGTGGAGCACAGACAGTACTTAAAGTTACCAAAGGATCAGGTATGGGCCATGTTCCCTGCACACAGCTCACATAAAATGCTATGGGAACACTAAAATCATTCCAGTGGAGCACAGACAGTACTTAAAGTTACCAAAGGATCAGGTATGGGCCATGTTCCCTGCACACAGCTCACATAAAACGCTATGGGAACACTAAAATCATTCCAGTGGAGCACAGACAGTACTTAAAGTTACCAAAAGATCAGGTATGGGCCATGTTCCCTGCACACAGCTCACATAAAATGCTATGGGAACACTAAAATCATTCCAGTGGAGCACAGACAGTACTTAAAGTCACGAAAGGCTCAGGTATGGGCCATGTTATTGCACACAGCTCCAGTAAATGCTATGGGAACACTAAAATCATTCCAGTGGAGCACAGACAGTACTTAAAGTTACCAAAGGATCAGGTATGGGCCATGTTCCCTGCACACAGCTCACATAAAATGCTATGGGAACACTAAAATCATTCCAGTGGAGCACAGACAGTACTTAAAGTTACCAAAGGATCAGGTATGGGCCATGTTCCTGTGCACAGCTCACATGAAAACCTATGGGAACATTAAAATCATTCCAGTGGAGCACAGACAGTACTTAAAGTTACCAAAGGATCAGGTATGGGCCATGTTCCTGCACACAGCTCACATAAAATGCTATGGGAACACTAAAATCATTCCAGTGGAGCACAGACAGTACTTAAAGTTACCAAAGGATCAGGTATGGGCCATGTTCCTGCACACAGCTCACATAAAATGCTATGGGAACACTAAAATCATTCCAGTGGAGCACAGACAGTACTTAAAGTCACCAAAGGATCAGGTATGGGCCATGTTCTTGCACACAGCTCCAACAAATGCTATGGGAACACTAAAATCATTCCAGTGGAGCACAGACAGTACTTAAAGTTACCAAAGGATCAGGTATGGGCCATGTTCCTGGCACACAGCTCACATAAAATGCTATGGGAACACTAAAATCATTCCAGTGGAGCACAAACAGTACTTAAACTTACCAAATGATCAGGTATGGGCCATGTTCCCTGCACACAGCTCACATAAAATGCTATGGGAACACTAAAATCATTCCAGTGGAGCACAGACAGTACTTAAAGTTACCAAAGCATCAGGTATGGGCCATGTTCCCTGCACACAGCTCACATAAAATGCTATGGGAACACTAAAATCATTCCAGTGGAGCACAGACAGTACTTAAAGTTACCAAAGGATCAGGTATGGGCCATGTTCCCTGCACACAGCTCACATAAAATGCTATGGGAACACTAAAATCATTCCAGTGGAGCACAGACAGTACTTAAAGTTACCAAAGGATCAGGTATGGGCCATGTTCCCTGCACACAGCTCACATAAAATGCTATGGGAACACTAAAATCATTCCAGTGGAGCACAGACAGTACTTAAAGTTACCAAAGGATCAGGTATGGGCCATGTTCCTGCACACAGCTCACATAAAATGCTATGGGAACACTAAAATCATTCCAGTGGAGCACAGACAGTACTTAAAGTTACCAAAGGATCAGGTATGGGCCATGTTCCCTGCACACAGCTCACATAAAATGCTATGGGAACACTAAAATCATTCCAGTGGAGCACAGACAGTACTTAAAGTTACCAAAGGATCAGGTATGGGCCATGTTCCCTGCACACAGCTCACATAAAATGCTATGGGAACACTAAAATCATTCCAGTGGAGCACAGACAGTACTTAAAGTTACCAAAGGATCAGGTATGGGCCATGTTCCTGCACACAGCTCACATAAAATGCTATGGGAACACTAAAATCATTCCAGTGGAGCACAGACAGTACTTAAAGTTACCAAAGGATCAGGTATGGGCCATGTTCCCTGCACACAGCTCACATAAAATGCTATGGGAACACTAAAATCATTCCAGTGGAGCACAGACAGTACTTAAAGTTACCAAAGGATCAGGTATGGGCCATGTTCCCTGCACACAGCTCACATAAAATGCTATGGGAACACTAAAATCATTCCAGTGGAGCACAGACAGTACTTAAAGTTACCAAAGGATCAGGTATGGGCCATGTTCCCTGCACACAGCTCACATAAAATGCTATGGGAACACTAAAATCATTCCAGGGGAGCACAGACAGTACTAAAAGTCACGAAAGGCTCAGGTATGGGCCATGTTATTGCACACAGCTCCAACAAATGCTATGGGAACACTAAAATCATTCCAGTGCAGCACAGACAGTATTTAAAGTTACCAAAGGATCAGGAATGGCCATGTTCCCTGCACACAGCTCACATAAAATGCTATGGGAACACTAAAATCATTCCAGTGGAGCACAGACAGTACTTAAAGTTACCAAAAGATCAGGTATGGGCCATGTTTCCTGCACACAGCTCACATAAAATGCTATGGGAACACTAAAATCATTCCAGTGGAGCACAGACAGTACTTAAAGTTACCAAAGGATCAGGTATGGGCCATGTTCCCTGCACACAGCTCACATAAAATGCTATGGGAACACTAAAATCATTCCAGTGGAGCACAGACAGTACTTAAAGTCACCAAAGGATCAGGTATGGGCCATGTTCCATGCACACGGCTCACATAAAATGCTATGGGAAGACTAAAATGATTCAACTGGAGAATACACAGTACTTAAAGTTACCAAAGGATCCGGTATGGGCCATGTTCTTTGCATACAGCTCACATAAAAAACTATGGGAACACTAAAATCATTCCAGTGGAACACAGACAGTAATTAAAGTTGCCAAAAGATCAGGTATGGGCCATGTTCCCTGCACACAGCTCACATAAAATGCTATGGGAACACTAAAATCATTCCAGTGGAGCACAGACAGTACTTAAAGTTACCAAAGGATCAGGTATGGGCCATGTTCCTGCACACAGCTCACATAAAATGCTATGGGAACACTAAAATCATTCTAGTGGAGCACAGACAATACTTACTGTTACCAAAGGATCAGGTATGGGCAATGTTCCCTGCACACAGCTCACATAAAATGCTATGGGAACACTAAAATAATTCCTGTGGAGCACAGCCAGTACTTAAAGTTACCAAAAGAGCAGGTATGGGCCATGTTCACTGCACACACCTCTCATAAAATGCTATGGGAACGCTAACATCATTCCAGTGGAGCACAGACAATACTTAAAGTCACCAAAGGATCAGGTATGGGTCATGTTCCCTGCTCACTTAAAATGCTATGAGGACTTTTTCCATATGGATATGTTTACAGGAGACAGGCAAAATGAAAGGATGATTACATTAATGAGCATTATCATAGAAAGCGGTACCGCAGTGAGGTCTTTAATTGTTAAAATAAATTAAGGGAAATTGGCCAAATGGGAAAAACTCAGGATTGCTGAAGGATATATATGCTCATGCATGTGGAATCTAAGAAAAGAAGTCTCAGATGTAGTTGAAGTTCCAGATGTTGACTGGAAAAGGGTGGGGAGAAGTGTAGGCTCTAATGATGACAGCCATTCAGTGGTTCTGAATGAATGCTGGAAAATTCACTCAGTTTGCCTCAAGACCAACATTGGTGAACAGAGGGAATGCACACATCAGGATGTACTGTCCAACTTTTGTGTAATAGTGAGGCTGAATAAAAGCTGGGGCAAAAGAGAAGGGAAGAAGAGGAAAATATGCACAAGGATATGTCAAGCAGGAGAGGAGAGAAACAGCTGATCGAGGCCTAGTTGCTGAAATGGACAGATTTTGCTAACACTCGTCTCACAGCATTTTGGATTCTTCTGTATTCAAAGATTACCTCTTCCCAGATTGCTGCCGTGTACCTAAGCATTCAAAGATAATCTCCTTTACAGCATACTTAAAATTATATACTTATTAGGAGTGCAAGGTCTGAAATTCTGTTGAGAACTGTCTCTTGAGCACCCATATAATATATGCCAAAGATCAGCCATAAACTAGAGCTTACTGTTGTCTTTTCCAGGCAGTGCAGGAGGTGATGATGCTGATGTTCAAAAGATGAACGATTCTTTACACATAGGGACTGGCTTCCATTGTCAGAACCCTGAAAAAGAACAGAAACACAGAAAGGCATATGTTAAATGTTAAAATATTCATGTCTGAAACATTAATAGTAAGTAAAGACTGCAGAAGGCAAGATGATAATGTGTCATAAAAATTGTGCCGTAGGACCATCAGTGTACTTTACTTTTCAACAAATTTAACTGAGGCTTGCAGAATCATGTTTTAAACAAGAAACAACTTTATTATTAATTATCATGTATGACATAGACAATCTTACATTTATATAAATGAAAATAAACCATACCGACACAACCTTAGTTGCAAACATACATTCCAAACTGTGCCGACACAACTGTAGATACAAACATTATACATCACTTATAATATATCCAGTCATTGTCAGTTAACCATTCCAAAGCTCATTCAGTTCCTGCCTTCTTTTAAAGCTTGTTCCTCCTCTGCATGCATCCCATACTTCCCATTTTTTCTAAGTAATTTGCTCCTACCCTTTTCTAAAGATCCCAATTCTTCAAATCAAAAATTCTTTGGATTCTACATGGGGTATAAAAATACCTATGTAAACACTTCCAAGCAAAGAACCTAAATCTTCTAGACGTTGCATATTTGGGAGACATACATATATCCCCCATTGTTTCTTTATGAATTGCTTATCTAATCCCTCTTCCCAATCCTTTCTAACCTCCTTTGATTGATTCTTATAGTTACCATGCAATATTTTATATGCTCTATTAATTATTCCTTTCTTAATGGCAACTTTTGTTCTAGATTCTATTAAAAACTCTACCAGTGCTGGTCTTTCATTTAGGACCTCCCTACTTCTTTTTCTTTGGAAGGCAATCAATAATCTGCAGTCCAAATAAGTTCTTGGTGACTTCCCATTCTATTACCTTTCCCTCTATAATTGTTTGCTCCTAGTACCTTGGTTTCTTTGCCAATTTTTTCCAATAAATTCTAGTCCCCTCTTGACTATTGTCTGTATCCCTAATTGCAGTCATCCATATCAGCAGAATCTTCTTTTTCCATTCCCTTGTCAGCTTAGATCTTAGTATACTTTCTGTTACCTTATGAATATAATATTCTGTATGATTATTGTTATTCTTCTTAAAGGTCTACATCCAAAATCCCGGTCTCTCCTTGTTTCTTCACCTTCACCCTATTTCGTCATTAGCTCTTTCCACTTTGAATTATAGTTTTCTTTTTGTGCTAAGTATAGGAGGTTTTACTGTGTTGTTCTGAAATACCTTTGAAATCGGAAGGCTTGCAGAATTGTTTTGATCTGATATTTGAACTATTATAGTTATATGGGAAGTACAACTTTGAAGGACTTCAGGAACTAACAGCTGATGGCAAATAAGCTGCCAAAAGATAAGGAGAATAGGTACAGCATATCACCACTGTTAAGACCACAGCAATGATTTTATTAGTTCTTAAAGTTTTGTTTCAGCTTTGCTCAGTTGTGATTACTAGTGCTACTGTGAAATATATCTATATGTATATCTATGTCTGTATCAATTGCTCTCAAATATTGTTTTATACACACACATATATAAATATCTAAAGTGTGGCACAATTGCACAGTGGGTGGCCAACCTAACAGTAACAGGTTCTCTGGTTCAATTCTTGGCTAGGGTGCCATTTTTATGGAGTCTGCATGCCATCCCTTTGTTTGAATGGATTTTCTGTGGGTGGTCCAATTTCCTCTCATATTCCACAGATATCAGGGAACCTAAATTGCCTGCGGGTATGAGTGTGATACTAAATAAAGACTTGTGAGTCTATGCACATGTGGTACTAAATAAAGACTTGGCAACCAACTTCTGTTTACGCACACTCACAAGCGCGCCCGCACACACACACACACACACACACACACACACACACACACACACACACACACACACACACACACACACACACACACACATGTGAGTGGCCTTAAATTCATCAGGTATGTTACAATGAATACTCATTTCATTGCTGGTGGAATATGTTACTTAAAAAGACTGATTAATAGTGCAGGTAAGGAAGTTTACTCTTTTCCCCACTGTTATGTGATCTCAGAATAAGGATATTTGGAGATACATGTGTGTAGCGTATAGGAAGACTTTTTCCCCTGAAAAAAGCTTATACTTGTAAAACCTCTCAACTCTCCCTATTTAGGAGAAACATTCTTATTTTCAGGTCTAATTTACCCCTATACATGGTGTACCTATTTTTAGAGATATGTCTCTATTTTCAGGCTTGATTTACCTTTTCTTAATCTCCCACATCACACATGAATTTTGAAGCTGTCTGGTACACGGAAAATCACACTATATAATAAACATATGAGTGGCGTTTAATGAAAGAGGACACACATCATACATCTCCCTTTTTCTTAAGCAAAAAAAGACGACCTTGTTTGGTAGAAATTTGCAATACAGTTCATTAAAATCTAGAGATTTTTACACTGTATCCTTGATAATGTGCTTATATTTTCCATCATTTTGTTACTTTCTGTTTTTAAACATGTTTCTGGGTGGTACACCACGTTATCCCATATTTCTCCTTGAAATGGGAAGTGTTATATGCTATTTGATATTCAAATGTTATGCTAATTAAATGTTCAGATATCTTTCCAGTTTTTAAGGTACTGTGTTTCTATTTGCCACATCTGCAGGTTGGGAGGCATGTTTGCATTGTTTTACTTTATTTTTTAAGATGATTTGTAGACTGTGTATACATCTGTATGCTTTTTGCGGGATGACATGACACGGAAGGTAATGCTCTATCATCCAGTTTTGTGTGATTTCATATCTAGTAAGTTTAGAGATGCAGGATGTGATGGCAAAGGGGAGACTGTTTCCCTAAAAAAATTGTGTTTTATTTTTCCTTTGATAAATGGAAGATTGACAATTTGGGCATAAATATTGTTTGCCAAAGATATTGCCAATGATGTATCAATAGAAACCAATATAAATTATAAGTTTTGTTACTCCGACTGTCAGTAGCGCAAAGCAGTTAAATTGAAAACCACTGTCAATGAACTGAAAACAACAGTGTTTGTTTGCACGGGGAAGCATTCTATAACCCACAATGAGAGAAACCTGCCATGCACTCCTAAATAATGTAAATCAACTCCACAGCCAGACAACAGTGTGGAAAAATACAAATTATGGCTCACTGAAAGGGATTTTTAGCATAATCATTTTGTATTGCCAGTACTCACAAAAAAAAAAACTTCAGATAATTTTCAAGTTCCCACAATCACACACACACACACGTCTGTGTGTGTGTGTGTGTGTGTGTGTGTGTGTGTATACATACATACATATATATATATATATATATATATATATATATATATATATATATATGTGTGTGTGTGTGTGTGTGTCTATATGACAGCTTACTAAACAGTACTATATTGAAAGTTATAATGCTGAATGCAAAATCTTGAAATGTCAAAATGTTGGAACTTCATAATGTTGAACTCAAAATACCTAATAGCATACAATGCACTATACACAATGTTACACAATGTTTGCTAGTGAAACAGTGCATTATGTATAACAAATACAAGTGCTGAAATGATCTCAGGAGAGCAAATTATTATTAGGGGCTGGCATAATGGTTAAGTTGTTTACTTCACAGACACAAGATATAGGGTTTGATTCTCAACTTTAGTCACTGTCTGGTTATTGGATAGGGCTACGTGTGTAATAATCTACAGACTGACTGCCTAGTACTTACCTAAGAAAAGGTTGAGGCAGATATTATGTATTGGGGTTAGATGACGGGGCCTAAAGAAAAACACCTACACTGAGATTTTTTACAGAGGCAAACTTTGAACTGTGATTGTAATTTGGAGTAGCAGAATAGGTCCTTTAGGTGTGAAGGTAGAGATTCCTAGAGTTTTGAAGCAAGAACCCAGAAGCAATGGTCACTATAATGAAGTTTGGTTTGTGGGGTCTGAGGGTGGGTATTGTTTGGGAGAGCCATCTGAGGGGGTAGGGAGTTTTTTTTGTTTGTTTGTTTTTTTGCAGTGAGTGGAATGAATAATTCAGGTTGAAAGAATTCAAGGAGAACAGCCCCTAATAAAATGTCCTCTCAAAGTTATATGTGGCGCCATTTGACTTTGGAAAGAGTGATGAAATGATGTTTACAGAAGGGGTGGTGGTTATACAACATATTTATATCCGAGTTGAGCTACAGCACCTTTGCCGATAGTTGATTTTGCTGAAGCAGCAAGACAGGGAGACATTTTTCAGGCTCAGAAAAAAGTGTGTTGATTTTGTTTCTAGTCTTTTCAATGTAGGTTTGGAAGTTGAGGAACTGGTCTAGTCATATCTCTAGGTATGTGAAGAATATTGCTGTTTCTCTTGGGTTATTATTAATGTTGATGTTTAGATATTTGGGGAATTTAGCCAGTTTTTGTGGTATGGTAAAATAACCATATTGTCTGACTAAAGAATCAGAATCAGCTGAGGCAGGTCATATGGCAGTGTTTTAATAAGGTTAGAGGAAAGTGGGGAGGGAGTGGGTCTGAAGCCTTAAAAATACATCCTTCAGGATAAAGGTCACTTCATGTTTAGATATGCCTTTGATTTTAATGAGTTTGTTTCCATGTAAATCTGCAAACTATGCAGATAATTCTGTGTTGATGCTAAGGTCTTATAGCTGTGAACACAAAGGTTATGGTCAATTAAGTCAAAGATTTTAGTAAGGTCAGTGAAGAGACTGCATACCTCTCAACCTCTCAGTGCAAGAAATCTGGACAAAGCCATTTATAAAAGCAGCCAAAGGCCCAGAAATAGGCACAATTTTTAAATACTGCTCTTACAAACTTAGAAAGTTGATAGAATAACAGGTTTTGCATGTGCATGAATTTTCTGAAGGGTATAAAGTCTGAAACTCAAATGTCTGTCATTATTTTCTAAATTCAGTCATTAATGATTTGCCACTAATTTGCCAGAAAACCACAATTTTATGAAAAACAGACCAAAAATATGAGGCAAAAATCGGGACATTCTGCAGAAATTAGTATAGCTGAGAGGTATGTGAGAGCATTTGTCCATGTTTAGTAAGATTTCATCACTGAGTCTTTATAGACCTGTCTTGGTGCCATAGCCAGACCAGCAGGGGTCTATATTAAAACACTGAAACCACTGAACATCGAGTGTATGTACATCGACACATAAAGGTTGAAGTACATACACAGCGAAACACTAAAAGAGGGAAAACTGAAATGCCGAACGTGTTTTCTGGTCAGCAGCGCGATGGTGGGTTTAAGGAAATATATCCTTTGCCCCAGTGTAGTGCATTCTGAGTTGGTATATTTAGGTAGGGGGGGTGTGGGGCAAAGCCACCCTGCAAAAGCGTGTTAAATTAATTATTTAGTGTTATTTTTTTACTTACCTATGTGGCGCATTCTGATGACAGAACTCCTTCGGCATTTTGGATTTCGCTCTTTTACTGTTTCGCTGTGTATGTACTTCGACCTTTATGTGTTTATGTTCGGTGGTTTCGGGCTTTTAATATAGACCCACTAGAAGCCATGCTAATTTAAAGTTAGAAGGTGGCAATGCTGTCTGAAGTTTATGAGACAGAGCTATATGATTTTTTTTGTAGAATTTTTAACTAGCCTGGGAAGAATAGAAATAGAGCAACAATGAGAGATGGATTCTGGTTTTGGCTGTTTAGGGATCGGCTTAATCAGGTATGTTCAGCTGCTAGACATGATGTTGTCAATTAGGCAAATCATGTGGATGTGAAGCAGAGAAGTCTCTTTCCAATGGTAAATGAACCATTTCACACAAATAGGTTCATAGGTTCATACTAGGCTATCTGCCCTAGGGCATTTATAAGCCTAGCCAGAGTGTGTTTGGCTTTCGCCACCCATTTTAAATTAATTTTGCTATGCCCTGTTTCGAGGTTAGTATACTGTGCCTCTGTCTAACAGTGACACAAAAGTGATACCCGGGGTAAACCTACGATCTCCCATCCACTCATCAAGATTCCTCTTGAAGAGAGTCAATGAGGGACTCTGCCTAACCTGGACTGGGATTTTATTCCAGAGTGAAGGGAGCCTCTGGGTTATGAATCTGTCCCTCCAGCATGTCTCATTTATTTCAGTGCTGAGGTTCAAGTCTCTCGAGCACGTAGCTCAATGGGAATTTGATTTTCTGAGGTGCAGCATGTCCATTAATTCCGAGTTGGACATGGCTTTATACGTCAGGCACAGATCGCCTCTGAGCAGGCGGTATGCCAATGAGTAGAGCTGGGGTTTCTTTAACCGGGCAGCATATGGCATCTGTTTGAGCCCTTTGATCCTCTTGGTGAGGTACTTTTGGGGTCTTTCCAGTTGCTGCAGGTTTCTGGGAAGGTACATCCCAAAATGGGCATTGTACTCAATTATGGGCCTGATGAGGGATGAGTAAAGAGGCACGATGACCTCCCCTGATCTAGATGTGAATCCCTTCATGATTAGATGGGCTATATAAAATGTTTCTCTAACCACTTTGGCCACGTGGTTGTCAAATGAGAGATTGCTATCAACTTGGGTCCCCAGGTCCCTAATTACTTCTTCTGTACTTAATGGATTACCACCTATGTGGTAATTTGTGGGCACTTTGTTTTTGCCAAAGGGGATGACTATACACTTTTTGGCATTTAGCTTGAGGCCATGGCTCTGGCACCAGTTGTCTGTTTCTATGAGGCCCTTTTGGAGGATGCTTGTGTCAGCTGGAGAGTCATCTGTGAACTTGGTCAGCCACAGTCCTTCCATGTTGGCCTGTACCTCCGGGAAATATATACCGAACAAGAGAGGTCCCAGGACTGAGCCTTGTGGGATGCCACTTGTAACTGGTTTGGAGTCTGACATGGCTCCAGCAATTCTAACCATGTGGGTTCTGTCCTTGAGCCAGTTTGCAACCCATCTAGTGACATAGGGGTTTATATTTAAGCTGGTGAGCTTATCTACAATGCCCGAGTGGGGTATTGTATCGAAGGCTTTTGCGAGATCCAGGTAGGCTGTGTGGACCACCTTCCCCTTGTCAATGGCCTTGGTGACTGTTTCAAAGAAATCAACCAGGTTTAAGAGGCAGGATCTGCCCTTAACAAAGCCGAACTGGGTAGGATCCAGTGTCTGTAGGTCCCCAATATCTTTATTTATGAGGTCCATGATGATCCTTTCCATAGCTTTGCAGACCAAGCTAGTCAGGCTTATGGGGTGATAGTTTCCAGGATCTGTTGAGGCACCACCTTTGTGGAGAGGGACCACTGTTGCTGTACACCACTCTTTGGGTACATATCCTGTAGTAAGGCTGAGATTGAACAGTAGTTTTATGTTTGGGTTTAGCTCTTCTTGGAGTTCATGTAGGACGCAGCCCGGGACACCGTCTGGTCCCATTGAAGCCGTGTTTTTTGCTTTGGAGAGGGCAGCTCTTACCTGAGCATCTGAGATGTCAGGGGGGCAGTACTCTGCTGGGATAGATATTTGCCCTTTTGGTGGGAGGGGAGAAGTTTGCACTGAACCTGTCAGCTAGGATGTTGGCAATGTCTGTGGGTTCAGTGTATTTTTTGTCATTTTGGACTAATTCTGAGCATATCTGGGAATTCATACCCAGGTTCCTAACATAACTAAAGAAAGCCTTGTGATTATCCTTAGTGTCCTGTTCAATTTTTCTCTCGAAGCTGGCCTTAGATGAGTTTATGAGTGCCCGTAGTTCTTTGCTAATACTGATCAGAGATGCCTTCCCTTTTTGGGATTTTGCTCTATCTTGTAGTAGCTTCCTCCTTCTATTGTATAGTTTGTTTATGGCTGGGGTCCACCAGACAGGATGTCTGCCTTTGGAGGATTGGGTCTTGGTTTTATTTGGGATTGCATGATCCATGCATTCCTGAAGGTGTTCATAGAATGCGTTTATAAAGGATTCTGCGATCTGGGCCGTATTTTCCACAGACCCGAGGGCTTTGAAGAATTCCACCTCAGTTTTGAGGAGTGTGAAATTTGCTTTAGAGAAGTTTTTCACTGTGGTTTTCAGGGCAGGGGGTGGAGTCGGGATGTGAATATCCAGTGAGATTAGTTTATGGTCTGATATTACCAGTGAGGGATACACTTTTGGTCTGGAGCACAGAGTCCCCATGTTGGTGGTGATCCGGTCCAGTATGTTTTCCCCTCTTGAGGGAGTGGTAACAAGTTGTTCCATAGCATTTGAGTTTATAAATTCTAGGAACCTTTGGGCTAGGATGTTGGGGCTAGAGTAATGCTCCCAGTCTATGTTTGGGTAGTTGAAGTCGCCCAATATAATGGTGTTTGGAGAGACCTTCATATTTTCCAGTGTTCTCAGGAAGGCCGAGTGGGGTTCCTGGGTTTGGGAGGGTGGTCTGTAGCAGGCTATAAACTGGAAGGCAGTTTTACCCACTGTTAGTTGCACATGGATAGTCTCTGATGCTTCGTGCTGTGCCACCAACCTGGAAGTGTGGGTATCTTTGACGAATATTGATACTCCCCCTCCTTTTGTGGTTCAGTCCAAGTTTTGGGGCCGAAAAGCATGGTATGAGGTATAACCTGGTAGTGCTGGGGTGCTCTCGGGAGCCTTGAACCAGGTTTCTGTTACTGCACAGATATCGATGTTCTCCATGCTAAGGAGAGTTTCGAGTGCATGCATCTTGAGGTTTAGACTTCTGGAATTGAGTAGCATTACTCTTAGTTTCTTATCCCTTGTGATACCTATGGAGTTGGGTTTGTCTTTTGAGCCTTGCCTAAAAAAGGCACTATGGGTGTAGCAAGAGCCTTTGCCAATATCCGAAAGCCCAAGGGTGACAGGTGCAAGCTGTCCCTAGCAAAGTATCGTGGCTTGTCGAGCATGTCATCCCAGGCTGACAGGCATTGGATCCCCTTTGAATGACACCAATACTTAAGCCAATTGTTGAAATTGATCATCTTGTCTTCATATTGTGTCATCATTCTCGGTGAGGGTAAGATGCTACTCAAGGTCAGGGTCATACCGGCCTGGGCTACATGTTCAGAGAGCTCCTCTATGTCTCTTTTCATGTAGTCCAGGGAGGTACATCTCAGGTCATTTACACCAGCATGGACAATGACTGAGTCATATTTGTACTTGCCTTGGAGTGACCTGAGTGCTTGTGTTATATGGCGGATCCTAGCGCCCGACAGGTAGCTCACCGTGACCTTCTCCTTGTTCAGCCTGGTGAGCAGGACGTCAGTGTGCCTGACGATAGAGTCACCTATTACAAGTGTATCAGGTGTGTTGTTTAGCCTTAAGGGCTGTGACTGTTCGGCACACTGGCTTTGTGAGCTATGTGTTGCATGTGTTTTGTTTTGGGGTAGCGGTTGCTTGGGTGTCTGCTTTGGAGGTCTCTGCTGCTTAGGCAGATTTTTATTTAGAGCCTCAGAGTATGTTTTTGTGTGTTTATGTGTTTGGTTTTCTGTCGTAGTAGGTCTATGTGGGACTGGAATTGTAGTGAGTGTGGTTTCTCCTCCTGACTGGTTTCGCCAGTACTGAGTTGAGAGAGCTTAGCCTCCAGTATGGCTATATGGTTGCTTCTCTCACATGTGTTCGAATTTGTTGGGAGGAGGAGAGGGTTGTCTGTGTACATGAGGCAGTTGTAACATTGCCTCAAGATTCCCAGATTCACCAGCTGGACCAGAGAGGAGATTGACAACTGACCTTTGGATATGCTAGAATAGTAGTGGGAATTCCTTTATAACTGAAAAAAAGGGCCAATGGGGAACAAGGTACTCAAGGGGAGTTTGTGAGGGTGTAGTGCTTTTAATTTTTTAGTGCTGACTTATATAATTGCTTTAGTGAGCAAGTGCCAGGTAACTTAAATGCAATGTGTTACAAGTAACTTAAATGCAAAAACAACAAACAGTAACTTTCTTTCAAGTGAAACAAGGAAATAAGTACAGTAAGCAATGCAGATATCACTAGGGATCCACAGAAGCACTGAAAAGCCGCATTTTAGGTGGAATTAGCGTTTCAGGGAAATAACAAGCAAACAAACAACAAGCATACAAACAAAGCTAGATTCAGCAGGCCTGGATCTAGTCTATGCTACAGCAAACAAGGTGTACCAATTTCAGTAAGAAACAGTTCAAATATGCAGGCACTATAAGCCTTTAACCAGAAATTCCCAGCTCAGAAGGGCAGAGTCCAGCCTCTCCTCCCACAAGAGTGCAGACCACAATCCCTTTTAATGTAAAATAACTGGCCTGAAGCCCAAGTGCTTAAACCAGAATTAATACACTTTTAGAATAACAGACACTGAGCCCTTAATCAGCAGTTCCCAACTTAGAAGGATGTAAGCTACCTGTTCTGCCACCACAGTGCAGACCACAAACCTTCTTAATGTAAAACAACTGGCCTGAAGCCCACGTGCTTAAACCAGAATTAATACACTTTTAGAATAACAGACACTGAGCCCTCAATCAGCAGTTCCCAACTTAGAAGGATGTAAGCTACCTGTCCTGCCACCACAGTGCAGGCCACAAACCTTCCTAATGTAAAACAACTGGTCTGAAGCCCAAGTGCTTAATCCAAAAGACTTAGAATGATAGCTACACTTTAATCAAGTTACTACCAAGCAGTAATAAATACAATTTAATACTTTAAAGAATGCCTGGATTAGTGCTCAAGTTATACAAACAAAGCTAGATTCAACAGGCCTGGATCTAGTCTATGCTACAGCAAACAAGGTGTACCAATTTCAGTAAGAAGCAGTTCAAATATGCAAGCACTATAAGCCTTTAACCAGAAATTCCCAGCTCAGAAGGGCAGAGTCCAGCCTCTCCTCCCACAAGAATGCAGACCATGAACCCTTTTAATGTAAAATTTATTTATTTATTTATTTATTTATCATTTGTTGACCGGGAAAGTCCTACTAGGTTCCACAGAGCCTGTTTTCAGTGGAGGCCCGGGGAGAAATGCTCCAGAAAATAACTGGCCTGAAGCCTAAGTACTTAAACCAGAATTAATACACTTTTAGAATAACAGACAATGAGCCCTCAATCAGCAGTTCCCAACTTAGAAGGATGTAAGCTACCTGTTCTGCCACTACAGTGCAGACCACAAACCTTCTTAATGTAAAACAACTGGTCTGAAGCCCAAGTGCTTAAACTAAAAGGCTTAGAATGAGTTACACCAAGCAGTGATAAATACAATTGAGTACTTTTAAGATGACACAAAAGCAAAATAAAGTAAGAAGAAACACAAATACAGTAAAAGCAGATAATGTTTTTTTTTTTTTTTTTTTTTTTAACTAGCCTGGGAAGAATAGATGGTTTAGTGATAGGTGACGTTATCATCATCCTGTACAAGGTGAGGGTTACAGTCAGCTGTCTTTCAGGCACCAGGAATCCTGATGTTAAAATGGCACTAAGGGCCCTAAGTATGACATGGTAGTGACATATGTGGGGGTGAATGACTTGAGACATATGAAGAGAGACACGTCAGAACTTTCCGGGCATGTTACAAATGCAAGTAGGAAACAAGTTATGAGTGGAATCCTGCCTTCATCTTGAGATACCTAGAATTAAAGAAAAGATACTTGGTTTCACTAGTTGGTTAAGTAGCTGGTGTCCTTCCAGAACTATTCAGTGTGTGTCTGCATGGGTGAGATGTTCAACAGTCCAGCTTGCTTCTCCAAGGATGGTCTACATCTCTTATTTCAATGGTTTTCAAATTGGTTAAAGTCTTTGCTGCCACTTAGTGCCTTATTAAGGCAGTGTCCAGCTGATGGACATTCTGGTGTCACTAACATATCAATCTCAAAATCAGATCACATTAACATGTCTCTCTCCACTGCTAGAAGTTAAAACAATAAACTACCTGATCAAGAGGCACGTGCGTATTTGGAAAACATCTGCAAAGTTACGGAAACTTAGTTTAAATGTAAAGACAGCAATGACTTTATGCCAGGGTTTTGAACTATTCATGGCTTCAGACATAAAGACAACTGTGGTGGAGTCTCTATAATTGTCAAGGAGCACATAAATTCTAGACAGATCCCTAGGGACTCACAAACTGAACTCAGTGAACTACAGATCACTCTACATAGGAGATCTTTGTTCCTTGATGACCATGCAAGGTTCCTCTGTGTTCTAAATGATCTCCCTATTGGCAAAAACTCCATTATTTTGGGTAACTTTAATTACCTTTTGACAGACTGGGACAACTCTACACCAATGTAGCATATGCCCAAAAATTCTTAGTGTTAATAAGCAATAAACCCCTTGAATCATTGGTAAATAAATCTGCTAGAGGACAGAACATTCTTGACCATATTCTTACAAATATGGCTACCTCTTGCACTCCTCCTTTGGTATCTCTTTCCATTGTGAAGTCTGATCAAAAGCTTGTGACATTCTCCTTCATTTATTTATTTATTTATTTATTTATTTATTTCCAGTTTGATGACTGGGGAAGTCCACCGAACCAAGCAGATTCCATTTTCAGTGGAGGTCCAGGGAGCAAAGCTCCAAAATCAGTTAACATAATATAACATAAGTAAAGTATGGAATATACAATATGGTCTTCTTCTTTCGGCTTTTCTCAGTTCGGGGTCACCACAGCGGAACTCCGGTCCGCTAATGATTGGCAGTGGATTTTTACAGTGCTGAGTTTCCAGCCCGATGCCCAGCCTTCAAAGAAGGCACACCCATTCATGCATGCACCTACCTGCGTGTCTTTAGACATCATTCGACCATGGGGAGGACATGCAGACTCCACACAGAACAAAAGCATAAATATACAATTTAAAATACAAATACAAAATCAGGGAGTATACATTTACAGAACACAAATAGGTTCATAGGTTCATACTAGGCTATCTGCCCTAGGGCATTTATAAGCCTAGCCAGAGTGTATGTGGCTTACCACCCCCCTGGATGATGAATACTACACTTTTTTTTTTTTTTTACTTTTACTAAGCACTGTCTAGCAGTGACAAAGAGATGACCCCCGGGGTAAACCTACGATCTCTGTTAAAATAAATAAAGATGAAGTCAAAAGTAATACATATGATATAATTAAAAGTACAAGACATAAAGTATTTATACATGTTTAGTGCTTGTTCTAACAATAATGTTAGTGATCATAGGTGATAGTACATAAGGTTGAAGGGAGGTTTGAAAGAGACGACAGTGTAATTTATGTGGGAAGGGAGCAGGAATAGTCCCAGTTTGAGGTAAGATAAGAATGGAGGAGAGATTTGAAATCAGAGTGGTTGTGAGTAAACTTTAAACTCTCAAAGGCTGAACTGCAAACTTTACTGAATTTTAGGACTACAAGTATGCCAGCCTGAACCTACATTGTGACAAAATATCAAAATTCACTCTTGACAGCACCTCCTCTGACCTTAATGCAGCTTCACGTTTCACTAGAGAATTCCACACCTATTTAGAAAAACATACACTGAGCTAGAATTCGCTAACAGAAACAAGTATAAAAAATTCAAAAATAAACCACAGTTTTGGTCCAGTGCCATAAATAAATCATATAGCAAAAGAAAACATCTTAAATTATTCAGTAGCTCCTTTTCTCAAAGATAATGTTAAGAACATTACTAAGAACTGAAAAACACTATTAGGTTCATTAAGGAGCAAAGAACTTGGGCTGGCCACTGAAGCCAAAGAAAATTATAAACCTTTGTTTAGCTATGTTAGAAGACTAAAAAAATGATTCTCTATAGAACATATTCATAATAATATCTCTTATTTTGTTCCAACAGACATCGGCAATCTCCTTATAAACAAATTTGGCACCATCTTCAGCCCCAAAATATCTCAATCCCTTACTCCTATATGTCTCTAAAGATCATTTAATGAAAGTGAAAACCAAGAGCAAAAATACTTCCTCCATGGAACCTGACAATATACCTGGTTGCTTAAACATGTCCTCACAGACACTCCTCAGACTATTTAAAATTAAGTTTAGCTTCTAGTTTTTGGCCCTGATTGTGTTGCACTGCTGTGGTGATGCCTGTCCATATGGATGGCCTGAAAACTGACATACCTGTCAGCCTTACAGGCCTTATCCACAAAAAAAAAAAAAAAAAAAAAAGAACATATAATAATTTACTTCATGAACTGATATCAAGAATCCAGATAGACTTGACTCATAAAAGTTTGACTTTTTGAAGAGTTAATCCTGTCTATTTAAGCTAGTAAACTTATTTGAAAGTCTTATGAAAGATGTAGATGGTAGCCACACAGTGGTAGATGGCAGCCATGCAATGTACACTTTGTACTTTGACCTAAACAAGGCATTTGAACCATTCCCTATGCACTGTAAATTTTACTGTAATAACCTCTAATAGCTACTATTAATAGGATTTATTTGTCTCATGTTTCCTAGTTGTTATTGTGTTAATTCCATTGTCCTATCTTGGAGCTTATCTCCCCGGGCCTCTACTGAAAATGGACATATATCCAGTTAGACTAGCCCGGTCAACAAATGTAAAATAAAAATAAAAATAAATAAAATAAGGTATCAAACAAAAGCTAAATGCTTTAAAAATTGACCTATATGTAGATAGATGAATAGCAAATTGGATGAAAGATACAAACTGCAGTTACAGGTGCCTCATCAGAAAGTATGAAAGTGACCTGTGGTTTCCCTCAGAGCTCACTTTTTGGACTATTTTCAAATTTACTTCTGAGATCTTCAGGCAGAAAGCCAAGACCTCTGGCTAAAAAAGTTAACAGACAACTGCAAAGTGGGGGTTGTCATTAAGTCATCCAGTGACAACCAAACCCTCCAGAATAAACTCTCCTTAATAAACACTTGGTGCATTAATGGACTCAAACTAAATGCTAAATATTGTAGTATCATCACTTTTGGTAAATAACTCCTCCCCTCATTACACAGCACTACAAAACAAAAATGCAGTCAGATACCTAGGCACTTGAGCTAATAACTTCCTCTCTTTTGACCATCATCTGACACTGGCTGTCAGTAAATCCTTTTATTTAGCCCAGATAGTTGCAAAAGGGATATCATCAAGATCTATAGAGATAATTACTCCATTATACTCTGCACTGATCAGGCCAGTTTTGCTGTGCAACACCTTCTTTGGGCTGTGTCTCAATAAACCCAACAATTAAAAAGACCCCAAGGATTCCTAACCAAAAATATCACAGGCCTAAAAGCTCTGAGCCACCAAGGGAAGCTGGAAGCTCTTTCTCTTTATTCAGTGTTTCATAGAATTTTGAGGGGATATCACTGTTTCTCACACTGCACATTTAAGGACTCAGTGGTTCCAGACCTGCTATTTCTCCACAGGCACAATATCTGTACCAATACTAAAACCATGGACCAAAATCATCAGTGACAGATAAATAAAACACAGCAAAGGGACAGGTTTATCACCCAGGTCCCCAAACCTTTGAAATAAGCTTTACCTGCATGTTAATCAGTGCAACTTAGTATCCTCCTTTAACATTATCTGGATGACTGGGTGGTTACCTACAAATGTACCATGGGACTGACTGGTATGGCACTCCTAGAGAAAGGAGGTCTGGCCTGAGGAAGGGCACTGGAAAGATATGAATGATCAAGGTAGTCAGTGGGCTTAGCGTGTTTATGAAAATCTCAATAGCTCAACATATAGCACACTTGCCTTAGGTGCTGGAAGTATGGAAGGCTATGGGTTCTGTTCTCACCTCATGTACTTGAAATAATTCTCTAATACTACAGTGCAGTACAAGGGGGATGTTGCACTTCTGGTTGTACTGTCCTTCAGATGAGCCATTAAACTCAGACTCCATCTGCTTTAGTTGGTGGTAACTCAGGTGAATGTAAAAGATCCCAGAGCACTTATCACGAAGAGTAGGGGTACATTTACTTAAAAAAAAAAAAAAACAGTGTAAGAAACTTCTCTGTGTGGAAGATTTTCAGTCCATATATTTCTAGTTAATCACTGTATATTAATCAGATCAGACAATAGTAGTATAAGTAGCGAACGTAAACTCGTCTTAAGTCAAAACAAAACAAAAGGTAATAATAAAAAATATACTTGTACAGCATTACTAAGTATTTGAAAGTAATCCAAACAAGGCAGGCAGTCTGTTTCCAGTTGAAAATCCTTTATTAAGTACACAGACAAGCGATCCAAGTAAAACAAAAATAGAGTAATAATTTCCTCACAAGCTTTCTAAATATATATATACTTTTTATCACGCATGGGAGTGATTTATTGTGCTGTAAAACAAAGTGTTATACATTTTGCATGTAAAAATCAATTTCTATTTTCATAACCTAATTATGTTTCTTAAAAGACTCCATAGCTGCTGTTATACAGTAATTGCGAGGGAGCACTGTGTACAAGGATTCCACATCAATAGTTACCAAACTACTGTCAGTTTCCACTGTAATTTTTTTATTTTTTTCAGAAAATCCATTGAATCTCTTATGTATGACTTATTCTTTTCTGCTAGAGGTTTCAGCAAGTAATCAAGTTAAATGGCTGTGGCTTCAGTAAGGAAACCTCCACTTGCTACCACTGGTCTATAAGGTGGGTCTTCTCTGTTCTTGTGTGGCTTTGGTATTCCAAAAAAGTAAGATGAACATGGGCATAGGCTCCATAAATAATTATAAAGATTTTTAGTGATAAGTTTTTCTTCCCATAATGTGGTGAGATTAGTGTTCCATAAATCATATGCTCTTTTTATGTCATCCATGGTAAATAACTCATACAATCTGTTATCCTCCAGCATGTTCTCTATCTTTTGGTTGTAGCAAGTGGTATCAGTCACAAGTGTACCTCCTCCCTTGTCTGCCTTCATTAAATGCCTGGATTTATCATTGCCTAGCTCAAGCAATGCTTTTCTTTCTCGCTGTGTTAAGTTATAAAGTTTTTTCTTAGGAGGTTTTTTAAGCAGTTTCCTGATATCCATTTCACATTTCACTTCGAAAGCAGCTAGTGTTTTTTTTTTTTTTTGCTCAGAAAATTTTTTATTTTGATTATCAGTCAACAACAATAAATACTTTTACAATGTAGAATCATAATAACTATGAAGTTAAACTATATACATATTTACATACAGCCTGACATGAATAAATGAATGATATCAAATTAAACAAAATAAAGATATTTAACTTCAGAATGATTTATTTAAGATGATATTAAATCCATTTGTAGAGTATCAAGCAATAACAAAACTTTTCTCCAAGGATTATTAGTTAATGGCATTGGAATTCTTTGGTTTTAACTTCCATCAACACCGTCTTATTTAATAAGCATAGAAATTCTTCTCTTCCAGGTACTATGGTAGACTTCTACCTCTTTGCTATGCATTTCCTAGCTATAGCTAATATTGTCCATAAAACATAAAGATTAGTTCTTTTTTGATAAACCTCTTCAGATATAGTCAATAAAATTAAAGCTTTGGTCAAGACAAAATGATCTGTGTAAATAGCCTGTAAGAAGTTATTAATATTTTCCTAAAGGGGTTTAATTTTTTTACAATCATAAAAAATACGACACCAGTCAGCTTTAACAATCTGTTGACATCGCCAGCATACTCCATTACAAGAAGAATTGAATTTTGAAATTTTATCAGGAGTCAAGAAGGATCTGTGTAGGAATTTCCAGGTACATATTCTCCAATACTGAGAACTAGAGGTTAATTTTACTGAAAGTAGTATATTTGACTTATTTTCTGGGGTTAATTGAATCGAATATCCTCTAGTAATAAATTGCCAATATGCTGTTTTAGGTGCTGTTTTGTAGTTTGTTAATAAGTTGTATAAGTAAGAAGTTCTATTCTTCACATTTTCATTATTATAAATAATTTCAAACAATCTACTTATAAACTTAGGTGAAGATGAGTATGACAAATTATTTAATACACTACATAGATCTTTGGAGAATGTCAATATATTCTGAAGCATTAACCATTCATTAGAGTTTAATTCATAAGTTAACATCATATATTGTATATCCAGAACTTTTTGATTTTTTATACAATGGAGCCAACAAATTAGATTTTTCTGTTCCCAGTGCATAAATACTTCTTTATGAATTCTATCTGGAAAACTCTTTGTAATGCTTTAGGGGATTAATGTTGGAAACCAGATCTTTAAATCCATGTTCATATTTATAAACTTTCGAAAATGATCGCATAAATGATTTATTACAAATGTCTTTGTTGGTTTAGATATATTGTATTGTAGATTTATACACAATGAATACCATAGTATATTATTCATATCTATAATAGTAATATTTTTAGTAAGTTTATTTTCATTTAATATAATCATTATATGTAATTTTTTCAAGCTGGATGTGTAATTAGGGTTAATCCATTCAATCACAGTTTTGAGTAATGTAGCATTTATATATGATTCAATGTCTGGGAAATGTATTCCTCCCTGATCCCATTGTCTTATATGACGTGCATAAGCAATTCTGTTTCTTTTAGGGTACCATACGAATCTTAGTATTGTCGATGTTATTTTCTTAAGATAAGATCTCTCTGGAATTAACAAAATAGCTTGGACTATATATAAAATTTTAGGGAGAAGAACCATTTTAATCAATTGAAGTATATCTTCAAAGACTAGAAACAGATTATTATATTTATTCAGTAGAGAATCTATTATGTCTATAATCCTTTTATAATTATTTTGTATTATATCTTGTATATTATCATATAGATCTATCCCTAGGTATTTTATTTTTGTAGCTTGCAATCCTATGAAACTATTCTTATCTACTTGTATGTCCTTTTTTATTTAATAATAGATATATGGACTTTTGATTATTACAGCAAAGACCTGAAATCTTTTAGAATTTCTCTAATAGAATATCTAGTTCATCTAAAGCCTCTTTTGAGTTCAATAGAGTGAGAAGTACATCATCAGCAAAGAGCATGACCTTAGAGTTATATTGGTCGAATATATTTAGTCCTTTTATCTTTGGATAGTTTCGTATTAGTATAGCCAATAGTTCGATAGCCAGTGCAAATAAAATGGGTGACATTGGGCATCCCTGTTTAGTACCTTTCATAATTTTTATAGGTTCTGAAGTAAAGGGTCCTAATTTGACATAGGCTAAATTATTTTCATATACTTTTTTAATAAATGTGATAAAGGTAAGCGGGAATTTATAAGTTTCAAGAATTTTAATTAGAAAGTCCCAATTTAAGGAATCAAATGCTTTTTCAATATCCAGTCCTATTATCAAGGCTTCTATATTTTCTTTATTTAGATAATCTATTAAAGTCAATATCCTTTTAATGTTATCATGTGTATGTCTATTCTGAATAAATCCAGTCTGGTCATCGTTAATGATTTCATTTAATTGATTTTTTTATTCTATTTACCAGAATGGACATAAACATTTTATAATCATTATTTAGTAGTGAAATTGGTCTATATCAGCTGCAAAGGCTAGCATCCTTGTTTTCCTTTAAAATGGGTATAATTAGAGAGCATTTCCATGAAGGGGGAATAATTGCATGGGTTTGAATCTCAATTCATGTCTTATGTAGCAAGGTGATTATATGTTTGGGAAATAATTTGTAAATTTCTGAAATTAAACCATCCATTCCAGGAGATTTACCAGATTTACTATCTTTAATTTTATCTGCGACTTCTTTGAGTGTAATAGGTTTTTGTAAATTTCTTTGTAAACTATCAGGTATTGATTTAATATTAGAGATCATATTTCCTAACAAGGAATGGTCAATTGTATTATATGTATCTTTATAATGATTACTGTAATAAGATTTGAACGTGTCTAATATATCGCCTATTTCCGAGGCCTTCTTATGTCTTTCTTCATGTAGAATATTAACAATAGAATTGAATTTGGATTGCATTTTGACTTTAACAGATAAGTTATGTAGGTATTTCGGGGAAGTAGCATAAGCGTTTATTTTTAACCTTTCTATGGCTAAATTAGTTTTATGACTTAAAATATCAATATATCTTTTATTTAGTTCTTCTATTTCCTTCTTGTTCTCCATTGTATTAGAGTTATTTTTTATTTATATAATGTGAGTTTCCTTTGTAATTATTGTAGTTCAGATTCCCATTCTTTGAGTTTATTTTTATACCAGCCAATCGCTCTTCCATAAATATAAGCTTTTAATGAATCCCATACCATTACTATATTTACTTCCAAATTATAGTTTATGACTAGATAGAAATTTAGTTATTTCACTAACCATTGTTTAAATTCTTTAATTTTTGTAATGTATGAAGGTATTCTAGAAAGGAATGATAGTGGTTTAAAATCTACTTGCACTTTAAGAACTAGTGAATTGTGATCTGATAAAGGTCATGGGATTATTGAAAAAGAAGTAATTTTGGATTGAAGATCTTGTGATATAAAACATTTGTCTATTCTGGTTCGAGTACCAAACCTATAATCTTGATGAGAGAATGTCAAGGAGTTATTATCAATAACATTAAAGGTATCTATCAATTTTAATGACTCAGTCCATTTTTTTAGTATTTTTGCAGTAGCTGTTAAACGTGGAGATCTTTTGTTGGTAGTTTGAGAAGTGTCAGTTAGACAATTAAAATCCCCCCTATTATTAGATTCCCTCTGGAAATGTTTATGACTTGGTCTAGATGTTTTTTAACTGTTCCTGTCCCAATACCAGGAAACCAGTATAAGTTAGCCAATGTCCATAACCTATTATTCAACTTCAGTATGACTATAGCTATAAGTCCTTCATTATCGATATAGTTATATACTATTTCAGGGTTTAGGGAATTATTTCTCCATAAGATTATTACTCCCCTTTTCTTAGATTTAAATTTAGAGCATGCTAAAGTCCTATAATCACTTGGATTCCAACTAAAATTATCATTAGTTTTGAAATGAGTTTCCTGTAAAAAGATTAATTGGGGTTTATTTATCTTTAAATGTCTTTGTATTAGATTGCTTATTTGGATTATTTAATCCATTTATGTTTAAAGATAGTAATGTGATATCCATGCCAAGTTATTTTAAAGAAATATTTAAAATGTCAATATATTTTCCTGAAATCATCTCCTCTACATATAATAAAAAGAAAAATATTAGTTTGTAAATATCCATCTATCTCTCTGTAAGATGTTAACTTTAATATAATCAAATAGAATTAAGTCAGGCTTGGTAAAAATAATTAATAACAAAAAAATTAAAGAGAAAAATAACATTAAACTAGTTTGTACATTTCACATCCCTTCCCCCATCAGTGTGACATTCGAGCTGGTCCTGCCCTACTTAGTAGCTGTCATAATAATATATAACCCTTATGTACTTTAAATAAAAGTATATAATGATGTGGTACCTCTTATTTAGCCAAATTATTAAGTAGATTATTAAGTCTGTGATTTTATCCAAGACAATTTACTACATGGCTTGAAATATATCAACCTTAGTTCATTTGGCAATCAAAAAATATATAGAAATATATTCCTATACATTTTGCATGTAAAAATCAATTTCTATTTTCATAACCTATTGTTAACAAAGATCGCTTTCGTCCTTCTAGACTTCTTCAGGTCTGTGTACAAGAACCCTAAAAACCTACATGATTGTATAATTAGTTAGTATTGTTATTACACATCATTTTGAATAAAGTGGGAAAAAAAGAACCAGAAAAAAATAAAAATAAGAACAAATGTATGTATGATGATGGAAACAAAATATATACTTAAATTTCAACTGATTTAAAATTATAGTTAAAACCAATTTGTAGAATAAAATAAAATAAAATGCAATTAGTCATGTAAACAATGTGGCAATTTTCTAAGTTCCAGTGCACTTTTAATTGAACAGTAGTAGTTTAGTCCAGGCTTCCTAAAAGAGTTCAGATTTAATTGCCACATGAGTTCATGTTTCTCCAGAATATTCAGGATGTCTCCTTCAAGATCACGCATATCTATGCGATCCAGGATCTGGAACTTAAAACCTGTGTGTCTTTTATGAAGAGAAAGGTGTTTGGCTAGTGCATTATTTTTACATCCAGAGCGGATTTCTGACAGATGACATGAAATCCTATGCTTGCGTTTATTTACAGTCTTGCTCACATAGAATTCATCACATTCATTGCACTGTGCCCTGTAAATTACTTTTTTAGTGTTACAGTCACCCTCTGCACTGGTTTTAATGATCTTTTTTAAATAAGGGCAATACAAACTATCACCTTGCTGTATAAATATACAAAATGTACAATTAGTTTCACATCTTTTAGTGCTTTTCTCACATGATCTAGCTTTAAATTCAACAAAACTTCTAATGTTCCTGGCCTTCCTATAAACAAATGATGGGGCTTTACCTAAGATGTTAATCAGAAAAGGGTTTCCTGTGACAATGTCGCAGTTTTCTTCAATAATATTTTTGATACTGTGATAACCCAAAGCGTACGTCAGGATGCAGCTATTTTTGCACTTGTTATTCTCTGTGGAATTACTTTACATTTTTCTACTGGGGAGGTTGAGTGAAGGTGCTTCAGTCCTTTTCTGTTCTATAATGGGTTCCAGGATGCTTTTTAACATCTGACTTTCATAGCCTCTCACTAGAAAATCATTCTCTAAGTTGTTCAGGTTTCTCAAAAATGGTTCCATCTCTGTGGTCATTCAAGCTAATCTATAGCCTTGGGACTTCACTACATTATACTTGGTTTTTGTAGGATGTAGACTTTTACTGTGGAGTAATAAGTTAACCCTCGTTGGTTTTCTGAATAGATCAGTGGTGATTTCTGTTATTGTTGGTGTCCTTGGAAATCTGCATATCTAAGAAAGTGGTTGAAGTACAGCTATGGGAAGAGGTAAACTTCAGGAAGGGGGTTGTTTGATTGAGGTAAGTGATAAAATCTCCAAGCTGCAAGGTGTCACCTTCCCACACAATAACGACATTGTCAATAAAACGTAAGTAGCATGTGATATGCTGCATGTAGTCTGTGTTGTTTAACACAAAGTCCTCCTTCCATTTGCCCAGGGCTATGTTAGCTATGCTGGGAGCCATGGCAGCCCCCATTGCTATACCAGTTTTTTGTTTGTAGTGTTTGCCATTGAAAGTAAAGAAATTGAAGTCCAGTACAAGATTAATGAGCTTGCTTAACTTTTGCAGTTGTGCCTGTGTACCCTGATTATGTTTCTTAAAAGACTCCATAGCCGCTGTTATACAGTAATTGTGAGGGAGCACTTTGTACAAGGATTCCACATCAATAGTTACCAAAATACTGTCAGCTTCCACTGTAATGTTTTTATTTTCTTCAAAAGATCCATTGAATCTCTTATGTATGACTTATTCTTTTCTGCTAGAGGTTTCAGCAAGTAATCAAGGTAAATGGCTGTGGCTTCAGTAAGAGAACCTCCACTTGCTACCACCAGTCTATAAGGTGGGTCTTCTCTGTTCTTGTGTCGCTTTGGTATTCCAAAAAAGTAAGGTAAACGTGGGCATGGGCTCCATAAATAATTATAAAGTGATTATAGTATATTCAATCAGTGCTTTAACAGAGTGGTTCCAGATAAGTGGAGCACCTGTTATTGTGGTACCTGTTGTTGTTATTGTACCTGTTATTGTGGCTGTTTCCTCTGTCTGAGCCTGGGACCTGGATTGTAGCCGAGGTTCCAGTCGGGATTGCCCAGGTATTCTATTTCCCTCACCCCTGTCCACTGTTTGGGTCTCCTGTTTTCCTGGGAGTTCGAGGATAGAGTATGAGACCTCTGGAATTCCTCCTCTGCTTTCTGGAATCTCAATGGGTTGCAGTAGTATTCCTCGCTGTGGCTGTGGTATGGGGGGACCTGGTAAGAGGGATAAGCTCTGGAGGTCTGGTGGTGGTTGTCATACTTGTTCTGGTACTGGTGCTGGCTTTGGTATTGGTGTGGTGGTTGATGTCTGTGCTGTCGATATTGGTCTTCCTGAAGAAACTGGTCTCTGTGAAGGTGCTGCTGATCCTGGTAGCTGGATTGTCTGTGGTCCCGGCTGTCCTGGTAGTCCTGTAATTCATCCTGTAGAACTCTCTGTTGGTTTTGGTTGCTGCTGTGGCTTATGTTCCTGTCCTGATCCTTCTGTGATGTCAAAGGCTTCTGCGGAGTGTTGATAGCCAGAGGGGATTGGGATTGTGGGGAATGAGATGTTGGATGGGGAGTCTCCCATTTTCTTTCACATTATATACAATTCCTCTTTTTGCTGAATTAATTTTGAACCCACTACTCCTTCTTCAACTTTCCATCTCCAACATTTCCTACTTTTTTTTTCACAAGCATTCCACTCATATTTTTTCACTTACTCCATATATATTGTTTGTCTTTTCGGCTTTTCCCGGTTAGGGGTCGCCACAGCAGAACTCCAGTCTGCTAATGATTGGCAGTAGATTTTTATGGTGCCGAGTTGCCAGCCCGACGCCCAACCTTCAACAAAGGCATGGCCATTTACGCATGTCTTTCAAACGCCACTCGACCATGGGGAGGACATGCAGACTCCACAGAGAAGGTGCTCCAGCTGAGAATCAAACAGGAGAACCTCTTGCTGTGAGGCAACAACGCTATTACTGCACCACCATGGCTACTTACTCCATATATACCATCAGTTATTACTTCATCCAAAATCCTCATTTTTCTTTTCATATTTTTTCATAAAGAATTATAATCTGTATTTCCCCAGTGTTACTAGCCTCAGATTTTTTTACTTTTATCCCCTTTTTCATATAAACTTTATCACACCTTTCAGAAATCTGTTGTTTATTTCATCTACATTTTACATTTTCTGATGGAGTTCTGTTCTGATTAAAGTAGAACCAAAGCACTAAACTTTTTGTCTAGAGCCTTGCCTTGATGTTGCTGTGTTTTTAGTTCAGAGTTTTTTTATATTTTATTTCATCGTCTAAGCAATGTGATAGTTATTCTTTCTTCCCTTTCAAAAACAACTTCAGTATTATAAGTAATATTTTTATTGTTTTCCTTATTATATTCAAATAAGTGTATTTCCTCTTTCTCTTAGTTACTATTTCTCACATCCAGTAATTCCCCACAATATTCCTATAATTCCTCACATTTTTCTTTTTCTTTTTTTTCTCAATTTTCTTTGCTTGAATGCAATTTTTAAATGTCTTTTTATATATTAATCAGAAATATGTTATATTTTTGTAAAATGATTTCATTCTTAGATGTTCCTTTCACAATTCCTTCCTTTTTTTTGCAAACATTCCTTGATTAATGTATTACATTTTTTATTCCTTTTCCTTCTTTTTTATTTCTTCATTTCCAAGTATGACTGTTCAAATTCCTGTGTTTAGAAAAACTTTATTTTTTACTTCCTCCATTCATTTCTCTCACATCTTGTGAACGTATTAAACATATTAAATATAATAAATAATCTATTTTCATCTTTAAATTTCCTCTTCTATATGTAAATTCTGTTTTTTTTCCTTAACCATAACCTATCATTTTTATCATCTTTCATTATTTTAATCTTATGTCATTTTGCCTTTTTCTTTCATTGGTTTACAATTAAAATCACCTAATACAATTACACAAAAGTTGATTATAACATATTTTTATCTCCTCAAACATCTTTTTTTTTCTCACCATGTTTGTATATGTATATACATATGTATACATGTATATGCATAAGCATATGGAGCTTTTCTCCCCAGGCCTCCGCTGAAAATGGGCTTATTCCCAGTCACTCTTTCCCAGTATTCAAATGTCAGTACATAAATAAATAAATAAATAAACATAACACAACTACTCTAATCTCACTGGCTTAATTTTTATTTTTAAATCATACACTAACACTTTACCTGCCACCAGTATTACCACATTCATAATTTTCACTTCTTCATGTTAAAAAGCACTGCAATCCCAAAACATGCAATCCCTCTCTATTTAAGCAAACTCTTTTCTATTACATCAGTGAAAACCTTTCCATTTTGCTTAACATAACACATTATACATTCTTTAAGCAAATTACATCTGTATCGATTCTTGTATACAATGCAAAAGTAGCCTTCTTCTCACATTATTCGCAATGCTGTTTACATATAAAACCACATTAATATTAACATTATTTATTAATATTAACCTTTTCCTTTTTGCATCTTTTCTTAGCCCGTCTTGTGTTTTCCTCAGCCAACCTCCTGCAGACTTTGTCACCTGACTTTTTGATTCTACACTGACCTCCACTTCCTTTTCCTCATTGTTGTCAACATCATATTTACTTTCCATCAAAACCCCTTTTATTTTATTACTTCCTCATATTTTCTCCTCCAGCATTTTTATTGACTTCTTGCTGTTTCTTTTTTACCCTAATGTTTGTTTCCGCTCTCCCATTGTTCACTACCTGTTCCAATATTGTTTCTTTATTAAAACATTGTTCACCTTGATTCCTTCTTCTTTTTATTCCCTTTCACTTTGTTCATTATTCACTCTTTCATATATAATTAAATGAGAATCAAACCAAAAATGGCTACCTCTCTACATTTTCAAGAATGTGTTTTCTAAGTCTTCCTTGAATGATCAAATTCTCCACATTGCTCACACTGTATTTTGTTAAAATTATGTATAAGATAAGACGTCACCGCAAAAAACATGCTTTGTGGTTTTCTCAGTGTTTTACATTTCCCCTTTTTCCATTCACCACTATCACATTAGATACATGCTGCATGTTACCCTTTTCTACACTCAGAGTTATCCATATCTCCCAAGCACTCATCACAATTTTGTTTTATTCAACACTTCTTTATATTATGCACTTTTTGACATAATTTTAAACATTTTTTTCAGTTAATTTCCATCAATGACTGAAGTTTTGCACTGTACTGACCTTTTTCTTGTGCTTAAGTTCTGATAGACATACTTATTCCATGGACTTGCAAAACATTTTTCACATTCATTTATAAATTGTTTTGCCCAAAATGTTTCAGAGGTTACTTCAAAAATGATTCCATCCCTAAATATATTAGGGTTCTAATATCTGTTATTTTAAATCCCAGTGGTCTAAAAAAAGTCAGAAATAAAGTATGTGTCAAATGATTTTCTTCACTTTTCAGCATAATTCTTACCAGTAGTCTTCTTCTAAATGCTGGCTTTTGTTCTACATTCTCCAACAAACATTCTCTCCATTATTTTGTACTTGATGATGTTTGTTTCCTCTAGCTGTTGATGCATACGGCAGTCATTTAAACAGCAAAGTTCCTTCTTTATTTTGGTCTTCAACTTGCTATATGTTAGAATTGCTTGCAGTCCTTCTAGAGTGTGCATTCTTAAAGCCAGCTACTCCACCAGTTGGATATGTTTTCTCTTCATTTCTATCATTCTCAAGTTCTTGAAATTTCCATTTCTGTTCTTTCATCTCCATTACTGTTTTCTGCCTCTGCAGGCAACTTTCTAACTGGTACACTCGATTGCATTGCTTCACTCTCCTCTGGTTCATTGTCCTCCATCATAAACATTAAGACTGTTTCTGCCAAATCTCCTGAAGCCATATCTGTGCCTTCTGTGTCAGCATGTTGAAAGAAATTACTTTTCTTCTTCTCCACAATCCTCCATGCTCTTTACAATAGTACTGTTGCCTTCTACCATCAAAGTGAACTCAAGCCTCAACAGAAGTTCTCCAGTTCCACCTAGTGGCTTGGAAGAATAGGGGAAGTTTGCTAGTACATTTGGCAAATGTCCCCCAGCCTGTATGAATACCATATTGGGTCTCCCAGCAAAGAGGCTTTTGGCCTAGTAGATATAACTTGGTTAAAAAATGAAAAACAAAATAAATAAATATATACATACATACATGCAATCTATGAAATCCTTGGAGAGAAGTTGCCTGATCCTGGTGGGACTTCTGTTAGGATTTGATCCAGTAAAGGTCCAATGTCCTTAGGTGATATTTTCTTAAAGCAGAAGGAAGGAATACATTTAAAAGGAGAGGGAGATGATGAGGGTGAAAGTCCAAGGTTTTATCAAGGAGGTGGGGCAATTCTTTTAGGAAGTCAGAACTAGAAACTTTACCTCAAGACCAGTGGATTGTGCTTGGAGAGTTTGTGTTTTCAATTGTTTTATTAGGTGTTGACTTAGTTTCTTCTATAAGGGATAACTGTTATGGTGGTTGAATTTATGATGGCATATAGCTTATTTGGTGAGGTTATGTACAGTTGTGAAGGTTGCTCAACTTTGTGGAGAGGGGTTTATTTTCCTTTTGTGCCAATTTTCATCTCTTAATCTATCACTTCGCATTAAAACAACACAAAACATAAAACAAGTCTGGCCCTCATTAAAGTCTTCTGATGGCACAGCCAAGACAATAAAATAATGCAACAAATAAATCAAAAAGCAATACTGAATAAGAAGGCATGCATCTCTGCATCCCATGAAGATGTTCAGCAGCCCAAAGCTTGACTGAGGAAATCCTTCTTTTGCTAACTCTACCTCAAGTGCCTACCAGTTCCCAAAACTCCAAATCACATCCAAACTAGCAGATACCTATAACAGGACCAGAATTCTTAACTCTTCACATAAATATGGTTACAGGTAATGAGCATAGTATGATGGTAAAAAGTCTGCTAGTAGTGCAAACATGTCACATTCACATGGTTATCTAACCATATATTACATTATGCAAAGTATCTTTATTTTCAATTGATTTCAGACAAATTCCACAGCATGATAATATACCTGTCTGTCTATGTTTACTCCCAAACCTCTAGAATGGCGTATAGCATTAAATGCAGGTGCATTGGTTTACCTATGAGTGATAGAAAATGGTGAACTGAAAAACGTATCAAACAGGAAAAAATATTGCTTTTATGGAGCAAACCCCTGCACTGCCCAATGTGTGGGGGCAAGCTCCCACACATTCCAAGATTATATATACCAACACCATGGCTGCACCACTGTGGGGAAAATAGGCAAAACACTGAATAATGTACCCCTGCCTTGCACAATACAGTATATGGTAATAAAGCTCACCCCGACATCTTTGCAATCAGTATGCATTACAACAGAGTCAGAGATGATGCGTAGGTATGCTCAGATGCATCTGGTTCCTATTATTTCATTGAAAGTACAGATCATGAACAGCATTTTGAATGGTATTTTATCAAAACTGCCATCTGTTGAAATGTTCTGACTGAAATCACATTACAGTAGGGATCAGGAAATTTGTCCTTTCCCCACTGTAGTGTGATCTTGGAGTTGTTATATATAATTAGCGGGTATGTGGGGGTTGAATGAACTGCATTTCTGATTAAATGACATTCGCTGATCTGATGGTCCAATGGTATAACAGAGACCTGATGCATCAATATATTCTATCAGAAGTTCTCTGCTTAAACATCTCTATGAGGTTATCAAATTTGTCTTTGACCTTAAGTATGCCAGTTGTGCAGATTATATTTCTGTAGCCAGTTCACATCATGATTATGTAGACTTGAGATATTCTTTGTGTGTCATATTTAAATGGATTTAGTCTTTTTAAGATTATGGGTGCCATTACTTGAACATATAGTAGAACCATGTTCAAGCACAGAGTATACCAGTGATCTTTCTAATGGAATGACTGCTTCCTCTCTTTTAGAGCTTATACTCATAGAGCCATAACCCAAATCACCATGGATTTTATACTACTGTTTGTATTTCTTGATGTTTAATTCCTTTCCCATGAAATCTCACTGATCCTTTTCAGGATAGTATATCTCTTACTGCCTCAGCCATGGAGCAGCCAGGAATAGAAATATCCCTGAATGTGGATTTACCTGCTAGCAGCCCATACCTCAAAGACAGTCTTCATTCATTCTGTGATTACCTTTGTAATCCTTAATTATTTTTATTAATTAATTAATTAATTAATTAAATTAATGTTTGTAATTTGTAATTCTTGTGATTATCCATTACAGGGCCACAGGAGGACACTCATGGACACAAGGCATAGAAATTATTCTGAACAGGCCACTTACTGCATACACACACACACACACACACACACACACACACACACACACACACACACACACACACACACACACACACACACACACACACATGGAAAAAAGTTTAAGGGTTATTATTTCACCTACATCACATCTTTGAAGAAGCTGGTGTATCCGGCAACACCCAAATGGACAAGCAAACATTAAGCAAGATTATATATACCAACACCATGACTGCATCACTGTGGAGGAAATAGGCAAAAACACTGAACAATGTACCCCTGCCTTACACAATACAGTATATGATAATAAAGCTCACCCCGACATCTTTGCAATCAGTATGCATTACAACAGAGTCAGAGATGATGCGTAGGTATGCTCAGATGCATCAGGTTCCTATTATTTCATTGAAAGTACAGATCATGAACAGCATTTTGAATGGTATTTTATCAAAACTGCCATCTGTTGAAATGTTCTGACTGAAATCACATTACAGTAGGGATCAGGAAATTTGTCCTTTCCCCACTGTAGTGTGATCTTGGAGTCGTTATATATAATTAGCGGGCACGTGGGGGTTCAATGAACTGCATTTCTGATGAAATTACATTCGCTGATCTGATGATTTGATGGTATAACAGAGACATGCTGCATCAGTATATTCTATCAGAAGTTCTCTGCTTAAATATCTCTGTGAGGTTATCAAATTTGTCCTTGACCTTAAGTTGTGCAAATTATGTTTCCATAGCCAGTTCACATCATGATTATGTAGACTTGAGATATTCTTTGTGAGTCACATTTAAATGGATTTAGTCTTCTTAAGATTATGGGTGCCATTACTTGAACATATGGTTGAACCATGCTCAAGCACAGAGTATACCAGTAATCTATCTAATGGAATGGCTGGTTCCTCTCTTTCAGAGCTTATACTCATAGAGCCATAACCAAAATCGCCATGGATTTTATACTACTGTTTGTATTTCTTGATGTTTAATTCCTTTCCAATGAAGTCTCAGTGATCCTTTTCAGGATCGTATATCTCTTACTGCCTCAACCATGGAGCAGCCAGAAATAGAAATATCCCTGAAGATGGATATACCTGCTAGCAGCCCATACCTCAAAGACAATCTTCATTCATTCTGTGATTACCTTTGTAATTCTTAGTTAATTTTAATTAATTAATTAATTAATTCATGTTTGTAATTTGTAATTCTTGTGGTTATCCATTACAGGGCCACAGGAGGACACTCATGGACACGAGGCATAGAAATTATTCTGAACAGGCCACTTACCCATCATATGATGCATACACACACACACACACACACACACACACACACACACACACACACACACACACACACACACACACAAACACACACGTGGAAAAAAGTTCAAAGGTTATTATTTCACCTACATCACATCTTTGAAGAAGCTGGTGTATCCCGCAACCCCTCAAATGGACAAGCAAATATTCCACTGAAGGCACCTCAGCCAAGCATTGCACTATAGGACCAAACACTGTGAGGCAGTGATGATAACCACTCTACCACTATGTCCACTCTGTTAGTTACCTTTACATCATGTGTTTATTAAATAATATTGTATTCTTCACTAAGAAACAGTCCCTCCTATACCAGATAAACTATTATGGACCCAATGTAGATCAGTGAACACAAGTGCATCATCAGATATGCAGTCAGAATAAGCTGCACCCCCTTTTAATTATTCCCTTATTTTGAGAAGGCAAGAGAGATGGACCACGAGGGTCTCTGGACCACGAGGGTCTCGGTTCATCAACGACATAATTAGAATAACAAGAAATGCTGAAACAGATATTAATAGAAGGTAGGCAAATGGTGCTAGCACAATGCAGGCCAGACAACAAATTTAAATAGGATTTAAACTGCTCTGAGTAAATAATACCAGATGATATACTAAATAACAAAAACAATGAAAACAACATCAGTGTATAATACAAAAGTAACATAAGCTGAACAGGATGCAAACATAAGAGAAATAACTACATATTAATTCTTTCTAATCACATTAGTTAAAGATGATAGATTTCAAGGCATTTAGGGAAAATAAGTTTACTTTACTATTTTCTTACAGATATGAACAAAACTGTGTAAGAAAAATACTGTTAAACTCATTATCAATGCATGCAATTTAAAGTGGATAGTAAAATGGCTGGTATTTTTGACAAATACTGATTAATAGTCAAGACAGAAAGTACAGGACATAAAAGAAGTATGAATAAGATAAAATAACATAAAAAGATCAAAACTGGCATCCAGGCAAATAAAGTAAACAAGACAGCTGTAATGACAGTAAATTAAAATGGGATTACATGATTGACAGCCATTAATAGCAGGTAAAATAAGAAAGCTAAATTACCTGAAGGCCAACAGTAATTGCAGTGATAGAGTCAATGGATGGGAGCAGCATGCAAGCTTTGTGGACTAGTAGTGTTGTTGATTCTATGCTTTTTTATTGTAACTAGGAATCTGACATACAAATTCCCTTCTAAATGAAGAAAATAATAACAGGAATTTTTGTTAGGAATGGTATTCAAAGCATCTTGTTCAATGAAAGAGAAAGATCTATAACTGGAAGTAAGCTACAGATTATATTAAGAATGCTTTTGAAATGGCTTTGTTGTGATCTGTTTGGCTAAGTAGTGGGATGACATATTCTGGGAGAAGTAGAATGGTGGCTTTACCAAGCATTAGATGGGCTTCTTTGGTGAAAAATGTAGTCACAGTCTAAAAGCCTTTTATCATGGTGGTAATTTTGTTTGGGACAAGTTCAGTAATAGTGTAGTATCTAAAATCAAACAAAGACATCAGAATATTTGTACAGTTTCTACTTATTTATTTATTTATATGTGTTTTCTGGGGTAAAGCACCAATCACAGTGGAACAATTTTAGGCACAGAGTGGGACAATACAGGTACAAGATGTAAGAAATAGCAGAGGAACATTTAAACATAAGCCTGATTAAAGGATTACAGTAAAATCAAACAAAGGCTGTATACAATACCTAGAGTGCATAAGTCAATAAACTTATAGGTATGATGCCAGTGGTAATATGGCAGGCCTACAAGGTAACGGTGCCTGAAAGCATGGCCTTGTTCTTGTTAATGATCATTGTTAGTTCATTACCAGTGAGCCCAGAGGACAGGATGGATAGGTCATCTTCTAACTTTGTCTTGATTATATCTGGGGGATAGGTTAAATGTAATAAATACATTGCCATCAGTATAACAGGATACAAATCATTGTGTTGCCCCTCTCTTCCATGTAAAAGAGTGAGGCAGTTTTGTTCATATTCACTGTAACCAATCAAATGTTTAAGCAGCTAACAAACTAGTTTAAGGTACTGATTACAACACCATGAGCATTTAACTGATTCAGTAAGAGGTGTGGGAAAAGTGAAATGAAGTTCAGGAATATGCCTCCAGTAAGAGTTTGATTTTCCATGGCAGTATAGACATTAGTTGGTAGTGACAGTATAGCTGTTAGAGTTCTATGGCTAACATCATTTGCTTGAGATTAATTTGTATTCATAAACGAGTTACAGCACTCCATGAAGGAGGCAAAAGTGTGGGCAGGCTTATCTCCTAGAGTAAATGTTCCAGCAGATAGGATAGAGGAGGTTGAAAATGGAAATGTTGGTAGACTGATACAGCATATCAACCCCATATCCTTTGGGAAGTCAGCAACCCCAGGGAATTACCACATAGAAGATACACCCCTAAGTGCAGACCCAGTGGTTAGGGACTTGAGAACATATGTGGACAGTGAGTTGGCCTTCGACCTTCATGTGTCTACTGTTGTAAGTAAATCATTTTATACTGCACAACTTACAAGCAAAAGTATGGCATCCAAGTCCAGAGATGTCATTGTCCCTCTGTGTTCGGTCCTCATTGATCAGTACAATGCTCCTTTCATTATGTACCTTACCGGGCATATGCAACAAATGGAATGCCCACAGAGGTTCCTCAAAAAAAGTATACAAGGAGTGAACCATATGGAGTACACACTGCCTCAAAGCCTTACCCTTATATTCAGTCTCTTACAGACTACCAAGAGGTGCTCTATGGCTAGCTTATAAGGCAACATCTGATCTTGTACTGATGGACTTGCTTCACATCAGTAAGGCTAACAGTATTAGAAACACTTGACTGAAGGACCTAAACCTAGTCTGCAACATAAATCGAGCATGTTGGAGGGACAACTGTGTGTCTCAAAGACACCACTTAATCTGGAACATCAACCAGAGTTTGTCCCTGACCATATTCAAATAAAAATTTCCACTCCATGGGGAATTAGAAATGTACCTACCCCTGGACTGGCACCTATGTCTCTGCTGGACAGATGCAGCATGTAAACTCTAAGATAAGGCAGAGGCTGTTGGAACTGAAAATGTTAGAGGATTGCTACAGCATATCAAACCCCCAGACATATCAGATGGAGGATGAGAAAGTGGAAGAGAGAATAAAGGAGTGCCAGCTGGATTATTTATGGTGCACTTTAATGACCCATACTATCCTAACTAATTATATTTCATCAATCACATCATTGTTATACTTGTGGAGGTCTGAATCTGTCAGGAACTGACTGGCAGATTCAGAGCTCAAGATAAAAGAGTGAGTGAGTGAGTGAGTGAGTGAGTGAGTGAGTGAGTGAGTGAGTGAGTGAGTGAGTGAGTGAGTGAGTGAGGCAGAGAAAGAGTCAGATATGCTTGAGGTCTTAGGCCATGAGATGTTTTGACAGCTGATGTGGGACTGTACCAAATACCATTCTGGAGTGAAGGCAGTCAGTGATGTCCAGGTGAAGGTGCTTTTTTCCAGCAACGAAAATTCTGTTATGTGGTTTAGAGTGGGAGGGAAGGGTTAGAATACAAAGACAAAAATAAAAGCATAGGAGTTTAGAGGAGTGAATTATACTGAGCAGGAGAAGTGTCTCAGACATAACTTGTGGTTCAGAGGCAGACTGAGGAAATATAATGTGTGAATGGGTCAAGAATAGAATTTTCAAAACATAAGAGCAGGAGGGCAACATGAATATGGCTATTTATGAATATAAGGTGGAAGGTAGGGCAACAGTTAAGACACAGAAGAGGTGGAAAGGAGAAGGAGGATCATAGAGTCTCAGTTCCTCAGTTATGAGGTAGAAGATGACAAGTGCCCATACCTCTCAACCTGGAAACATCAAAAATCTGGACAAGGCCCATGAAAAATAGGAATAAATCTGTACGCTGATTAACATAAAATTTGCATACATAATTATGTAACCCCACTCACCCAAATGAATTGTGGGATATCAACTTTCAAACACAAACTGAAGGAAAACCAAAATATGCCACCACTACCACTATGCCAAATCAGCAGCTTCCTGAAAGACATGAAGACTGAAACTTAAATGGCTATCATTTAGTGAATTCAGTTCTCACTTCTCACCACCATAGCTTTCAACCTCTTAGCACAAAAATCCTGGACAAAGCCAATAATGGGGGAATACAGCCCCAAAACAGGGACAAATTTTAAATACTGATCTTATAAACTTAGAAAATTGCTAGAATAAAAAGTTTGTGTTACCATTTATTTTCTGAAGAATATGAAGGCTGAAATTCAAATGCCTGTCATTATTTAGTGAATTCAATCCTTACAAAGTAATTTACATGCATCTGTTTACTTATCCCAACATATTCTGAGCATGCTGTTTCATCTATAATACTAAAAAGGAAGGATTTCTGTCTCATGTTACCCAGGAAACAATTGCAGCCTAGCAACATTTAAGGCTCAGAAAATAAAAAGATATTATGTTAACAAGAGATGCAGCTAGTTGAATAAAATCTGGAAGGAACTTTACATGAAGATGAAACAGATCATTCTGGACTGTTTCAAGAACTTCTTAAGTGCATATCAGTGCTTGTTGTTTTAACCCTTCAGTGAAATCCTACACTAAAATTCTGCTGTTAGTTCAAGAAGGCCATATAGATATTAACATTTTCTGGGAAATAATCCACAGACCAGGCCATTCTTAAATATTTCACTGCACAGAAGCAATTTATATTTGTTGGTTATAAATTAATATTGACATTTAATTTGTTGCCAATATATGTAACTAGATCATCATAACAGTCAACCTCTCTAAGCATTAGTTCTTTAATGGCATAGGGCTAATTTGTATTATTGCAGGCAATGGAAGGTAGATTTTGCAAACAGTGTCAGTGAAGCAATAAAGTATTACAATATGGCACTATTGAGCTCAGTAGATAGATTATGCACCTTTCCACCGAGTAAAAATAAGAAGTCAACCTAACCTGCTACCATGGACTAATAAGATTACAAGCCAACTCACGAGAGATAGAAGCAACGCCTGGATTCACTATAAAAGAACTGTGACAACCATAAACTGACAGCTAAAAGAAGTCAAAAAAATAAATGTCGAACAGATATAAGGAAATCAAAGCTCACCTACTTCACAAGACTACAAGAAAAAACCCCAGATTATTGTATTCCAGACTGTTTGTTAATCTTCATGGCAAACAAAATGCAAAACAGTGGCAAACCCTTAGACCTTTAACCACAACAACACACAGCTAATGTTTTATCTGTTTTAAATCTACAGTCAGCCTGTGTAACTAACAAAATAAGAAAGCTAACTTCAACAAGAGGAACTCAAAGAAGCAGTAGCACACGTACTGAATTCATGCTACAGAAAACAACCACACAGCTGCAGTCCAAAAGCTACTATCAAAGAAGAAGTTATATGACCCTGTTTATACAGATGGTCTCCTCCTAGTAGCTTATCTCAAAAATATAGCTCCTTTCTCTACTTATGTACGGCATTCTCGGCAACATTCTTCTAACTTTGTAACGCTCGGCAGCAGGTTACTTAATTAATTTCAGAACAGAATGTTGCCGAGAATGCACTGAATGAAGAGAAGCTGTGGTTGCGTTGCGATAACACACATATACACACAAGCGCGCACACACACACACACACACACACACACACACACACACACACACACACACACACACACACACACACACACACACACACACACACACACCTCTCTGTTGAGTAACTTGGAAGCATATTCTGTCTGTCCATCTGTGCAGCAGTTTGTAGAAGTACCTTGCCTTCAGTACCAGCGATTTCCTTCATAAAGCCAGAAACTGAATTCAGTAACACCGTTCATTAGTGCAGCAGATGCACACAGGAAGGAAAATAAGCAGCTTGTCAGCTTAACTAAGCAGCAGAAAAGGAAAGAAATAAAATAAGCAGCTCGCAGATGCCAGCTTACGTATGCAGCAGAAAAGGAAAGCCACAGACAGATTTCAAACAAGCAGCCAGCCTGGAAAGCCCTTGAGCTCAAGTCTGACTGGCTGATAGTGCCGACGTCATCACACACGTGATGACGTCAACTCCAAAAGCACAGAAAATTTTAAAAACCTGGAAAAATTCAGAAATGAAGGGGTGCCACTCGGGAATCGTGGCACCCCATTATTTGGACCCCAAAACTCGGTAAAAAATGAGTAATTCGGGATGGTTGGGAGGTCTGCAAGTGCCATTAGTCTGGCTCCCAGTAGGAAAGCCCCAGGCCCTGATGGTTTACCTGCAGATGAAAACAAGCTGCTTCAGAAGCAGGTTGTTATACCATTGACTAAATTATGTGAAAGTATACAGGCAAGTATTGACTTAATGGATTTGATGCAAACTTCACTCATTTTACTCCTTGCTAACCTTGTGAAAGACCCTGCAATGCCAGGCAATGATAGACACATGTAAGTGATTAGTGTGGAGGTAAAAGTGTATACTAAAACTTGAAAACAGAGAGCTCACTGAGCCTTTTTAGATAAGATTTGTCAGAAATCATTGAAGTAGACATCATATTAATACACTTACTATCTTGTTGCAGGCAATGCAATTTGACCCAACTGTTTTTTCAGAAAAAACGTTATCTAACCAGCTGGATTATTTATGGTGCGCTTTACTGACCCATACTATCCTAACTAATTATATTTCATCAATCATAGCATTATATTCATCCCTGCTGCCTGAGGCTTTCAGCAATCTTACTGTCTTCACTAACTTTGAGGTCTGAAACTCAAATGTCTGTCATTATTCAGTGACTGCAGTCCAACAAGATTTTTCAAAGAAATGCAAACTTCATGAATAACAGGCTAAAAATATAAGGCAAAATCAGGAATGTTCTGCAAAATAAGGAACAGTTGAAAGTGATGGGTGAAAACCACTTTCAGTGATCATTGACTATGCCCTTTTCCTCACTGTTGTGTGAGTCTAGACTTTATATAAATCAAAGAGGTGTGGTGGTCTCCCTTCATGTGGAAGTTTTAGTGGACTTCACCCCTACAAAAAGAAAGCTTAGTTTGTGAACTGGTGATAATATTTTTTAGTTATATGCGTGTTACATTTGAACAGTCCACATGAATTCCTATCAGTAGGGTACATGCTGTTAAATATTTATCCCTAAGATTTTCTATATATACAGTCCACATGAATTCCTGTCAGTAGGGTACATGCTGTTAAATATTTATCCCTAAGATTTTCTCTATATTCTTTCTTAAATGGGAAAAGGATAAAAGTGAAAAGGCAGATATTGATCATTTTGGATATTGAAGGAAGATGGGAATTATTGAAACTTCGGTTTATGCAAAGCCATTTACCTTGCACTAGTTATTTATTGCCTACCGTTTTGGAGTGCTTCATGTAGACAATTTTGGAAGCTTGGCATCTATATTGCAATGGGGCTGACCTGGTATACAAAACAACCTCGTAGTGGACTGAAGTTTCAGTTTATTTTGCAGTCTTCCTATGCAGCTATTATGAAACTTTTCAGACTGTGGAAACTAGGTCATTTTTGTGATGCCTTATTTGATTTCATTGTGAAAGTACCCCGGCCTTTGCATTAGTGGTGAGTTATTGCGGTGGAAGAGGTAACAGAATAAGGTGATTGCTACTATATTAATGAGATTTGGGGCTTAAGTGGCAACATGGCAAGAGAGTAGAGACTGTAGAAAATTTGCAGTATGAAGTTATGGTTGAGAATTTAGGATTCACTGACAGTTTAAAAATCAAACTGGGATTAGAGAGTTTAGATTCTTGTCACTACTTACAGCTAAGTTCATTCAACTTTGTTATAGGATCATAGGAAGTAACTAGGCTAATTGCCCTAGGGCCCTTACAAGCCTAGCCAAGTTCTAACCTTAGTTCTACAATCAGCACCTATTGCTGCTGTCCAAGAGGGACAGAGGTGGAAACCCCAGGGTGAATTTACAGTTACCCATCCAATCGTCCAGATTGCATTTGAAGAGGGCCAATGAGATGTTCTGTTTGACATGAAATGGGAGTCTGTTCCAAAGGTGTGGTAACATCTTGGAGACAAATCAGTTCCTCAAGCAGGTGCTGTTAATGTCACATACCAAGTTAAGGTTTTTAAAGCGAGTAACCCATGTACCATTTGACTTACTGAGATGCAGCATTTCCAATAAAGCAAGGTCGGAGGTTTCCTTGTATGCAAGGCAGAGATTGCTCTGAGTATTCTGTATGAAACAGAATAAAGTGACAGTGATGTCAGAGGATCCACATAGGACAGAGCTGAAGACCTAGAATTTTCCTTGTGAGAAACCTTTGTGGTCTCTCCAATTGCTGCAGGTGCTTGGAAAGGTACATACCAAAAGGGGCATTGTACACAATTACTGGCCTGATGAGGAAAAAGTGCAGGGTGGTTATAATGTCTTTTTTTTTCTGGAAGCAATGCCCTTACTTATGAGATGACTAATATAGAATACCCTTCTTATCAATGTGGAGACATGGTGGTCAAAGGTGAGGTTGCTGTCAACCTGTGTACCTAGGTCTGTCACCAATGAGTGCATACTGGAGGTGTGGCTATTGAAGTGGTAGTTAGCAGGAACATCACCCTTAACAAAAGGGATGACAATAAATTTTTTGCATTGAGTTTAAGGCCATGACTTTGGCACCAATCATTTGTTTATGTAGGACCCTCTTGTAGGATGTTGACATCATTTGGTGATTCTATGACCACTCCCAGTTTGAAGTCATCAGCAAACTTTGTCAGCCACAGAGCTTTAGTTTTCACTTGTACTTCAGAGAAATAGATTCCAAACAGTTGAAGTCCCAGGACTGATCCCTGTGGAACATCACTGGTTACAGGTCTGCGGTTAGAAGTGGACTCCCCTATTTTGACTATATGGGTTGTATCAGTGAGCCGGTTAGCAACCCATCTAATGATATAAGGGTTGATAGCTAGCTGGGAATGTTTGCCAATGATGCCTGAGTGAGGAGTAGTGTCAAATGCCTTGGCTATGTCTAGGCAGGCTGCATGCACAGATTTCCCCTCATCCGGGGCCTTGGCGACTGTCCCAAAGAATTCCACCAGGTTTAACAGGCATGATCTCCCTTTGATAAATCCAAACTGAGTAAGGTCTTTTTTTTGGTTTTGTTTTTGAGTAGGGTCAAGTGTTTGGAGATTACCTATATCTTTGTTGATAAGGTTCATGATGATTTTCTCCATGGCCTTGCAGATAAAGCTAGTCAGACTAATAGGTCTGTAGTTCCTGGGGTCAATGGAAGCACCACCTTTGTGCAAGAGAATAACAGTGCCCATTTTCCATTCAGCCGGGATAAAGCTGGTGCTTAGACTATGACTGAAAAGAGTACTCCGTGGTGTTGCTAATTCTTATTGGACCCCATGTAGAAAGCATCCTGGGATATTACCAGGTCCCATAGATGCTGTGTTCCTGGCTTTAGAGAAGGCATTAATGACCTGCTCTTTAGAGATACAAGGTAGGGGACAGGTGGCAGGGATGTCACAGGGTACGTGTGGTGGGGACACAGAAGTGAAGTTTTTACAGGGCCTGTCAGCCAGCAAGTTAGCTATGTCTACTGGCTCAGTATATGTGGTATCATTAACTACCAGTTCAGCACAAACCGGGCCCTTCCTTTTAGGTTACAGATGCAACAAAAGAATACGTTATGGTTGTCTTTAGTTGAGGAAGCTAATTTGGATTCATAGTTAGCTTTGGAGGACTTCACAAAATGTCTTATTTGCTTGTTTAAGCTGAGGAGGGAGTATTTCCAGTTTACAGCTCACTTCCTCTTGCTCTTAGATAGCAATTTCTTTGTCTTATTGTAAAGCCTGTTAATGGCAGTTGTCCACCAGGCGGGTTTGATTTTCCTTGAGGAGTTTGTTTTGGTCCTATCAGGTACAGCTGAATTAATGCAGTTATACAGGTGTTTGTATAAAGCATTGGTGTAGAACTCAGAATAGTTTATTTATTTTATTTATTTATTTTACATTTGTTAACCGGGGGTGTCTGACTGAGCCGAAAAGGCCCTTTTTCAGCAGAGGCCCAGGGAGAAAAGCTCCACAAAGAAAAATTACAGACACATTTAGTTATTTAGACATGATCAGTATACACACAAATTACAAGAGACATGTTTTTACAGTGGTATGCGGCACATAAACAGTTACAGTGGAGAGAACAAACAAAAAAATATTAATTTTAAAATAAAGGTAATTATTAGATTTGTGGTGTACAGTTGAAATTTGGAACACAGGTAGAATACATACATAGTACACAGGTACAGTACATATATTGTAGATTAGCCAGTGTTTGTGAGTAAGACTGAAAACTATTTTCAAGTGCTCTAGACTTAGTATGTATATGTTATCTGCTTTCACTAGCCTGGGGAGCAATCATGGCACTGCCAACTTTGCTTGAGATGTTGCCTGATGAGGTCTTTAAAGGAGGCTTTGGATGATGCGTTTTGAATGCTAGTGGCGACAGAGTTCCATTTTTTAGCCACTGAACTACTATATAGTGCATCTCCAAAGCTGTTGTAGCTGTTGGTGACTTGTAGTAGTAGTTTGCTTGATGATCTAAGAGGACTTTTGGCTGAGTGATGTTGTTCTAGGTTTTTGAAGGCAGGACACTTATTGGGGATAGTTGCCAGTTATCTTTGCTGACTGTGGGTGAAAACCCTATCCCTAAGTATTTGGTGCAGAGATTTCCAGGTTTAAAAGAGGTGCAAGATGGTATATCTGATCCATTTTTATTAAGACTAATTTGAGAAGGAGGTGGACATTACCCAAGCTAGTATTATAAAGCACCAAGTTGTGTATTTAGAAATGGTGGAGCTTGACTTAACACAGGAATAGAATTAGGTGTGTTGGAGATTTGAGGGATACCTAGACTATGAGAGAATCTGGCATTGTATATGTATTCTAAGTAACTGCTAATATACTAATTCTGAGATTGTGAAAAGAAAAAGAAAAGGAAAAGCCTGTTTATTCAAAGTAATCCACTGTTGCATTCCTGCAGGTATTTTGCAGGCAGAGCTCTAACCAGAGTTCAATGTACATGTTCTCAAAATAAGCAACAAAAATACAAAGCAATCCTTCTTTGAGCTTTAAGTTGTCCATTTTTTTCAGAAACAATGTTTCTTCCTCTGAATTTACAGTATCTCACAGAATTCCTCTCACTCCACAGCACAACAGTTTCAGAGTTAGTGTATCCAAGTAACAAAGGTATGAGGGAACATAACCACCATGTCAGTGGATGCAGGAGGATGAAGACTCCCTGTGAAATTCTTGTAAAAGACTTACAGTGATTTACAATCTTCTCTGTCTTCAGGACAAATTGCAGTTTAGTGTTCACACTTATTAATGTTGAACACTTGATTGTGGAACTTCCGCGATGCATCCTAGAACATGTAGAATACTTTGGATATTTAGCCTTTTGAGAAAGCAGTTATTCGTCCCATTTGCAGGCATGAAGCATAAGTTCCCTGACAGCCACCTAGTACAAGCTGTCTGTCCATATATGATAAAAACAGTTGTTGCAGCACTGGGAGGGTCTTTGCCTACCTTCATCTGAATTCTGGGTCACCCTGTTGCGTCATGTTTTTGATGGGGTTAGCACTTAGCCATAGAGAAATTATTTGAATTTTAGAGCTGACAGACAAAGTGTAGGCTTTAGTTGCATCCATGTGGAAAATTCTACAGTGTTTGAATTCTCGTGATGCAACTGTGTTTCATGACACATGCAAATAGGATGGAAAAACAAATGAGTGGGTCACTTAAAGCAGATACGTGTCCTAATCTATTAAATGGGATGAAGCAATACCTGATGGGATATGGGGAGGTACACATTTTACCTTGTTAACAAATCTAAGTTAGTGAGAGAAACAGTATGCTATGAGTAACAATGTTTACCTGCAATCAGAGCAATCATGTATGAATATGGCTGCTCAGCACAGCTGTACCTTATATCTGATGAAGGCATATATGCAGTGCATTTCGGACTGCTAACACTGCATGATGTTATCAAATCTAAGTACCTCGCACCCAGTTCTGTGCAGAAGGGGGTGTGTCTGTAATGACTGACAGGGGAAACAGCCGATGACTGACATGTATGCTGACTTCTGTTTGGCATCATGAATGCATTGCCTGGACCTTTCACATATTGATATAATTGAGCAGCACTCAAGAAAGCAAAACAAATGCAATTGCAGACTGCAGTACATACTGCAGGATTTATTAAGACATGTGATTTTCACTGTAAATTAAGCCTGATAATCACATGTTTTAATGAACTATAAAGTAAAGAAATCCTGTAGTATGCCATACAGTGCATATCTGGTTTTGTGTCTAAGGCTGAGGTCATATGTACTTTCCGCATATACTAATATTTTATGGGGTGAAGAGTTGCATCCTGCAGTGTGTTGCATGCACATCACGCCCGCCACTAGTAGAGTTGCCACCTTTCCAGGTTTCCAAAGTGATAGATTTTCTTAAAGAAAACTTACATCTTGCAGGACAGTTCATATCTTCAGTTACACATTTTCAGTTCCTTATTAAGAGATAGCTGCTGATTTATGTGTTCCACATATGGTATAATATATAATGCATTACTTACAGGAATGTATACATCAGAACATTTGCAATTTTCAGGCTTGTTTGGGTAACATCATATGCCGAACTAATGTGTGAGTCTGACTCAAGGGTTAGTGGTCATGAAGGAGATTCATTACTGTGATGTGTAGCGTCAGCATGTTTATATGTCTGTATAGCAAGAAAGTGCAAAGTCATTAAGAAGGCAGCTGACAACAGGGCTACATGGCGAGTGGCATGTTGTTGGCTTCCTTCAAAGCCCGTTTGGTTATAGCTGCTGCAGAAATAAAGTAATAGTAAATGCCTGCAGGCAATACTTAAGGCAATGAGACATGATTGCGATGAAGACTGTACTAAGCCACTTACTAATGCTGTGTGCATGGGGGGGTTAGCTACCTTTCACCACACTGCTATGGGTTAGGGATAGTGCAGTGTAAGAACTCATTGCAATGGTTGTAGTAGCACATTTTAGATGCTGGACTGCATCCTACCACAGATGAGGGTGATCTTCTAAATGTTTTGGTTAAACAGATCACGTTTGAAAATGTCTGAAGAAGTTGTCACAGTGACTTAGTTTACTACTTAACTTTTTCCTAGATACTAGTTACCAATGCATACCACACAAATGGGCTTCAGCATCTATTTTGAAAATGCGTGCTGTGCAAACCATTATGCAAAGAGGACTGCAGATGAAACAGCTTAAAGAATTTTTGTGTCTATCTTGCTGTCTTCTCACCTACAAGTTCTTATCTTATCTGTGGCATATACTGCATGACTTCAATTTAGACTGGAATACTATTTGTTCCAACAATCCATCAATCCCTCAAATCATATTAATGTCTGTGTTTTTTCTCAGTTGATGTTCAACACAACCCAGGTTGATAAACACTCCAATAAAGAATCTATACTTGATTGGGTGCTCATCAACTCTAACCCTGACTCATATCAAGCAGGCTGTCTACTTGACACCCTAAGTGACCAGCTACCTACCTTCCTTTTAAAAAAACATTCCTGCCCCCTAGTGTAGCCAAGTTTAAACTTGTCTGTAATAAATCAAATTTTACCCCAGATACTTTTACCTCTCTTCTCCAACTAGTTGTCTGGACCCCCTCTAAACACCTTCACCTCGACCTAGCAGTTCACTACTTCAACAACAAATTCCCTCGCTTGCTTAAATGCACTAGTTCCACTCAGAAAAATACGCACAAAAGTACAATACACTTGCTGGCTCTCTTCAGAGTCCAGAAAGTTACTCAAAGACAGAGATAGGGAATGGCATAATTACCAACTCTCCAAAAATTCTGATTCCTTTCTAAAGTTCCAGCAACTTCACTACATAGCAAAATAAAAAAACAAAAAAAACAAATCAAGCATACCAAAAAAACAGTACTATACAACAATCCAAAACAAGTACCGTAAACCTCCAGCCCATTCCAACCGACTACATGAGAAAACTCCTAGCCAAACTTAAAATCTCTAGTCCTGGTCCAGACCTACTGCCCGGTGAATACCTCAGACTTGCTGCTGCTCCCATTGCTTACCCTATCGCTATTCTAATAAATCAATCTATTGCTGAGCAATATGTGCCATCTCTTTGGAATGTATCCTATGTCATCCCTCTCCATAAAACTGGTGCTTCCATAGACGTTACCAACTAAAGGCCCATTGCCTTACTCTCAACATAAGAACACTGGGTGACTCACATCCTCTATATTCCTCGATTTATCCAAGGCTTTTGATACAATCTCCCATAAACAAATCATCCACGAACTAACCTCTCTTAACTTCTCTTACTCAACCATCTCCTGGTTCATCAGCTATCTGTCCAACAGACAACAAGCTGTTAGATGGCAAGATGAACTATCTCTATTACTACTGATATCTGTAGGTGTACTTCAAGGATCTATACTTGGACAATCCTCTTTACCATTTTTACAAATAGATTACACACAGCCACACAACATGCTGCTATAATTCAATATGCGGGTGACTCCTCCCTCATATACTCAGCTCCAGTACTACTTTCGCTCTTTAAAAAAAACTCAACAGTCCTTCCTTGATACAGAAAGATTCCTCAACCCATCTCAGCTTATAGTCAACCCATCTAAAACCAAACTTATGATTTTCTCCAATTGCAGAAAATCGCCTGACCTTAGCTCCTTTTCCATCTACTTATCTAACAATATCTGTACTGAGCGAGTTGAACCTACAAAGTTACTAGGAGTCACTATAGACAAGGACCTTAGATTTGACAAGCACTTAGACTTGGCCCTCAAGAAATTGCACATTAAACTAGGCTCCCTATATAGAAGAAAGCCCTTCATAACAGAATCCACCCAACAAGCCATCAGTAGAACTCATCTCCTATATGCCTCACCCATTTTCATCAATCTAAGAAACTCTAACTTAGCTAAACTAGAATCCTGTTATTACAAAATAGGCAAATTCACTGCCATCCATCCATCTAGGACCCATCACTGTGTCACTCTTCACCAGCTTAATTGGTTAGAACTCCCCAACTAACTAACTCACAACCAGTTGGTACTAACACACTCCACCCTCCTTCACCCTGAAAACTGCCCATCTATTAGCAAACTCTTCCAACCCTACTCAAGCAGTAGGTCTCTAAGGTCACCTAATAAAATACTCCTGAAGGTCAGTAGGTCAAACAACACATACAGTGACTCCCTATACTCTCATAAAATTGCCAAGATTTGGAACAGCATACTGCAACACATTCTCAGTACTGATAACACATCTAAATTCAAACAGCTACCAAGGCAACACCTCAAACATACTTGGCTCTGCTCCTGCTGCAGACCTGATTAATTGGGACTATGTCCATCTAATTCTACTGACCACCTGGGTCTTTACCATTCCTTCTTCCTCTATTTCTTCCTTTCTTCTGTGCCTACTTATTGCCAATGTTATGATCTGCTGGCTTGACTACTAAACTCCTACTTCTGTGCTCTCCTGCTTTATTATATTAACTCAAACCTTATCTCATGTTTTCTAATTAAATATTGTGATCACTTAAGGACATTGAATGCACCTGTCAATGTATATTCTAAGTTGTTCCCTTTCTTTTGTATCTATGCTGTTGTGTGCAAGTCTAGTTCTGTTATGACTGTAATCTGAAAGCTGTTAAATTTCTGTAACCAACACATTGTAACTTTTGTAGTATACTAATGCTGTACCTGTGGAGCTTTTCTCCCCGGGCCTCCACTGAACACGGGCCTGCAATGACCCAGTCAGACTTTCCCAGTTAAAAAATGAAAAATAAAATAAATGAAGTAAGTAAATAAAATAAATAAATATAAGTAAGGCTACTTATCAGATGGTTACAAATTAAGCCAATCCTAAATTCTACCTCTAAGACTGCTTGACTCTTAAAACCTCAACAGTTTCCAATATTTGTGTTTTCCACAGCAAGCAGAGCATAAAAACTTCCAAGATTTCATTGCACTGCACGACAGATCAATATTCATGCTGGCACACGCATGAATATTTTGCAGTTTAACTGTGCCGTCAGGAAAACTTGGGGAAAAGCGTGGTTTGGGCAGGACTTGCTACTGCCCATCCTGCCAAGTGTTTCACTAATACAAAGCCGAATATTCCACAAACTTTTTATGGGTTATAGTAGCTTTTCTTAATAAAGTTGAAAAAAGTCCTCAGAAGTGAGTCCTGTAAATAGTTGTATTTTCTTTTGTGTGTGAGGTTTAGTTGACATTTTTTCATTTATTATGTTCAGACATGTCTGACTGTAAATATTGTGATTATTTCTGAACTGTAAATATTGTGATTATTTTACAAATTGAAAAATCCAATAAAAACATAAAAAAGAAGTGAGTTTTAGCATCACTGTTACTTCGGGAGACGTCTTCCTGTAAATGCCTGTCAGAGAGAGAGATTTGAGTTATAGACTTTTATAAGAAAATATAACTGCTACTCTTCCAAATTGTCTATAGATGTGCATAGTATGCATGTGAGAGAAAGTGCGTGTGTGTGTGTATGTGTGTGTGTGTGTGTGTGTGTGTGTGTGTGTGTGTGTGTGTGTGTGTGTGCACGCGCGCGCGTGTGTGTGTGTGTGTGTGTGTGTGTGTGTGTGTGTGTGTGTGTGTGTGTGTGTGTGTGTGTGTGTGTGTGTGTGTGTGTGTGTGTATGTACATCTGGGTGGTGCCTTTGTTAATGTAAAGTATGGGCCACTAAGGACAGCACTACTGCAGTCAGGTCAGACAGTGATAGTGTCCAATTTGGAGATGCAGTAATACACCAATAATGAGTTCTTTGCCATCGCAACCATATCTGTCTCTGCATCACATTTTCTCACTATTACCTAATTGACTGACCTGCATTAGATAGTTAGTGTCAACAGTGAAGATTTTGTTGAATTCCAGGCTGGGTCTCTAATTTCTGCCATTTTGTCATAATTTTTGCTTTCTTTACACCCTAATTCTTGAGGTAAAAACTACAGAGCTATGCATGGCAGGCCATGCTTCCAGTGCATCCTTTTATTACATATAATTTTCTCCATGTGTGATAGAAGTTGCAATATATGGCAGTCTGTCAAATAAGTTTTCCAGCTTGCACCTTTAATTAAATTACTAATAAAATGACAGTTTTGATCAAAGTCATTTTGCCAGACAGATTCTAAAAACTGACATGACATGCAGATCAGTGACAAAATAGTCCCCTGTTGGACTCTCCAGACCATCCATTTGCTTGCTACCGAAGGCATTTTCAATGATGCATCCTATTTTTCCCAAAGACTTAAATGCTGATATTTTTGCTCATCCTTAAGGATGCCACAGTCTGGTAAAAGATTAAGAGAGAGATTTCACAAAAAATAAAACTAATTTCATAACCAAAGAAATTAATACAGATATATTCTTTAACTGTGCTGCAAGCATACAATATCATAGCTCTGGACTCTACAAGTCATAGCATCTGTCAAAAACAAGGATCACATTTTAATTTCAAATTATAGTATTTATTTATTACACATTTCTTATCCAGGGTAAGGCAGTGTTCCACATGGACCTTCAACAGAAACAAGTCCATCCGGTTAGGTGACCCGTGCAGAGTCAGTCTGCAGGCAAATTAAGGCTGAGGGAATCAAACCCCAAACACAGAGATTCTTGATTACTCATAGCCTTAAGTTTCTACAGCATTAACTGTGAGACTACTACACTGCTACTGTAGCTACAGATACAACTGTACCTCTCATCTGTTGTGTTTTCAGCATAGCACTATGAGTTTTGCCCTCAGATTGACTTGCTCCTCTTAGATTTATTGATTTCCTTCATGAATTTAGATATCTTTAAATCTACACACATTAATAAATAAAATTATTAAGCTTGTACAAATAGACATAATCACTATGTGCACGGGTGTAACACCCAAATAATTTCTATACTGAAAAAGAAGAAAGTTCTCCTTTTTCTCACCCTCTGCTACAATTTTTAAAAGCTAGCACTATGGCTTCAATGCTCAGATGTTGAGAGGTATGGATAGAAGAAACCATACAGTTAGAGATAAGCTTTCTTTATCAATATAGTTCAGTGATTTAAGAGATTATTTGAGACATAGGAGTTAAACTGGAATAGATAGTCCAATTATATGGGAATATCTTTATTAATAAAGTAAGATACATCTCAGATTTCCACTTTTAGGAAAGTGCTGAGATTTGTATTCAGTGTTGCCAACACCTTTCTCATTAGAAAGTGAAGATAAAATATGTGGCTCTGATGAGTGAACAACACTGCTCAGTGTCTTGAGATGAAACAACCAGTGGCAACACTGAAATAATGATAAAGAGAAAAAAATGGCACAATCTCATTAATGCAAATACACAGAAGTTATTAACGTGAAATTGTATCTGGAATGTGGAAATCCTGCAAGTTCTTTGGACAATCAAATCCGCTGAGGTTTATTCTCACAAGGTAAGTGGTAAGTGTCACCTCAGGTGTTTATGTGTGTGCGTGTGTGCGTGTGTGTGTGTGTGTGTGTGTGTGTGTGTGTGTGTGTGTGTGTGTGTGTGTGTGTGTGTGTGCGTGTGTGCGTGTGTGTGTGTGTGTGTGTGTGTGTGTGTGCGTGTGTGTGTGTGTGTGTGTGTGTGTGTGTGTGTGAGAGAGACACTGGATGTTACCCAATTATGAAATGTGCATGAGTATTTCTGCTTTCTTTACCCACATCAAACAACAAACACTCCTCACTTAAAGCTAATGCATCTACATTGATGGCGTAATTTTGTCTAATCTTAACATGAATCTATAGAGTGGATGTTAATATATGTGCACAAGTTTCATAATCAGACTAAAAAAATCAAACGTGCATGGCTGTCATGACAGTAATGCAGTTTTCTTAAGACAATAGTGCAATTTATTTGTGATCCCAGCACATTAACACACTATGCGTGCCCTTCTCTATTGCATCCATATTCTGTGCTATACTGTCACCTTTGTGACAATTTTCTTTCAGGACTCCTTTTAATTTTATCTTCCACAAATTACAATTTTCTATTATGATATCATTGTCTTTACCATGGCAATAATGGTGATGCTGGAGTTTACATTATAGTTTGAAGGATAAGGCACTGGATTCAGGCAAAGTCATCAATAACACACAGTTTTGATTTAACAAACCTTGCTACATTTTTAAATAAGCTAAAACTGAAATAAAGTTTATCACACATAATATGTTAAACAGTGCCTTGACCTGCATGTTTATCTTTAGAAATTATGTTCCATTCTGATAGTCTTCATTGCTGTATTGCAATACTTATCAGAAAGGGAACCTACAGAATATCATGAAATTTAATGCTATTATTTATGTTTGCCAGAAGGATACAGCTGAAGCTATTGCAACTGCGACATGTCAGCAACAAACACAATGACATCTCAAGGAACCTTATGCACTGTTTGCAAATAGGTGCTCAACAAATCCCATTTACTTAAAACCTTTGTAATGAAAGATTCAGAACACAAAATAATACCGCAACTTTAAGCCCAAGTCAGGCAACTGCTTCAAGGTATAATTTACTCAGTTTGACTAAACTGCTACACACAGGAAGAATAAATTCAGACTTCAGCATGGAGAATGGATCCTAGGCTTTCAAACACATTTGAAAAGTTCAAAGCCCATTCATTAACTGTACCAGTTTCAGAGGCACAGTGAATTCAGTAGATATGTAGAAAACATCAGACCCCTGTCCTAGGTTTTATTGTCCTCCATAATTCAATTAACACTGCATGTCTCATTTCCCACTGTGCGCTCATCATTTAGTGCAGACCTCTGGCACTGTGACTAATTCATTTGCTGTTTCACTGACACACACAACAGTGCTTGTCTTATTCCTGACAGGAAGCAGAGTCTGCTCCTCTAAAGAGATTTTCCCTCTTAGTTTATGCAGTGACAGTATATGCTATCTCACAACTCTGTATTTTGGCCAGAAAACCGTAGGGACCATCAGTTTCCAGCATAAAACAGATTTAAAATACAGTATTCTCCTTCATTTTTCTGCTACTATTTCAGCATTTTTCTCATTTTTATGCCATAATTTCAGCATTTTAATGTCCCCATAACCACTGAAATCAGAAGTTTACGTGATCCTAAGCACACTGTCCCCTCTCAACCCTCAACTCTTTCCTAATTTTGCAAAATCCATGTTTTTAGACTGCCCTTTCTAATAAAACAAAATGTTAGAAAGGCTATTCTGTTAGAAATCAAAAAATAATATTTGCATGGGATTAAACTGCAAAATCCCTAAAAACTAATGCACCTCTTTTCTTTATATAATATAATTAATTTCTGGGTCACTGTACCACAGGAGTATGGGGAAATTCTCCTTCAACACTGACCCTCTAACAAATCAGCTTTTGGTTAAACTCATCAAATGTCTGATTTGGGCATGCAGCTTTTAAAAAGCTGTCCTACTCAGCATTTCTTCCATTTTTTTAACTTGTATTTTATTTTCAGTGGTATATTGTTTATAATTAACACTTGTAGCGATACTGCAAAACTAATTTAAGTAAAGAAGATTCAAAGAATATCTTTGTTTATACAGCATTTCACATTTTCTATCAGTAGTGCCATTCTTCACAGAATCTCTGGGGGATGATTTGTATAAATTTCCTAATGCATTTTCTTGCTCAACCAGGTAACCTAAATATAAAACAATATTAAGCCTGGTAACCTCTCCAATTACAAACTCCAAATATACAACTGAATGCCACAACATCTTTTCAGAAAAAGCAGCCATAGAGTACTTACCCAAATAAGTAAGGGGCAGATTCTAGATTAACATCACTTGTGCTTGGAAAAGAACACTGACAGCTTGTTTATAAACTATTGACCTGCAAAAAAAATATTCTGACACCATGATTGAAGGGCAAATCAAGTAAGCATTATAGAGACACACCTTTTTCTCATAATCAAGGCCAGTAAAAGATTCATAAATGGAGCCCTGCACTGATCTTTGAACATGACTAAACACTTGTAGTCCTCCCAACTCCAGCACCTCTTGACTCTAAATTAATAGCGAACATCTGCAGGTTTGTGGCCCATTCTGTATCCAAAAAACACTGCTGCATCACCTTCTCAAAAGTGAAGAGCTTCCCAATACATCACAAATGTAGTCTCATTCGATCTGCATTTATGTACAAATTCATCCACTGAGGACACTACACTCCCATCATAAAACATTGATTAATATCTGTTAATGTGAATGACGCATGCCAATCAGACTGCCTCTACTCCCTTTATACACTTATTTTTATTCTCTTATCTGGTTGTGAAGCCTTTTTCTAGAAGATGCTCAAAGCATTGAATTCCATTCCCTTACACGTACTCCCCCAACCTACTTTCATACTACAATGAAAATATATAAATCATCCTGCTCAAATTGTGGACTGTCCTGTCAGATTATATGAGGCTAGTATTTCTGGGCTTTTTCCTTTGTACTCTTCCCACCTCTCTCATCAGCTCCCAGGTCTTGTCCTTTGATCCGCCTGTTATACTCTTTGCTCCTCAGTCCTATCTCACTTGTCAGTTTACCCCTGCTGACTACCACCCCTAGGCTGTTCCCTCCATTTCTACCTCTTGATTTTTACTTCATCACCCCTTCCTTTTCCCCTAATCCATCCTGATGTTTCCTACTCTATTGCTACTGTATATACTCTCTAATCAGCTATTCCACCTCTATTCTCTATCCTTTTTTCTCATTATGGGTCTATTCTTTACATCCTTTTTTGGTCCCACTTAATTTTTATTTATTTGTTTATATTTTGCAACTAATGCATAGCTGAACAGGGGGCTTCACTGTCCCAGTCCACCTACCTTCTTAAAATGAAATATATAAAACACCTTCATTGCAAAAGTAAACAGCTGTGTAGTCTCCTACAGAAATCTCATGTGGACTATTTCAGCTTGCCCTTTTTCATGGCTGTTTCTGGACAGAACTAACCTAAACTTCTATTAACCACCATTCTCCCCCTCAACACATTACACAGACCCTTGTCCAACCTGGACCTAAGAAGCAAAAGTGTGAGGCAAATGGGACTCCACTAAAATGAAGAACCACAAACTAGGAATCCAAAATGGACCACCACAAATCCAATTATGTTGAAACAAAGTATAATCATTATGTTTATTCAACACCAACACACACAGAAAAGATTAAACAGTTTAGCAGAAGAGTCAAATACAAGGAATAATGAATTATCTTCCTGGTTAAACAATAATTATGGTTTCACACCGACAATGAATGTCACTACAGGTATGTCAAAAACATTTAACGATAAACTATCTGAACTGGACTATATTCTTTTAAAAGTTAAAAAATTGCAGATGGACAATAACTATTTTCAAGAATGTTTAAAAAGGAAAATTGTTCCCAAGGGTTTACGTGTGTGGAGATTTCCCACAGGACTTATAGCTAATTCATCTTTTCACATAGATTTAATTAAATTATTTGACAAGTTTGGGTTTGATTACATGAATCTGGTTATTGGAGACAATAAAAAGACCATAGCTTTATTAACAAAAAAAGCTGAAGAGTTGAATATGTTAGCAAAAAATGACTCTGCTTTCACCAGTAATGATTTTGACTACCAATGAATTTTTAAATCTATTGATGAAAAAATGAAATTAATAAAAGACAGAAAACTTAAAAGTTAGATCGAGATCTCAGTTCATATGGGCAAGGCATGGCTTATCCCCCACCCCCAATTTCACAACAATGGGGATCTAAAATGATGGCCCATGATAGTGGAAATGACAATAATGGTAATTTGTCTATCATAGGAGAAGAAAGAGATTTGGAAGACAATACTTTTTTTAGAACTAGACCGATTTTCACCATTACGGAGATCCGAAAGACTAATACAACGTCAACAACCGTTTCAACAACAAGGTCAGAAAAAGAATTGGGGGTCGCAGAATCAAGCCCAGTATCGGGGAACTTTTACCAGAGGGAGAAACAACCAATACAGAGGCCAATGGAGGGGATGCTAGCAAATTAAATTATCATAAAAAGGCCCATTATGTACACCAATACTACAAGAGATTTTACTGTATACAATTATTCAGACTTTACTTTTGATCATGGTATTTGTGACTTGCTTTCACGTGGTGAAACTTTTATTCCAAGTAAAAAGATGAATGTTGTACATTCCATCATTGATTTGAAAATATTCGTTAGGAAATTAAATTTAGGTCTATTGTTTCACAACACCGAACAGGTAATGAAACCACTTTATGTTTCTAGTTCTTATAATCCTCCCTTGCATCCTACATTGGAAACATTTGAAAAATTATGTGAGTTGGATTTTCGTAATCTAGATACATTTAATACTAAGAACAAAACTTATAATTTGACTAAAAGTGAATATAATATATTAAACGCTATTATGGATACAAGAAACATTAGATTGATTAAGCCTGATAAGGGATGTGGTATGACTATATTTAACATTCATGATTATAACAAAGCATTAGAAAGTATTTTAAATAGTAATACATGTACATTAAGTTCAATTAATGAATTAAATGGTGCATATAGACACATCAGAGGTATTATTTATGATTTATTTATTGAAGGTAATATAAACATTGATGAGTTTAATTATATGAATGTTTGCTATCCGAGGACACCAACTATGTTCGGAGTCCCAAAAATTCATAAGGACCTACAAAAACCTCCTTTCAGGCCAATTGTGGATGCGCAGGGGTCTATAACTTATCCAATAGCAAAATGTATTGATACTAATTTAAAAACGTATATATTAACTGAAAAAATATATGTTGAAAGACTCATGGGATTTTTTGTCTATCATTGGGTCTATTGATTACAATGAAAATGACATTTTGGTTACAATTGACGTTAAAGATTTGTATTCCGTTATTCCACATGACATAGGAATGGAGTGGTTTAATTCATTTTTGTATGACAAGGGCTTAACTCAAGATAGAATTAATTTATTTGACCAACTGCTAGACATTATTTTAAGAAATAATTTTATAATTTTTAACAACAATATTTATTTACAAATTGAAGGAGTAGCAATGGGGTCCCCATGTGGGGGCCTTTATGCGAATATAGTAATGCATATGTGGGAGAAAAAATATATTTTTAAATCATTATATTTTAATTATTGTAAGACCTATTTGCGTTTTTTAGTTGACATATTTATTTTATGGTGTGGAAGTGAGGAGAAGTTGGAAGAGTTTTTAACATATATAAACTCAACAACAACCTTTTTAAAATTTACAGCAGCAAAAGATTCCACTTCCATAGGTTATTTAGATGTGTTATTGGAAAAAGATACTTTAAGAAGAGAATTTATATCTAAAATATATCGTAAAGAAACTTATAGTAATAGTCTGCTGCATTTTAATAGTTGCCACCCCTTTTCCCAAAAAAGAGTGGTCTTGAAAGGCCAATTTGTAAGGGCCTCTAGAATGGTCAGCAACAGAGATGATTTTATAGTTGAATGATTGAATTTATGTGGAATGTTCAGAAATAGAGGGTATCCAGATAAATTGATAAATAATATTATGCATGAAGTTGTAACCAAACGGGATAATTTATATTTTATCCCTTTACTTAAAAAGGTTACCCCTGTCCTGTCTAATGAATTAATGATGAAAAGTACAGGGAATACAGATAATAAAATTACTGTGTTAGCATCTACTGATTTAATACAAAACAATAATAATGAAAAATTAATAATCACTGCAGATGCTAAAAGTTTTACTAAGAGTTTTATTACTGCCTTTAATTCTGACAGTGGGTTTATAAATAATATTATGAAGAAAAATTGGTTGCTTATTCAAGCTGACACATCATTATATGGTCATTTTGACTCAACTCCACCGATAGTATATAAAAAAGGTATGAATTTGAAAAAATGTTTAGAACAAAAATTAAGTAGAAGGTATGGTAGGACTTTTAGATGTGGCAGGTGTAAGTATTGCTCTTATGTGTTTGAAACCAATGAAGTCTTGATAAATGACATCAAAATTCATTTAAAGGAAAAAGCTTGCTGTAACAGTGAAAAGGTTGTATATTGCGCTTTATGTTGTAATTGTACTATGTTTTATGTAGGAAAAACAGAAAGGAAATTCAAAGAACGTATTGGTGAACACATTAGTGCTATATGAGATCGAAATGAACTAAATGCTCTAGCAAAACATGCTAGTATAGAAACTTCTCATAAGTTTAAATTTGTGGTTCTTGATGTTCAAAAATTAGATACTAGGGGTGGTGTGTGGCAACTTTTATTAGAAAAACTTGAACTGGAATGGCAACTTAGATTGAACGCACATAACTGGCCAGGTTTGAACAACTCCACATCTATTGCTAGCATATTGAAGTTAAAATCACTTTTGAGATAAGATTGGTTGCACAAATATACATTTGTCATAGTTATTAAATTAAAGTACATATACATAATTTAATATTTATTCTACTTATATATATATATATATATATATATATATATATATATATACATATATAGATATACATTTACACTTACAAATTTTATAATTACATTAATTTATTAATTAATTAGTATTTAATTATTTAATAATTATTGGTTTTATATTTATTTATTTATTTTTCATTAGTTTATTAAATAAAAATTATATGTAGAATGATGGTTATTTAAGGAAATGTATATTAATATAATTTATATTTTTTTCATTTTACATACAATATTTTAATAGATTTATATATTTATTATATAAAATATTCTATACATTATAATTGAGCACTTTAATGCAGAGATGAAAGGTGATACGAATATACTGTAGTATATGTACATAATTTTAAAAGTAGATTTTAAAGTAATTAATAGGTTTTATTAAATTATATTAACGTGAATGGTTGATTTAAACCATTCAAAAAAATATTTTTTGAATGAAACTTGCAATGGTATTGCGAGTTACTGTACTTTCATTTTTTTGGAAATGTACAACTGAAAATACATGGAGCGACATTGAAATGGTTGATTTAGCGGACTACATATACATATTTAATTACATTTACATATATTTATTTATTATGGTTATTTATTTACCATTATTTAGTGACATAATTGGTCCGTAGTTTGTTATTGAATGGACTATACTAGTCAATATGTGGATGTTCAGGTTTTTCAAAAAACGGGCTCATGGAAAAGAAAAACACACATTAATTTAAAAAAACTACTATTTGTATTTTTAAGATTTTTTTTGATTGTTTTATTTGATGAATATTTATTTATTTGAGTATGTTTACGCAAATAGGGAATTGCAACGTTATAAATGATACAAATATTTACGTTGATCAAATACATTATTATCATACAAATGATTACTAGGTTTGAGTCTGGGCGGATAAAAAACATTGGTTAACATAATACTTATTGTTTATGGAAAATGATACTTAAAAGACACGTGCTGTTTTTTAACTTTAATTATTTTGAATTTAATTGTTACTGCTTACATCACGAAATGATACTATTTAATCTACAAGAAGTGATGCAACAACTGTTTGAAAAAGTTTGGCAGGCGCCAAACAAAAGCGCTTATTTTGATTGTTGCGCATTTTTAATTTATATTTGGTATTAAACTTCTTTCGGTCAAGTCAATTTTTTTACTGGTTTTTGGATGTTCTTCTCCTGGCTAATGCCTTCTCTCTTGCTTTACTCTTACTTTTACTTTTATTATATCTAACTTCCTCTTTTACTTATTATCTTTTTTCACTTTTTATCTCTAATAACCTAGTTGTTCTCTCTCTCCTACTTTTTATCTTCTATTTCCTCAAACTTCCCTGGCCTGCTTTTATATTACACTTTTCTCCTCCACTTTTTCTCTCTTTCTTTTTATTTCTCCTTCTCTCCTTGCTTTCCTTCTTTACTAACTCCTCCCAACTCCTCTATGCTCTATACTTAACCACTTCTTACATATTTCTTTTTTTAACTTTTTCTTCTGTAATTCTTCTAATTTTGTTAAATATGACTTCTTCCATTGCTGTCTATTTCTCTCTTACACTTTGATTCACTTGATTAATATTTTTGCAAGTGTACTCATACTTTTTTCATTTATTATTCTGTATACTGTGCATTTGTTTCTTCTCTAGAATTTAGTTTACCTTAGGTTATATACTGTGCTAACTTTTTTATATTGTGTTTGTTCTTTGTTTCTGGGGCTTTCCCTGCAGGACTCTGCTGAAAATGGGCTATCACCTAGTCAGATTATCCTCGTTAACAAAAGTAAATAAATAAATAAATAAATTTACTTAAACTCATCAAGTAGACAGCATTAATTCTTTGGACACAGCTATTTCATATGTAAATGGGAACTTTGAGTCTGTTATTTATAGGAAGCCCGCCTTTTCAAATGCATATATCCACTTTAATAGCTTCCACCCCCTACATTACAAAAGGAGTACTGTGGAAGGTCATTTCATCAGAGTAGCCAGAATGACATCTAGGAGGTAGTAGCTTATTACAGAGATAAACTTATTAGAAAACATGTATTTTTGAAAGAGGCTAGCCTGTATCTTTTATCAAGCCCATTAAACAAGAGGTAATTCAAGGTTGGCGAATAAAATATTTACCCCTTTTGGGATGCACTTTAGAAAAAACAGCAGGTGAAGAGAATATTTAAAATCCTTTTGATTTCAAGAAAGCCTTTGTTATTCCTTATGGTTTAGGTGCAAATAAGGTGAGGAATATAACTGAGAAAAACTGGACTACTTTAGGGCAAATGATGACCTTTACAAAACATTAGGTAGTTCACCCCATTTTGTACATAAAACTTTGTGTAATTTTAAAGAGATCATTGAAAACCCTGTTAATAAAACCAGTGTTAGGAAAGGGACACAAAGGTGTGGAGCATGGTGACAATGTAACTATATACTGGAGGAAACAGAAGTATTTTAAATGACATTACAATGTTAACCACTGCATCACTGCGCCGCCCATTGGTAAACATTGATAAACATAGGTTAACTTTAAAATATGGTAAATGTAACAGCATTGGTTTATACTTAGCACAGCATAGTACTTGTTCAGTGTTTTATATAGAGAAAACTGAGAGGTCCTTTAAGAAACTCATTTATGAACATTCTTATGATATCAAAAAGCAGAACAACAATAATGCTTTCTACAAATATTCTGTGTGCTGAGATGGTTTTAAATATTTTTTATGTGGAGTTTTAGATATTATTAGTAAGGACCTGGGGGGGGTGGATACAACTCGGGAGACTTGTCTTGAGTATAAGGAGTTATATTGGCAAATAAAGTTAAATGCCATCCCCCTCATGGATCAATGATGCCATATCTATTGCTCCAGTGCTAAAACTGAGGGCAGCAAAGTTATAACATTACCTATTATGTTCACACAATATACATCTTTAACACTTTTTAATATTTCAATATATTTTTAATATTTTTAATATTTATAAAGTGATGTGTTTGTATATAATTATAGGATGATTGTGTTATTATTGATTTAAATTTGATCACGTGACATTTATTAGCTAATTCATTTAGTATACATTTCCATTGACTTAATTGTAGTTTAGGTTCTGATGAAGTTTCTACCTGTATTATCCAAGTGTAACTAACTCTAGGCAAGACCGCAATCCAAATTGTAGCTTGCTACAGACCTCCTGCCATGCCCCAGGATTCACACTCCTCATTTCTTGATACACTAGAAAGTATTAGGGTACAATCCAACACCCTAATAATGGGTGATTTCAACTACCCCACCATTAACTGGGAAAAATACTCATGCACTAACTCTTGCTCAACGTTTTCTAGAATTCATAAATTCCAACGCCTTGGATCAACTTATTCACACCCTCACCAGGGGCAGCAATATCCTAGACCTGGTCATTACCAACATGGGAAACCAGTGTTCCACACCAGAAGTCAATTCCTCGTTGATCAGATCCGACCACAAGCTAATCAGCCTAGACATCCACATCCCACCCACAGCCCCAATTAGGGAAACCATCGTAAAAATCTTCTCAAAAGCCAACTTCACACTTCTTAAGACAGAAGTGGCAAACTTCATGACACCCATGCAGACGGACAATAGAGGTATGACTGCTGAATCCTACACAAATGCACTTTATAAGCACTTACACGAGTGCATGGATCATGCTATCCCTAATAGAACCAAGATGTTATCCTCCAAAAAAAGGAAGCCAATCTGGTGGTCCTCTGCCATAAACAAACTCTACAACAGAAGAAAGAAACTGTTGCAAAAAAGAGTAAAATCCCATGACTGGAGGAACTCCCTGGTCAACCTCAGTAAGAAGCTGAGATCCCTCATAAAATCCTCCAAAGCTAGTTATGAAAACAAAATTGTCACTGACTCTAAAGACAACCACAAAGCATTCTATAGCTATGTCAAGAATCTAAATGGGAACACTCAGATCTGCTCTGAGTTACAGCATAATGACACTAAATATACAGAATCAACTGATATTGCCAACATCCTTGCAGATAGGTTCAGTGCTAACTTTACCCCCCTCTCACCCCCTAGAGGGCCCATCTCTATACCGGAAGAAAGCAAAGTTCCTATAATCATGGCTGCACAGGTAAAAAACACACTCTCCAAAGCCAAGAACACAGCATCCATGGGACCTGACTCTCCAGCTGACACAAGCATCCTCCAAAAGGGCCTCATAGTAACAGACAACTGGTGCCAGAGCCATGGCCTCAAGCTAAACGCCAAAAAGTGTATAGTCATCCCCTTTGGCAAAAACAAAGTGCCCACAAATTATCACATAGGTGGTAATCCATTAAGTACAGAAGAAGTAATTAGGGACCTGGGGACCCAAGTTGATAGAAATCTCTCATTTGACAACCACGTGGCCAAAGTGGTTAGAAAAACATTTTATATAGCCCACCTAATCATGAAGGGATTCACATCTAGATTATGGGAGGTCATCATGCCTCTTTACTCATCCCTCATCAGGCCCATAATCGAGTACAATGACCCTTTTGGAATGTACCTTACCAAACACCTGCAGCAACTGGAAAGACCCCAAAAGTACCTCACCAAGAGGATCAAAGGCCTCAAACAGATGCCATATGCTGCCCGGTTAAAGAAACTCCAGCTCTACTCAGTGGCATGCGCCTGCTCAGAGGCGACCTGTGCCTGACGTATAAAGCCATGTCCAACCCGGAATTAAGGGACATGCTGCACCTCAAAAAATCCAAATCCCATTGAGCTACACGCTCGAGAGACTTGAACCTCAGCACTGAAATAAATAGGACATGCTGGAGGGACAGATTCATAACCCAGAGGCTCCCTTCACTCTGGAATAAAATCCCAGTCCAGGTTAGGCAGAGTCCCTCATTGACTCTCTTCAAGAGGAATCTTGATGAGTGGATGGGAGATCTCAGGTTTACCCCAGGTATCACTTCTGTGTCACTGTTAGACAGAGGCACAGTATACTAACCTCGAAAAAGGGCATAGCAAAATTAATTTAAAATGGGTGTCGAAAGCCAAACATACTCTGGCTAGGCTTATAAATGCCCTAGGGCAGATAGCCTAGTATGAATCTATGAACCTATGAACCTATATCCCAGGCTGCATTCTACACGAACTACAGAATGAACTGGCACCCTACCTAAGTACCATGTTCAATCATAGCCTCACCTCAGGCTTTGTACCCACTGAATGGTGCACCGTGACAGTTATCCCACTCCACAAAGGGGGAGCCACGATGGACCCTGGGAACTACCGCCCCATTAGCCTGATGAGCCTGGTCTGCAAGGCCATGGAATGTATCATCATGGAACTCATAAACAAAGACATTGGTAATCTCCAAACTCTGGACCCTACTCAGTTTGGATTTGTAAAAGGCAGATCATGTCTCCTAAACCTGATTGACTTCTTTGAAGCAGTCACCAAAGCCATAGATGAGGGTAAAATGGTTCACACAGCTTATCTAGATCTCGCCAAGGCTTTCAACACCATCCCCCACTCTGGAATTATAGATAAGCTCACTAAACTAGGTATAAATCCCTATGTCATAAGATGGGTTGCCAACTGGCTCATGGACAGAACCCACACTGTGAAAGTAGCGGATTCCAAATCCGACATCAGACCAGTGACAAGTGGTGTACCACAGGGTTCATTCCTGGGTCCTCTCCTGTTTGGTATCTACTTCTCTGAAGTGCAGGCTAACACAGAAGGTCTTTGGCTAACAAAGTTTGCAGATGACTGCAAACTAAGAGCCATAATCAAAACTCCTAATGATGTGGACAAACTACAAAAGGGCCTCACTGAGACAGATACCTGGTGTCAAAGCCATGGCCTGAAGCTCAATGCCGAAAGTGTATTGTCATCCCTTTGGTAAAAACTCTGTACCCATGAACTACCACATAGCTGGTAGTCTACTTAATGCCAAAATTGTGATGAGACCTTGGGACACAGGTGGACAGTAGTCTCTCCTTTGATAATCACATTGCCACAGTGGTCAGGAAATCCTTCTACGTGGCTCATCTCATCACAAAAGGATTCTCATCCAGAAAAAAGAGGTCATTGTTCCCCTCTACTCATCACTCATTAGACCCATTATAGAGTACAATGCCCCTTTTGGTATGTACCTCACAAGACATCTACAACAACTGGAAAGACCACAGAAATACCTCACAAAGAGGATTACTGGCCTCAAACAGATGCCCTATGCAGACCGTCTCAAAAAACTACAGCTTTACTCCATCGCATATCGCCTACTCAGGGGTGATCTCTGCCTAACATACAAAGCTATGTCAAACCCAGAGCTGTTGGACATGCTCCACTTAAATCCAATCAGCACACAGTCAACCCAAAGAATCCACGGCTTGTCCAGGGATGTAAAAGATTTAATGAAAATAGACAAAATTAGTTCCAACGACAAACACCAGGGTTAAGCGCTTTCCTCTGATAAACCAGACTTCCCCAGAACCCCAAACCATGTTACCAAAACCATTTAAAAACCTTTTTTGGCGGCAAAAAATAATAATAATGATAACATACATTTAAAGAAACAAGCTCCCCAAAAAAATTCAATTCAATTAATACCAAATAAAATGAAAAACAGTCAAATAAAAAAGTTGAATAAAAACAATCTTGTTACAATCACACTGTTGGTAACTGTATTGATTAAAATATATAATAATTAATGATAATAATAATAATAATAATAATAATAATAATAATAATAATAATAATAATAATAATAATTGTTGTACCAATTGATAGTAATTGATTGTAATTGATTTATACCATCCAAAATTGGATGTTGAATATGAATCAATTGTTAGTTAAATAAAGTAAAATACAATAAACATATTTATTACCATTCAACTTCCTTCAAGACAAAATCAAAAAAGGCTTGATACTAATATAGTCATTGATTCCTGGAAATCATGTAGCATCTGTTAAAATTTGCCATTTGGCTTCTTTCATACCAAGCAAAGCTTTCCAGTTGCCCCCAAAAGGAGAACACTCTACGGTATCAATAATAGCAAATTTAAACCTGTGTGTTTCACCGTAGGAAGAAATATGCCTGTAAAGCGCATTCTTAGAATCTTTCTTTTTGATCTTATATAGATGTTCGTAGATGCGTTTTTTAAAAAGCCTCTCAGTTTTCCCTATGTAGTGTGCTGGGCAGGCCAAACATGTAGCAATATAAACTACCTTAGAAGTGTTACAATTCCCTGCCATGCACCTCACATGTGTCTTCTTAAAGTCTGCCAACCTAATAACATCGTCTTCTCTAATGGCATCACACTGCCTACAATGTCCGCATTTCCTTGTCGCCGCAAATTTGCATTTAGTATTGTTCCCCCTCTCAAGTAAACTCTTGAGGTTGGGTCCAGTCTTAAACACAAAGGTGGTTGTCTTACCCAAAGTGACTTCTAAATCATGATCTACATTAAAAAACTTCCAATGCTCACAAATAATGTTTTTAATGTGTTGGATGTGTGGTGAATAGGTCAAAATACACACTCTCTGCTTGTTCATAACGCTGGAATTGTCCTTATTCATCCTAGGGGAACCCACACCCAAAACTCGGGGGTATCTGTGGCCCCATTCACCTTTGACAAAAGATACAACATCGTCCAATAATGTGATGGGGTACCCTCTGTCAAGGAACATAGATTTAATGAAATCAAGTTCCTTACACATAGTGTCTCTATGAGAGGACATCCGGGCTGCCCTGATACATTGTCCCTTGAAAACGTTTTTAAAAATATGTCTAGGGTGGTTACTACTATATTCCAAATAGTCGTTAGAAAATGTTTCTTTCCTAAAAATACGGGACATAAACCCATTGTCTGAGTGACTGATAAAAAGATCCAAATAGGAAATACCATTTGTATCAAAATGGTATGTAAATTTCAAAAAATCTGTAGTTTGGTTTATGAAGTCAATAAAGAGGGGGATCGTGTTGATAGGGCCATTCCATAAAATGAAAATGTCATCCAAATATTGGTTGTAATACACCACATGAGAAAAAAATTGACTAGAAAACAACACTTTTGTTTCCCACTCAAGCATGACCAAATTGGCGAAGATGGGGGCACAAGAGGCCCCCATCGCAATGCCTGTCTTTTGTTTAAAGTATTCCCCTTTGAAATGAATAAAATTGTAATCCAATACAAGGGCCATCATATCGACAATGAGACAAATTCAGTCCCAATTAAAGTCAGAGTATTGTCTAAGACTGTTACTGAAAAATTCAAGACCTGTGTCCCTCGGTATACAGGAAAAAAGGTCAGCTATGTCGATCGTAATAAACGTTAACCCTTTTCTCCACAAGTCTGAAGTCAATTTACCAAGAAAGGACAAGGAGTCCTTAATGAGGTGTGGGACCTTTACGTATAATGGTTTGGTCCATCTGTCTATAATGACCCCAATTGGGTAAGTCTTGGAACGACTACCAGAAACAATAGGTCTAAAAGGAGGCTTGGGAAACACTTTTATGGACTTTAGGTATACCAAAGATAGTAGCCAGGACAGGATATTCAACCTTTAAAAATTTGAAAATGTCCTTAGTAATCCTCTGGTCCAAGTAGTATTCTTCAATAGCTAAATCAATCCTTTTATGTCCTATGTTGATTTAGAGATACCAATTATTACCAGATTGTAGAATAATATTGGTCATAGCATTGGTGTAATCGACACTTTTGAACAACACTATCCCACCCCCTTTGTCGGGCTTCATTACCCGAATGTCTCTATTGGAGATGAAAAAATCTAAACATTTGCGTTCGTCAATAGTTAAATTGTCGGCATTTTTATTTTTATTATTATTGTTAAAACGTTCAATGTTCTTACCTTTAACAGTTTTGTTAAAACTGTAAATATCCTGACAAACCATTTTCTCAAAATGAGACACCTGTGGGTGGGAAACTGGAATAAAAGTGCTTCTTTTGACGATTTTGGTACTGGGGGTAGTGTGTTGGTACTCTGTGGTCTGTTGAAAACAGTTGAATGGTAATAAATATGTTTATTGTATTTTACTTTATTTAACTAACAATTGATTCATAGTCAGCATCCAATTTTGGATGGTATAAATCAATTACAGTCAATTACTATCAATTGGTACAACAATTATTATTATTATTATTATCATTAATTATTATATATTTTAATCAATACAGTTACCAACAGTGTGATTGTAACAAGATTGTTTTTATTCGACTTTTTTATTTGACTGTTTTTCATTTTATTTGGTATTAATTGAATTTAATTTTTTTGGGGAGCTTGTGTCTTTAAATGTATGTTATTATTATTATTATTTTTTGGCGCCAAAAAAGGTTTTTAAATGGTTTTGGTAACATGGTTCGGGGTCCTGAGGAAGTCTGGTTTATCAGATGAAAGCGCTTAACCCTGGTGTTTGTCGTTGGAACTAATTTTGTCTATTTTCATTAAATCTTTTACATCCCTGGACAAGCCGTGGATTCTTTGGGTTGACTGTGTGCTGATTGGATTTGTGATTCGTCTACACTATTTTGATTTTAAGTTGTCGGACATTATGGACAGCCAACCCTGTAATCCCTTGGCTTCATCATGCAGGGATGAGATCTCACACATTCGGGCAGAGATGTCACTAAAGGACGAGGTATCCCGTCTCATTGGTATAGTTGAACGTGCTTTTGTTTCACCCAAAGAGTTTGTGCCTGACGGCAACGTCGTTGCCACTTCAAAAACCGTGGGGAAGTCTGACAATTGTACAGTTTCCAGTCCTAACGTGATGGTTAATACATTAGCAGACACCAGTTCCCAAATTTACATTCCCAATGGTCATCAACAGAATGGGAGTGACGTTCCTACCCCTCGTCTTTATGTTTCTGAAGGTAATAGATCCAAGGACGAAGGTGGTAACAGTTCTTTACATCATGCTAAATCCAACAAAGAGGATTTTACTTTTGATTTTAGTATGTTCCACCTTCAAGACTCTTGATGCTCCCATGGCTACTAAATTTTACTCAGGTACGTCTACTTTTCAAAACGCTAACAACAATGTTGTTCCATTTCTGACCTACACAGTCTTGTCAAGAAACCTTCTGAGAATATTGGTTCTCTTGTAAATAACCGTTTTGGTGGTAATAAGAAGACTAGGATTGACTGCTTAGAGAATTTTTTAGCTGATGATTTCGAATTTGGTAACAACAACAACCAACATGATACTAACCAAGAAAGACAATCCAGTACCCGACTCAACGGAAATATAAGAGACATTATTTTTGATATGGGGAAGAAGTTAATGACAATTAAAAGTATTAAGATAGACAACGCATATTTGACTAGATGTTTGACTTTAAAAATTGTTCCCAAAGGGTTGCGATTTTTCAAACTACCCTTGGGAGTTGCAAATAGCGATTCTGTCATGAGTCTTTTTAATAAAATGTTTGATGGGTTTGGTTTTGACTACATGAACTTGTTGGTCAAAATTTTGTTAAAGAAGTTGAGAATATGAACAATGATATTACTAGTGATGTTTCTTTTGGTCAGTGGAGTGAGTTATATAATAGACAATTTATTTCAGCTGAGCAGAAAGCTAACAGCATTTTTTCCAGGAAATGTAGAAAAATATCGAGGGACGTAGATGTTTATCGAAACAACAGAGTGTACGTTTGGCCCTCAGACAGAAGAGACAAAGGGCGGGGGGGAGGAAAGTGTCTCAAGGAGACAGGCAAACTGACTATAAGTCTAATTTTGAGGGAGGGAGGTTTTTTCCTGCCCCCAAAAAACAAGAACAAACGTACAACAGGAGATGGTAACTAAGGACCCAGTTGATCAGGACTCATTCACAGAGGAGGTAGATCATCCTCTAGGTCATTTGTTTGGTGGGACTTTGATCACATCCCCTTTAGAATTAGATGATTCAGGGGTTCGAAAAGTAGTTGACATTTCACACCAAGAAAGGGTCGACCATACCCCCCATTATGGAAACAGTCCTGAAAAGGATACAATTATTTTTTCTCACCGTGGGTTTAATATTTACAACTACACAGATATACACATTACTGATAAAATGTTTCACTTATTTACTAAAGGGACCAAATTTATTCCCACGGTGCGTTTTAATTTAGTGGACGTCATTAAAGATGATAAGTTGTTCTGTAGGCGGTTGAATTTAGCCCTGCAGTTTCAACAGACCACAGAGGACCAACATACTACCCCCAGTACCAAAATCGTCAAAAGAAGCACTTTTATTCCAGTTTCCCACCCACAGGTGTCTCATTTTGAGAAAATGGTTTGTCAGGATATTTACAGTTTTAACAAAACTGTTAAAGGTAAGAACATTGAACGTTTTAACAATAATAATAAAAATAAAAATGCCGACAATTTAACTATTGACGAACGCAAATGTTTAGATTTTTTCATCTCCAATAGAGACATTCGGGTAATGAAGTCCAACAAAGGGGGTGGGATAGTGTTGTTCAAAAGTGTCGATTACACCAATGCTATGACCAGTATTATTCTACAATCTGGTAATTACGAATTGGTATCTCTGAACGAAATCAACATAGGACATAAAAGGATTGATTTAGCTATTGAAGAATACTACTTGGACCAGAGGATTACTAAGGACATTTTCGAATTTTTAAAGGTTGAATATCCTGTCCTGGCTACTATCTTTGGTATACCTAAAGTCCATAAAAGTGTTTCCCAGCCTCCTTTTAGACCTATTGTTTCTGGTAGTCGTTCCAAGACTTACCCAATTGGGGTCATTATAGACAGATGGACCAAACCATTACACGTAAAGGTCCCATACCTCATTAAGGACTCCTGGTCCTTTCTTGGTAAATTGACTTCAGACTTGTGGAGAAAAGGGTAGTTGACCTTTTTTCCTGTATACTGAGGGACACAGGTCTTGAATTTTTCAGTAACAGTCTTAGACAATACTCTGACTTTAATTGGGACCGAATTTGTCTCATTGTCGATATGATGGCCCTTGTATTGGATTACAATTTTATTCAATTCGAAGGGGAATACTTTAAACAAAAGACAGCCTCTTGTGCCCCCATCTTCGCCAATTTGGTCATGCTTGAGTGGGAAACAAAATTTTTGTTTTCTAGTCAATTTTTTTATCATGTGGTGTATCACAACCGATATTTGGATGACATTTTCATTTTATGGAATGGCCTTATCAACACGATCCCCCTCTTTATTGACTACATAAACCAAACTACAGATTTTTTTAAATTTACATACCATTTTGATACAAATGGCATTTCCTATTTGGATCTTTTTATCAGTCACTCAGACAATGGGTTTATGTCCCGTATTTTTAGGAAAGAAACATTTTCTAACGATTACTTGGAATATAGTAGTAACCACCCTAGACATATTTTTAAAAACGTTTTCAAGGGACAATGTATCAGGGCAGCCCGGATGTCCTCTCATAGAGACACTATGTGTAAGGAACTTGATTTCATTAAATCTATGTTCCTTGACAGAGGGTACCCCATCACATTATTGGACAATGTTGTATCTTTTGTCAAAGGTGAATGGGGCCACAGATACCCCCCAGTTTTGGGTGTGGGTTCCCCTAGGATGAATAAGGACGATTCCAGTGTTATGAACAAGCAGAGAGTGTGTATTTTGAACTATTCACCACACATCCAACACATTAAGAACATTATTTGTGAGCATTGGAAGTTTTTTAATGTAGATCATGATTTAGAAGTCACTTTGGGTAAGACACCCACCTTTGTGTTTAAGACTGGACCCAACCTCAAGAGTTTACTTGAGATGGGGGACAATACTAAACGCAAATTTGGGGCGACAAGGAAATGCGGACATTGTACGCAGTGTGATGCCATTAGAGAAGACGATGTTATTAGGTTGGCAGACTTTAAGAAGACACATGTGAGGTGCAAGGCGGGGAATTGTAACACTTCTAAGGTAGTTTATATTGCTACATGTTTGGCCAGCCCAGCACACTACATAGGGAAAACTGAGAGGCTTTTTAAAAAACGCATCTACGAACATCTATATAAGATCAAAAAGAAAGATTCTAAGAATGCGCTTTACAGGCATATTTCTTCCTACGGTGAAACACACAGGTTTAAATTTGCTATTATTGATACCGTAGAGTGTTCTCCTTTTGGGGGCAACTGGAAAGCTTTGCTTGGTATGAAAGAAGCTAAATGGCAAATTTTAACAGACGCTACACGATTTCCAGGAATCAATGACTATATTAGTATCAAGCCTTTTTTGATTTTGGCTTGAAGGAAGTTGAATGGTAATAAATATGTTTATTGTATTTTACTTTATTTAACTAACAATTGATTCAAATTCAGCATCCAATTTTGGATGGTATAAATCAATTACAATCAATTATTATCAATTGGTACAACAATTATTATTATTATTATTATTATTATTATTATTATTATTATTATTATCATTAATTATTATATATTTTAATCAATACAATTACCAACAGTGTGATTGTAACAAGATTGTTTTTATTCGACTTTTTTATTTGACTGTTTTTCATTTTATTTGGTATTAATTGAATTGAATTTTTTGGGGAGCTTGTGTCTTTAAATGTATGTTATTATTATTATTATTTTTTGAAGCCAAAAAAGGTTTTTAAATGGTTTTGGTAACATGGTTTGGGGTTCTGAGGAAGTCTGGTTTATCAGATGAAAGCGCTTAACCCTGGTGTTTGTCGTTGGAATTAATTTTGTCTATTTTCATTAAATCTTTTACATCCCTGGACAAGCCGTGGATTCTTTGGGTTGACTGTGTGCTGATTGGATTTGTGATTCGTCTACACTATTTTGATTTTATGCTCCACTTAAAGAAATCCCAATCCCTCCGAGCTACACGCTCTAGGGACCTTAAACTTGTCATCACAATAAACAGAACATGCTAGATTCCTGTCCCAGAGACTTCCCATACTCTGGAACAGACTACCTACCTATGTCAAACAGAGTTCCTTATTAGCACTCTTCAAGAAAAATCTTGATGATTGGATGGGAAATGGGAAATTCACCCCAGGGATCACTTCTGTGGCTCTGCTCGACAGGGGCACAGGAAAATAATTTTCTTGGCTGGCGAAAGCCAGGGTACATTTTTTGGCTAGGCTTGTATGGGCCCTAGGGCCGATAGCCAAGTACCTACCTATGAACCTATGAACCTATGTATGGAGATGAATGCGCATTACAATTAATTTGTGTGCTAAACTTTTTATCTTTTCTGTCCATACTGGTGTTGAATAAATATAGTGATTATATTTTGTTCCAGCATCATTGGATTTGTGGTGGACCATTCTTGATTCCAAGTTTGTGGTTCAACCTGTAGACTTCTGATGGATACATTCTATAATTCATTTACATTTCTCTTCAACTTTCCATCATCATCTTTATCAAAAGCCTTTTGTTTACCTAATAGACTCTGTCACCGGTTAAAACTTTTCTACATTATTCTCAAAAAATCAAATATATTAAAACCTTTGATCTCTATAGGTGCTTACCATGCAAATCTATTCTTAAGAAGTTATTAACAAACATATGGGCTTCCAGTTACATATATCCTACATGAAAAGGCCTGTTTGTTTATACAGAAATGTGAGGCTAACAATTAGGTTAAATGGCAAAGTATACAAGAAGAAGAAGATGAAAAAAGGATATGAAAATGTGGAGGAGGCATAATACAATGAGGCAAGTAGAAGGGCAAGTAGAAAGGCACCAAAGTAGTGAGGGAAGAAAAGGCATAACCAGAAATGGCATTACCAGAAAGGATCAAGAATAAATGTTTCTTCAGGTATACAGAAAAGAGAAATGGAGGGACAGACCTGGCTAGACTGAGCAAAAATGAGAGGGAAGTAGGGAAGGAAGGAAGGAAGGAAGGAAGGAAGGAAGGAAGGAAGGAAGGAAGGAAGGAAAGAAGGAAAGAAGGAAAGAAGAATGTGGAAAACAGAGGTTCTGAACAACAATTTGTTTATGAGAATTCAAAGAAAATCAAGGGAAAGGTGTTGCGCTGGGTGAGGGATGGAGTAGAGTACAAAGAGTTATACAGAGATGACAGGATAGAAAGAGTACATCAAATGGGAACTGGCTGTCCAGAGGAAGGAGGAAACACAAAGACTAGATGGGCTGCTTGCAAGAGTCCTCAGGAATCTGACAAGTGTATTGGCAAACTCCCTAATGGAGGTCTTCAACAAATCATTGGCTGGAGATGAACTGAGGTCTGAAGGATAACAAGTTTGATACCTTGCACAAGGAGGATGAATCAGGAAAAAAATAAGGGAAAAAGTCCTGAGGCAGTGGTTGTTTCACCTCTTACAGATCAACAATCTCTTTGGCAAAGTCATTAAATGTTCATGGCCAGAAGAAACTGTACGTCTATCTTATTCCAGATTAATGATGGGGTTACAGCAGTTGTCGTGAACTCACTAAATAACAGAAAAGTCTGGGGTAAGTATGTGAATGGACAGCTGGACTGCTTCATGGCTTAAGGGTATGAAATATAGTGTTGTGATGAGATGGATAATGTCTGGAATGAGCAAACATCGACTGGCAAGTACTTGTGCTTGCTTTATGAATTGTGGGATTCAAACTTCTTCTAGAGTTTAACTGAGTGCATTTAAACAGAGACTCAGATGATAGCCAAGCCTCATTTACTTCTCATATTGCAACTATAAGAACTTTGAGAATAAAGAAGCTTTCCTCTTACTTCAGTGTTGAATGAACCCAGAGTTAGTATACGAAGAAGAGCAAGGGTATAAGATTTTTCTTTCTTTCTTTTTAAAGTAATTTTTGAGACACTGGCTTTGTAGGAGTACTATTTAGTGAAATGTTACTTGTGAATCTCATTAATAACCACACACCATTCTTTCAGACTGTCATGAATGATGTCATAGAAGAAGTTTGAATCCCACCATTCATAACCAAATATGTGATGAGCTGGTGGAAGGATGGGTTTGACTCTCCCCAATGCCACCTAAAATGTCAAGGCCTGATGGGACCAGTACCATTAATAATAAGAAAAGATCCTAGCTGGCAGCAGAGGAATGCCCTCTCAGTTCACACCACTGGTCCCAGCAAGTTAAAATAAAAGAAAGTAAGTGCACACAAGTCAAACTCAGTAATACATTCACACAATGCAACCTGGTCCTAAGAGCATCGTGGGAATATTCAATGATGTCCCGTGCTTGAGTTTTCAACATCTATCTCCAAATAAGCAAACACAAAGTCCACCTTCACAGCAGTATCTTTGACCTAGCTCTCCAGGCTCCTTTCTCAGCACTGTATGAGATCCACAGTAGTTTCCAGTTAACCCTATTGATGTTAACTGCCTTTCACACAAGTTATTTTCACATACATAAAACTCCCAGGGAAGTCTGTCAAAACTGTCAATTTCCCCACAGCTTTCTTCCTAGCACAGTAGTACTGTCACCACACTGGACTGGCCAACGACCTCCAGTTACCAGCACAGATAACCAGTAACCTCATAGGTTATTTATCAAAAATATAATCCCCAAAACTCCTAACAAATATTAGTAAATCCAGGAATTAATCAACAACTTGTTATATTCAAACAAATCAAGTACCTGGGATGACAGTTCCAAGACTTTATTTTACATATTTTAAATTAACAAGCTTTTGCGCAACACCTTGCACTTTATCAAGTTTTTTTTTTAAATACACAGAACAGGTCTATCTTAAATATATTTATCAATAAATACGTCACTACATCTAATTATCTTCTAAAGGTAAATATGTCACAGTACAGCACAAGAGTTACATATTCCTCTTACTCATGCATAAGGAATGAATACAACATGCAGCATAAATAAAACAGAGCTGGCTTATTCTGACAAAGTAATCCTGACTCAAAATGTTTGAAAGATGATGTTTGTAAATTCACTTATAAAAATAAGCAGACCTTAAAAAAGCTGTATTATAAGAAAGTAATATAATGGTTAGAGAAGATATTTACACAACAAATTATTTTTCCCTGTAATAATATAGTATGTGTAAATATATTGATATTTCAGAAGTGTTTAGACATCTGACTAGTAGAAGAGAATATCTAATTACAGTTTGTGCAAAAAATAAGTGCATTCAGCAAGTTTTACAGTATGTTATATTTGTTATGTTGGTAAGGCTAATCAACAACTGAAAGACAGAACAATGCAATATTTACCTATTATAACACTTAAGGAAGATGCAAGCACATTGTAGATTCGTATGACTTCTGCTGCTAGTTATCATGATTTTTAGTTTAGAATACTTTAACTAATTTTTAAATCATGGAGAGAGTGGATGACATCATTGTAGCTAAATGAGAGGAACATATATGACTAACATTATCATAAATGACTATCGTTATTACTATTTCACCAGGTATTAATCATAATGTAAGGGAAAAGTTACTGCTGAAGCAGCATCCTTTGAAAAGATTATTAGATGTGACATATTTATTAATGAGCATATTTAAGATCGGCATATGTTCTATGTTCTACTTCGTTACCTCACAGCAAGAGGTTCTCCCATTCAATTCTCGGCTGGGCTTGGGAGTGCTTTCTGTATGGGTCTGCATGTCCTCCCCGCAGTTGGGTAGCATTCGAAAGACATGCGTGTGTAAATGGAAGGTTGGGCATCGAGCTGGCACCTCGGCGTTTCATAAACATCTACTGCCAATCATTAGCGGACAGGAGTTCCGCTGAGGAGAGCTCTTATCGGGAAAAGCCGAAAAAGACAAACAACAACAACAACATATGTTCCACTTATTTTTAAGAACTTGATACAGCAGAAGGTGTTGTATAAAAGTCTGTTATTTTAAAATTGCTGAAATAAAGCCTTAAACTATGGTTCCATGTATTTCATTTGAATGAATATTATTAAAAATATAAAAATTGGCAAACTTATAAGCACTTTCACCCTGTATTATACTTTCTCACCTGGTTACAATAGCCATCATGAAGCTCAAACAGTTAGAGTCTCTGTGTATTTAACTTGCAGTAGTGCAGTGTTTTAAAGAAACAGCATTCAAATCTCACTTTAAATTACAATATTCATTCAAGCCTGGGACATACTTGCATGCAATACCACAATCTATTTACATTCACACAGTTTTATGAAGTTTATAGTATCACCAGCTCAAATACCTGTATTTACAACCTGTAGTGTACTTCACTCTTGCCAACAGTATATTCATTTATGGCATTTATTTAAAAATTATTCTTCTTAATGTCATAAACATGCTCAACCAGGGCCAGCCTTATGAATAGGGCATCACACCATACCTCTTAACTGTCCATATTTTTCAAGAATTTCCAGATTTCTGCTTCTTATTTTGGGCCTTTTCCTCATAAAATTTGTGTTTTTCGGGCAAATCATTGAAGATTAAAGTCACTAAATAATGACAAACATTTGAGATTCAGACTTCATATCCTTCAGAAAATCCATGCTAACCTAACACCCTTTAATCTAGCAACTTTCTATGTTTATAAAAACAGTGTTTAAAATTTGTCCCTGTTTTTAGCCCTTTGCCCCCCCCCCCCCCCCATTCTTTTTGGCTTTGTCCAGATTTCTTCTAAGATGTTGAAAGGTATGCATCATATTTCTATGGGTATTTTTTTCTATGTTTGTTTATTTATTTTACAGCAATGAAATATACAATGTCTTTTCTCAAAATAAATAAATAAGTTACGCATGCATGTTAACTCAAAATGTGCCTGTGGTGTGATGATGTCCTAGGGGAGATATTCCACTTGAACTGATTATTCAAGTCAAGTCACATCATGAACGTTGCGAGGTCAAGGAGAAAAGGCCTCACAAAATGTTCAGATGAAGGTGCACAAAGCTGTGGCTGGCAGTCAAAGTCAAGACAGGATTTGCATCAACATAATGCATTTTTCTGCAAATAAGAAGTGTGAGTTTACACTGTCTGGCTGTACTGATTGACTGTAATCCTTCACCATTTATCAGAACATCAAAACTTATATATGAGACAGAAGAAAATTATAAGTCAAAATCAATGACATTTGGAAGAATTCTGGACAGCTGACAGAAGAAGAGGAGAAAAGAGAAATGGTGAGGTTAAGTGTTTTTATTTTTTTTTAATGATGCTGGTAGTGATGAACCAGATATTTACAACAATATTTCTGGCTTTATACTTTGTGAAACACCTTCAACTACATTAACGTATTGCAATTTGTTTGTGTGGGGCAATTAATGTGAAATAATATTACATAACCATCAGAAATCATGGCTGTAACTGTTGGGTGGGGTGGACGTTGGCTGAATGAAAGTAACTACCTCCCTTGTTATTTGCTTGGTTTACGCAGCTGATATATGGCTTTGCAGGACTGGTATACATTTGTGAGAAGTAACATGGACAACTAAACTGGACACCACAGTAGGTACAATTGCTTGGGCTGTCTGTGGAAGAAAAGGATTAGCTGTCTGCTGCTGCTTGCTTATTATGCTGTTTTTGCAGGACTAGTTTGATTTGAGGGAAATAACTTGAAATATTTTAATGTGTGACAGCCCTTTGTTTGGAGCAGTGCTGACATGCATGACATGGCCATCCTTTTATCACAATGTGATATTTGAATTGTACACAGAAGTGGTGTGACTATAATTGCTTCATCTGGGGTTATCTGGCTGAAACAAACTGACAATCTTGTTACTTGCCCAGCTTAAATGGTCATCGCTGAAAAAGATAAAATAAAAAAGAGAGAGAGATAAAATACATCACAGAACATCCAGAACTTCAGAGCTTTTTGGGGGGCTGGTGGTCCACACACACCAAGGCTGTATAAAGGGATTTCGACGCCAGCTTAGGTGTGACCTCTGTCCTGATCCCCACCTAGTCTAAACTCAACCCTGGTCAGAGGTGTACACTGTATATAAAAGGTCACTTATTTCTTTACTTTCCTCCCAAACCTCAGAGATCGCTCTCCTCTGTTGGCCTGTAGACATTGTCATCATTATTTTTTTAACTTTTCTCACAAACTTCAGAGAAGTACACAGATGGTCACTAAGCTTGTATAGGAGCAGTGTACTGTCTAAAAGAAGTAAGTTGAAAATATGACTGCATTTTTTTTCTCTTTTCCCACAGTCAAACATCAGACGCATGTGCAAGTGACTATCTTATGAGGGAAGGTAAAAAGGCATTCTATTTACTGTTTCCAGATATGATTTGTGTACCTTTATAAGCCTTATTCTTCTGTCTTTATTGTGCACTGCAATTTTGCCAGCTTAGTGCAGTAAGCCTTGGACACATCTCATTTCTTCCTTGAAATAAAACAAAAATGTAAGACTGAACTTATTTCCTTATGCATGGTTTTTGTTCATGTCATCATTGGATTAAAAGTTTGGGGGGAAAGCTCTAAAATGTACCTCACAGCATCTATAATTTCACAGCATCTGAGTACCTAGTGGGCCCTAGATCCACAGCTTAATTTAGTTATTATAGTATAGTCTTTGTCAGATAGGGTGTGCTAAAAGGATTCAGAGAAAAAACAAAGTTGAAGAATAAAACTGAATTTCTTTACTTCATTATGATTTTTGTTCAGGCTATCTCACAATGAAAAAGTTTGAAAAAATGTAAAATGTACATAAGAGCATCTAGAACCCCTATGATGTCTGGAGACATAGCAGACCCCAGACTCTGAGCTTAATACAATTATTTCCGTCACAGTTGTTAGACTAGGGCAGTAAGGGTGTGTTGAAAGGATTCAGGAATAAACAAAGTTGAAGAGCTAAAAGTGAATTCCTTCTTTTAATCCTGATGCATGTCCAGGCTATCAATGGATGCAAAGGTTGTTCAAAAATGTAAAATACACCTCAAAGACATTTAGAACCCCCATGGCTAGACCTCTGGCTTAGTGCGCATGTTTACCCCAGTTATCAGAGAATAGTCTTGGCTATTTAACATGTTGCATAAATGTAAAACAAATCTGAAGAGTACGACAAACTGTGAGACAAAGGAAGAAAAAAATAATCTGAATGGTGTGGGTGGGTCAGGATGGGGGACAGGGCCACTCGACAATGTGTGTTGAGGCAGTGGGCAGTGGGAAGGGGGCACAGTGTACAGCCCCTTTGTCGAGGGTGCCAGTTCACCTAAGGACTGCCCTGTGCTCAGCTATATGTTCTCTCAAATGTTTGTTAATTTTTTTCCAACAGGAAAAGAAGGACATAGGTTACATACAGCTAGAAAAAAAAGACATATTCTGTATTGCAAAGTCTGCATAAAAACTAAATGTGAAAACTTTCTAACTTACAGTGTGTCTATAACAGTCTGCAATAAACAGTCTGTGCATAACATGTGTTAGCTAAACATGTTGCAGGCAAGGGTTAAATACATGGTTTTAAATTCTGAAAGTTATAGGTTTTGAATATAGGTATTAAAGGACAAGCAGACTGCAGGTGCATTTAATATTTTGTCTTCTATCAAGGATGTGGATAAAAAGGTTCATAAGTTTAAGTGACTACAATGTGTATGACTAACCTCTGAAGTGCATACTTTATATAAAATTGTACCTAGAGACCTGCCTTTATTGAAAATATCTACATATGCTATGTATCCATACTTGTTAAAAGATTGACAGCAGCTCAAGTTATGTATAACCTTTGACTACGTGAAATTAATGAATGTTTTTTTTTTTTTGCAATGAGCTGTTAAAGATATAAATGAGCTACATAAGGGTACTACTAAAACTGACACTTCTTCAAGGTTTGAGACTCAGTATAAAGATGCTGCATAATATGATGGCATTTGACCACTGCTTAATGGCTACAAAAAAAAGAGAAAGAAGAAAGAAGAAAGAAACATGTAATATGACTTAGATGACTTTTAAAATGAAAATACATTTTCATGGCCAAGATGTTGTTTTAACATTGCAGCTGGTACAACAGAGGCTTCTGCCTTGACTCCTTCTGAGAGTACACAGAGGCTTCTGCTGTCTCACTCAGGTAAATGATGAACGCATAACCAGCTAGAAAGCAGTTTTTCTGTGCTTCCAAAACCTGTTGGTTAACAACCTTTAAAGGGGTTTTGTCAATACTCCTGAAGTTGAGGAAAAGGTCAAAGAAGAAGGGCTGAAATAGGAGGCATCCAACAACATGGATACCAGATGATGACCACAGGTTTCAGATAAATCATGAATTTTTGTTTAACATATCTTCTGTTTCACTCATTGATGCATAAATGATTTTATTGAACAAAGGACTATCATATGTACTCTTGTGTGCAAGTAACACAGTGGACATTATAACTGATTTACAACTTTTTTTCATTATAATTTGAAATCAATTTTTTCATCAATGAATGGATTGATAATTTCAGTTAAGTTATTTATCCCATTTAGTCATTGTTTAGTAAAAGCTTTCCATAGAACATTAGAGAAGGGCAATTATATGATGTTGGATGGACAAGAAAATGATATGCTTTGTAATATGACTAAGTCAGAAGCTATATTAAAAAAGAACTGAAAATAAGTAGCAACCTAGAGATTAAATCTATAGCTAAAAAGATGGTGTTGAAGTATGAGATCAGGAATTTTGTATAACAGAAATGAAGACAATGCTTACTGATGATGTTATATATAAGCCTATTACCAATGTTGAAGTAAGACAGATTATTTCAAATATGAAAGTAATAGTTTATGGCTTACACTTGAGGCCTAATTTGTACAGTTATTTAAGCATTTCTATGTTTCGGACCCTACTGCACCATTCATTGATATACTATCGAAAGTATATAAACATCCCACAAAATCACCTATAAGTCTGGTCATGGCTAGATAAAAGAGCTACTCAGTATATTTTGAAAAGGTGTTGAGAAATCAGTTGAACAAGGTACATCTGCACTTGTAGATATTATACATTTCTTGAAATCACTTTACAATTAGAGTTCATAAAATACAGCACGAGTTTTTGTTTGTGATTATGGATGTGGAATCTTTATACACTGTTTTTCCTACTACATTTGGTGTTGATAGCATCTGATCCTTTCTAACAGAAGATTCTAAGTTTTCAAGCACTGAAGTTAGATTTGTTAGTACATTTCCTACAGTTACTTTTAGAGAACAATATTCTCCATTTTAATGATTAACTACTTTTACAACAGAAGGGTGATGCCATGGGACACACCATATGCCAGTAGTTACACCAACCTGGTATTGGAGATACAACATGCATTTGGGGAATCACAGGTTCATAGGTACTTACTTTATCTGTGAGGATGTTAAGCAGTCTATCTTTACATTCCTATGGTGGTTTACTGCCCTTAGATGTTATGTATGAGTAACCCAGAAGTAAGCAGGACAAGGATATTTTGGGATATTTACTTCTTATCTCTATCTCTGATAGACATAGATAATAAACTGTGGTGAATGTGTGGCCTCCCATCCATTTGTTCAAATTGTGTTTGAATAGAATAAAAGGAGAACATGTTTCCACAGAAGAGTTATTCTCTATGATAAATACAGATTCTCCAACATACTGTATTTAAATGTCAAGAAATATATAATTGTATCCTGCAAAAAAGAGAGAGATCCACTGAGTGGGTATTTTTGCTACCACTGGACTTGTGTAATGGGTCTGACAGGACAGGGTTTGTTGAGGCTGCATATGCCAAGCAGAGGTCACCTCTTAGTAGGCTACTGGACGCCGAGAAGAGACAGAAGGCTTTGAAATGGTCTGTATAGCTTTTTTGATTTAATCACTTGATTTAATTTTATTGAGAAAGCATCATGGCCACTTCATTTGTTATATTTATATGGGTCTACTGAAAAAGACCAAAAATCCACTTGTTCAAACATGAACAGTGGATTCTTGGTTACTCGAAAATGCACTTAAGCGAAAGTGCACTTCCGTGAAGAATGGTTCAATGAATCATTAAGGAACACAGATGCCAAAGTACACTACAGTGGGGAAAGGGAATGTACGTGTTTCCCCACTGTAGTACGATCTCAGAGTTGGTATATTTAAGTTGGGGGTGTGGAGGGCACAGCCCCCCACATGGAGGGTGCAGGGGGACTTACCCCACTGCAAAAACAATGTTAGTGTGTTCTTTATTGGTTCGTTGAACCGATGTTCACGAAAGTACACTTTCGTTTAAGTGCACTTTCGTGTAAATGCAGGTCTACTATTTATTTTCAAAGAAGTTAAGTTTTCGAATACATACAGTAGACCCATAGATATATATATATATATAGATATATATATATATTTGCATCCCCTCAGAATGACACCAAAAGGTAAGCCAGTTGTTGAAGTCAAATGCTTTTCTGACATCTAGATATGTAGTACATACTTATTTCCTCTCATCCACTACTTTAGTAACCTTCTCAAAGAAGTCAACAAGACTGCCTTTGATAAAATCTTTGCATCTTACTTGATTGGTTTTACTGCAGTCTATACCCTGTTATGTATTTTGCTGACTTGAAAATATATATTTAGGCATTCAGCATTTTTTGTGCATAGTGCTATGGAATTGTGTTTTCTGTTTGTTGTATATCTAATTAATATTCTAAATAAATATGTTGCTGGGAAATTTTTAAATAAAGATATTAGAAATAAATATCTGTTCTTCCTTATTAATTCCATAATGATCCTTTCCATAGCCTTAAAAATGAGGATGGTCAGAGTCACGGGCCTTTAATTACCTGCGTCCATTGATACTGTACCTTTGTGTACAGGTGTGATGTTACTGTTCTCCATTTATGTGGCATGAAGCCTGTTTTGAGGCTGAAATTGAATAACCTCTGTAGGAGGTCTGACAAGTCATGTTTCAGACTGACCAGTAAGCGCTCTGGTATGTTATCTGGCCCTATAGAAGTAGTGTTCTTGGTCTTGGATGGCACATTGAGGACTTACTCTTGGGAAATTTGAGGTGCAGGTATATGATCTGGGAATATGAGAGAGGGGTAAAATGTAAACTAAAATTGTTCTCTAACAGATTAGGTATGTCTTTTGGTTTTGAGTGTCTGATATCCTTTGCTATTAGACAAAAAATACGAAGACACCAACTGACTGTTTTAACTGTGATTACTTTACTGGAGCCTTGAAGGTGTAAACCGAGGTACCAGCAAGCTCCAGTAAAGTAATCACAGTTAAAACAGCGAGTTGATGTATTCGTATCTTTTTATTTATCCTTTGCTATTAGCTCTGAACATTGCTGGGCATTTTTCTAAGAATTCTAAGACAGTTGAAGAAGGCTTAGTGGTTATCTTTCACCTTGGTGTCAATGTTTATCTCATATCTGGCTTTGGTCTTATTTATCAAGGCCTGCGATTAATTGTTAAGTTTAGCAAGTGTGTTATTGGCATCTTGAGGGTATTTTATCAGGGTCTATAATTCCTTGTTAAGTTTAGCAAGTGTGTTATTGGCATCTTGAGAGTATTTTTTACATGCAAGAGTTGTTTTTCTTTTACTATAGGGCATGTTTATATTATAGTTACAACACTGAGATTTATCTTTAAATTTGGAGATGTACTCATTTTTGAGTGGAACAGTTGCATCTGTGTAGCTATTTACATGAACACAGAATTTGGCAGTAAAGGATTCTGCATAAGCAGTAGATTAGTCTTGTCTTAGCATAATCTCTGAATACTGAGGTATAAGAAGATGTTTGCAGGTTTATGCTTAAGATGAATGTGACTGATTGGGGATCCAATTTAAAGAGGGAAGACGTTACTATTGATGGGTAGTAAACTTGATCCAAACTGGTAAGCACCAAGTCCAGGATTTTATCACCCTTGGTTGGGGTGTGGACTAATTGGTCCAGAGAATTTCTATTGATGAAGTCCAGAAATTTTTGGGCATACATGTTTGAAGAAGAATAAGTCTCCCAGTTAATGAAGTAGTAAGTGAGGTCTCCTAAGAAATTGCTGTTTGACTTAAACCGCATGGTTTCTATACTGGTTAGGCAGGAAACATGGACTGAGGTTGACAGTGAAGGGGTCCTATAGTTATTAATCCAACAAACCACTCTGACTCCAATAACTATAGCCCAAACGTATTTTATTCACAAGATATAAAAATTAAATAAAATATCAAGCGCTTTCGTGTTATCACTTCTTCAGAACAAATTCATCACAACTACTCAGCCTTATATAATAACATAATTAACACTTAATTAGGTACAATACAATCCTTTAAAGTGACCATACAAAAAATCCATATAAGATCCCTAAAAATAATAATTATTAAAACAGTGTGCAACATAACAGCGATGATGTAAAAAAAACAGGAAATAAGAATTAATTTTAAATAAACAGGTTAATACTATTGTATACTGCTTGCAACTAAAAATATTTCAACATGGTTTGTTTTCAATTATATAAATTTATGATTGCCATTGTTATAAGAAATAATTCAATAAAGATGCTTCTTGTTTAAAAAAAGAACATAGCTAAGAGACAGATGACCAGAGAAGTATTACTTTCCACACTCAATAACTTATCCACTACTCTAATTTGAGGAGCATGGATATAATTCAACTACAGTTAGTGAGAAAGAAGATGAAATGATGGTACACAGCAATACATACATCTGCTAGACCTTACCTTGGAGCCCAATACAATGGACACACTAAGAATAACAAATTATGACTATCCTTAACATATCCTAGCAGTATGAGAGAAATCTATGATATCATGAAAAGGAATTGGAAAATTATCATCACTAATAGTGATATATACTGCGGTGGTGGTGCTGCGGTAGTGTTGTCGCCTCACAGTAAGACGTTGTCCTGTTCGATTCTCAGCTAGAGCGTCTTGTGTGTGGAGACATGCGTGAATGGGCGTACCTTTGTTGAAGGTTGTGCATCAGGGCCAGCAACTTGGCACGTAAAAATCTATTGCCAATCATTAGCGGACTGGAGTTCCGCTATGGCGACCCCTAACCAGGAAAAGCCGAAAGACACAACAATCATCACTAATAGTGATATAAAAGTGATATTAGATACTATACCTTGCTACAGATTTTAAAAAAGTCTCAAAACAGTTATATTATGCTATTGAAGGCAGAGCGAAACCAGTAGTATCTCAATGACAAGTACACATCCATGCAGAAACTGTGCACAGTATAAAAAGTGTTTATTACAGACTGTTATATTCACCCTATAAGTAAAGAATTTTACACATTTAGTAATTAGGCAGGCTGCTCAACACAGAATGTACAAAATGCAGTTTACCTAGCTGTATATAACCTGTATCATTCTTTGTGTTGGAAAAAAAATAATAGACATTTAAGGGAACACATAGTTGAGCATGTTTATAGCATTAAGAAATAATATTGACTGCCTTAACTAAACGTATCACAGACAAAGGTGAAACACATGTCTTTAAAGTCAGCATATTAGCAGTATTAAATACAGGTGTTAAGGGTGGCAATATTATAAACTTCACAGAGCAAAGTGAATATAAATGGACTGTGATAAGTATGTCATCGGGCTTGAATTAATATTGCTGTTTAAGGCCAATTTTGAAATCTAGCCCTTTAAAGCATTGAACAGATAACTACATGGTACATGACACAGAGACTTTAAATGCTTCAGTTTTATGGTGGCTCTTTTCACTATTGAAAAAAGGCAGTATGGCATGAACGTGCTTGCAACTTTATTAATTTTTTCATGTTTTTGCTAAATAATGCCTTTTTACATTATTCCTATTCATCTGTGTTTATACTTCTGTGAATATTTGAATTCTGACCAGCACTTTCCTGCTGGCAATTCTTCTGTAATTCTATTGCCTCCAGTAACATGATGCTCTTAATTATGCCAAATACAATAATAACAACAACACAGTGCATCCATGCAGCCTCAAAATGAACCAAGAACAAAAAAGGTTCACATGGTGGTCACTCTTGCTACTACTCACTCTAGCTTCAGTAAGGAAATTGCAAACTGTAGTCTAAAAATAGTAGCTTTTATTAAGCATAAATGACTTAAAATCAGGAAAACTGTAAACGCTTTCATCCCTGTACCTTCCAGGACTTCTTCAAAACCATTATCAAAACTCTCTGAAACAATTTAATTACCCCACTTTATTGGTCCTGTGACCCCATTATACATAATAGTAAAAATACAGTAAAATAAAAAGTAAAATATAAGATGTCAAAAACAAGGAGGAACATCATCAAAACTCTTACAATAAAACATTAATGGTTGTTAACATCATACAGCACATAGACCCTGTTTATTATATGTATGCAATTCATCTCAACAAACTTGATCCTAGTGTAACAATCCATGTTGATCTAAATAATTAATTAATTAAAAATCACAACAAGATGTGTACCTATAAATCCAAAGCGCTGTGTTTCAAAATAGGGACAACTGAAATATTGTCATTAATACCAAGTGGGGTCTGTGGCATTCAGTCTTAACTGCCACTTTAATTCACTTCTCTCTATTTTGTTTTCCCAATAACCACCCTTGTGATCTCTTTTAATCAACTCCACTATCCCAAATAGGACTTTTGTGTAATTAGAACACATTATAGTATGCTTGTATACAGCATTGTTCAAATTCTTGTTCTCTACAGCATATATATGTGCTCATAAATACAGCTACATAATGGTCTCTCTGTTTTAGGGAAAACTGGGGAGAAGTCTGCATGCCTCTGGGTTTATCATATTCCCCTTTTCTTTAAAGATGCATTTAACATGTACATGTGTTCAATAATGAAGAATTCTCCCATGCTTAAAATGACCTATTAAATAACAGATGTAATGGTAATGTAAGTTCATGTTGAAAAGTGCTCAGGTCATGTCTCCATTCATTCAGACTTCTGTAATGGCTCATCTTGTCAGTAAACTGTGGATATAAAAAACAAGTAATCTCCGTTGTATCCCTGAAGTCTCAAAACAACCCACTAAAGTGTAGTGGGTCTAAAAACAAAACAGTGTAAGAAACTTCTCTGTGTGGAAGATTTTCAGTCCATATATTTCTAGTTAATCACTGTATATAATCAGATCAGACAATAGTAGTAGAAGTAGCGTAAACTCGTCAAGTCAAAAGTAATAATAGAAAATATATAATTCTACAGCATTACTAAGTATTGAAAGTAATCCAAGCAAGGCAGGCAGACTGTTTCGTCGAAAATCCTTTATTAAGTACACAGACAAGCGATCCAAGTAAAACAAAAATAGAGTAATAATTTCCTCACAAGCTTTCTAAATATATATATATATACTTTTTATCAGGCATGGGAGTGGTTTATTGTGCTGTAAAACAAAGTGTTATTGGTACACATGTTAAATTCACATCCCTTCCCCCATCAGTGTGACATTTGAGCTGGTCCTGCCCTACCTAGTAGCTGTCATAATAATATATAGCCCTAATGTACTTTAATGGTACATCTTATTTAACCAAATTATTAAGTAGATTATTAAGTCTGTAATTTTATATACAAGGCAATATACTACATGGCTGGAAATATATAAACCTTAGTTCATTTTGCGATCAAAAATTATATATAAATATATACATATACATTTTGCATGTAAAAATCAGTTTCTATTTTCATAACCTATTGTTAACAAAGATCGCTTTTGTCCTTCTAGACTTCTTCAGGTCTGTGTACAAGAACCCTAAAAACCTATATAATTGTATAATTAGTTAGTATTGTTATTACCATCATTTTGAATAAAGTTGAAAATAAATAAATATATATATGTATGATGATGGAAACAAAATATACACTTAAATTTCAAATGATTTAAAATGGCATTTAAAACCAATTTGTAGGAAAAAAATTAAAATTTTTTTTCCTACAAATTGGTTTTAAATACCATTTTAAATCATTTGAAATTTAAGTGTATGTTAAGTGTATATTTTGTTTCCATCATCATACATATATATATTTATTTATTTATTTTCAACTTTATTCAAAATTATGGTAATAACAATACTAACTAATTATACAATTATATAGGTTTTTAGGGTTCTTGTACACAGACCTGAAGAAGTCTAGAAGGTCGAAAGCGATCTTTGTTAACAATAGGTTATGAAAATAGAAACTGATTTTTGCATGCAAAATGTATATGTATATATTTATATATAAACTTTGATCGCAAAATGAACTAAGGTTTATATATTTCAAGCCATGTAGTATATTGCCTTGTATATAAAATCACAGACTTAATAATCTACTTAATAATTTGGTTAAATAAGATGTACCATTAAAGTACATTAGGGCTATATATTATTATGACAGCTACTAGGTAGGGCAGGACCAGCTCGAATGTCACACTGATGGGGGAAGGGATGTGAATTTAACATGTGTACCAATAACACTTTGTTTTACAGCACAATAAACCACTCCCATGCCTGATAGAAAGTATATATATATTTAGAAAGCTTGTGAGGAAATTATTACTCTATTTTTGTTTTACTTGGATCGCTTGTCTGTGTACTTAATAAAGGATTTTCGACTGGAAACAGACTGCCTGCAGTACTTGGATTACTTTTGAATACTTAGTAATGCTGTAGAATTATATATTTTCTATTATTACTTTTTGACTTGACGAGTTTACGTTCGCTACTTCTACTACTATTGTCTGATCTGATTATATACAGTGATTAACTAGAAATATATGGACTGAAAATCTTCCACACAGAGAAGTTTCTTACACTGTTTTGTTAAACTGTGGATATACTGACATGTGGACTGTTCTGGTGGATTGACTCCCCCTTAGGGTATCACACACTGTTTTTTTTAATGGCAGTCACAGTACAGTACAGGTCCATTGATCATCCTTTGATGTTGTCAGGAGTGGTGTATGTTGATACACTATGTTACCATATTGCATCAGACCTTTCCTATCTAAGTTATACATTGTTCTATAATTTTATATTTTTTTATAACTATAATGTATTTGATACATAGTCGTTTAACTTTACTTTTGATGTATGGCTGTTTAACTTTGTTATTAACACAGCAGACACCCAGATCTGCAGAGAAGCCTGTAGTTTAGTAGACCAATACAGATGACAAAATGAATAACTAAATAAAAGTTTCCCTAAGGGGGCTAATAGCTACATAAATCTAAGTAATATGCCATTTTTGGGCCTGACACAGTACAGGTACTTTGCAAGAGTAATAACCTTAACACTGAAGCAATGTTGTACATTTAAGTTAAAGGAAAACTCTGCCCTTTCCTGCAATTTATTTCAATACTTAGGCTGATTTTTCCCTACAATATGGTTCCAGTATTTTGCAGGTACCAGAAGCCTGCTTGTACTTTTTAAAACTTTCATTTCTTTGCCTTGAAATCAAAGGAAGGAAAAGCCCACCAACTTTTTTTTAAGTTTAACTTCTCATGTATTTTGCAAAGGAATTTGTCACTGCCTGCATGACATACCACAGACATAGATACATCTGTAGATGTCCTTACATTCACCTCTGCAGTATTCATTACAAATGGGATTCCCTGCCACAAAGCCCAATGTCCAGCCAGTTTACTAAAGTCTACCATTTCTTTAAGGTACGCTGAACGTCACCTACATACTCCTTGCATAGTATAGGATATAAAGGTAATGTTCAGGCGTACCATGCTCATAACTTCTTTGTTGCCAGTGTAAACACTGTTTTTAACCATCGGTCTGTTACCTCTGTCCGCTTTTTTTGCCATTTTTCTGTTTGTGGCATTCCTTTGATTACTCCTTTTTGCTGAAGTCCTCACCGCTGCACATAAGTACCCATTTGGTTTTTTTTGTTCTTTTTCTAATTGTTTTGTGCTGTTTGGGGGGTTCATGTCATCCATGAAGGGTAAATGCCAGTGTGAGAGACTGATTCTCCATAAAGACTGCCATGATGTGTCTTTTTTACCTAGGAGCTGCTGACGATCATACATCTTGTTCAATTTGTCAGGCATTTGTCCCTAAATCTCTTTATAGTAGGCTTTCTTCTCTTTCATAGTATCTTGAGAACCAGCATCTTAAGTTTCTTGCTAAGGATACTATGGATGGAACTTCCTGCCCCGAGGGTCAGCTGTCAGGAAAGAAGAAGGTGCAAAAGGTAAGACTGGAATCTTCCATTGTCCAGCCTCTGCTTGGAGTTTCTCCTGAGGTTATTACAAACCCAGAGACTCACCTGGTTGTATTGTCAGATTTCTCTGCCATGTCTGGGTTGCAGGCTGGCTAGGATCTAGTGGGCAGTATGTCCAACAAGGTTTTGCAGGTGTCTGTTTTAGGCATTCAGGGGGAACCACAGTTGATTCTTTCCGAGGGGTCTAGTTGGGTTCTGCAGTTTCTTTTTAGGGAAGAAGTTCCTACTACAGTTGTGGAATGCCATCCTGAGTCAGGGCCTTCTCAGGTTTCTAGGACAGACAACCCTTAAAAAATAAACAAAAAAAAATCATGTTTCTTCTGCTCCTAAGGATCCACAAAGTGAATGGCAGGCCTTTAACCAGGGGTTATAATACTTTACTGTCATCAAGGCCTCCTCCAAGGGTTTCAGTTCCTGCTCCTCCTTGGTCCTCTTCTTCTCCTAAAAGGCCCAGAGAATCAAATTCATCTTAGGAAGATATGGATTCTGATTATGAATCCCTTGCTTATTCTACCCAGATTCCTTCTCCTTTAGACTACAGGTTTGAGGAGGAGGACTCTTGTACTCTAGCTAATCTTCTGAGGAAATTTCCTTTGGGGACACAATCTCTAGGATGATGGAATTTTTTAAGTGGGATTGTGCCCAGGTTTTGGATAACCATAAGAGGTACTATGAGTTACTGCAGATGGAATCTCCTAAACCTGTGGCCATTTCTCCTGTCCTGGCTGCTTTATTGAATATTTTTTCCAATGCCTCTAAAGAGATGGATTCTCTGCCCCCTGCTCCCAAAAAGTCTGATAGATTTTATAGGGTGCATGAGGATTGTTCCTTTTTGTTTAAATGTACTGCTGCTGACCCCTCTGTGGTGTCTGTAGCCCCTGATAAGCCATCTCAAGTGCTTCCTTCATCCAAGTTACTGCTTCTGACAAGGACAGTAGAACCATGGATAGGCTGGGTTTTATACTTCAGCTACCCTAGCTTTTAGGGCTATTAATTATCAGACCTATATCTCTAGATTTGTGTTGGCTCTTCTTTCTCAGGCTTGTCACTTTTTTTCTGATCTTCCAGACTCTGAGAGTAAATCTTCTGCTCTTTCCTTGCTAGAGGCTTCCTCTCAAGTGGTTCATCATTCTATAAAATGTAGTTATGATGCAGCAGATGCCTCTTCTAGGGCTGCTGCTTTTGGTTCAGTTCTGAGGAGGTATTCTTGGCTTAGGCTTAAACCTTTACCTGATGATATTAAGGCTAAGTTGATGGATGCTTCTCTGGATAATAAACTTTTGTTTGAGGAAGTGGTTGCTGGTTTATTTAAGTCTCTTCAGGACAAGGGGGTGGCTTTACAGGAGCTTAAGCATGTCTTTGTTTCTCCTCTGTCAAAATTTCAGTGAAACGACCCGTCTAAGCCAGCCTTTGTTCGTAGGCAATCTCACCCTCCTTCTAAAGGTAAAAAAGATGGTAAATGGGCTCCTCCTGCTAAGGCCACTCAGACTGCAGGGATTCTAAAGCCTTCCTTTCCTGACAAACCAGGTTCTGTCTTACTGTCTGCCTGTTCCCAGTCACATTCCTCTTTCTCTTCGCCTTTCTCTTTCTCTTCCTGTTTGGTTCCAAATCACCCAGGATTCTTGGGTTCTGTCAGTCATTCATCAGGGGTACTTCATGGTCTAGATTTCCCATCCTCGCTTTATGGGCATTCCTCAACCTCCTTAGGAACAACTTCTTTTTTTCCTCAGAGGTTCTTTGAGATCCCTTGCCTCAGGGTACTATTTAAGAGGTGTCTGTGGAAAGTGGGAAAGGGATTTATTCAAGAATATTTCTAGTGCCCAGAAAAGAAGATACTTGGAGACCTATTCTAGACCTCTCCCATCTAAACACCTTTATGAAGGTTCATTCCTTTCGGTTGTTGTCCCTTCAGTCCCTTTTTCCTCTCTTGCTCTCTCAGGCATTTCTAGTGTCTCTGGATCTCAAGGATGCTTATCTCCATATTCCGATCCATCCTCTTTTTGGGAGATTTTTGCATTTCTCTGTTGCTTCATGGCATTTTCAGTTCTGTGCTTTTACCCTTTGGCCTTTCTATTGCCCCAAGGGTATTCACCAAGTGCCTTACTCCTGTGACTACTTTTTGCAGGCTTCAAGGGATCCAAATCTTTCCTTACTTGGACGATCTGCTGATTCAGACATCCTCTCCAGAGGTCCTTTTGCAAAATCTTCATTTTTATCATCTCTCTTCTTCAGAGCCTGGGGTTCACTATAAACTTCAAAAAGTGTTCCCTGAATCTTTCTCGGGATCATGTCTTTCTGGGTTGCAGGATTCAGATGGTGCCAATGCTGGAACTCCTGCCTTCTCCAAAGGCCTTAACTCTCATTTCTTACTTTCAAACTCTTCTTCCCCTGGCCTCTATTACAGCCAGGCAGTTTCTGAGAGCTCTGGGGTTCATGACTTTCATCATTCCAATGCTGTCTCTGGCCAAACTCCACATGAGGAAGTGCCAGTGGTTTTTGAAGTCAGTGTGGCTTCACCATGCGCATCTTCTAGAGTTTAGAGTTCCTCTTCCCCCATATATCAAGAAAGAACTTCTGTGGTGGATTTTAAATCCAGGACTCCCTTTTCAACCGCCTCTTCCCTCCCAGGATCTGTTCACAGATGCTTCAGATGTAGCATGGGGAGCAACATTTAGCTCCCTGAGGGTTCAGGGAGTGTGGTTGCCTTGTCAATGGAAGGAGCACATTATCATCAAAGAGATGACAGCTCTTGTGCTGACTCTTTAGGCCTTTCATCCTCTCTTCTGTCTGGGGCCTCTCAAGGTATTCACAGACAATTCCACAGTTATGCGGTATATCAACAAAGAGGGGGGGGGATCTTACCATCTTTTCCAGCTGGCACTTCTGGTATGGGATCTGGCTATCAAGTATTATTTATTTATTTTATTTTATTTATTTATTTATTGCATTTGTTTACCAGGAAGGTCCACTGGGCCTAGATGAGCCCATTTTCAATGGAGGCCTGGGGAGAAATGCTCCACATAGTTTAAACAGTACAAACATGAAATAAACAAAGGGTACAGTGCATATACAGTCACAATGCTTGGGATAGTATGAGCACAAAGCATATTCTCATAGATTAAAAATACATACATGAAATAATACACAGTACATAGTATAAACAGTCACAATGCTTGGAGAAGTATGAGCAGAAAGAACAGATTATTTGCCTACACAGTACGTATATGGATTGTACAGTTACAAAAATTACAGTTAATAAGATGGCATGTATAGAGTATCAGTTGTATGATTATTAACTGATGGAGGTTTATAGGCAAGAGCAGTGAAATATATCAACACAGAGAAGTGCATATGCAGTCGGTTAAGGTAAGTGAGAGATGGAAAAGGATGCAAGTGTGAGGATGGAATAAGGTAAGGAGTTATAGTGGAAGGAGTCAGATTTTGGAGAGTGTTGTACAGGCAGAAGTACATAGCCTGAGAGTAGAGAGGTGTTGTCTGAGGGACTTCTTGAAGAGAGCAGGATTGCTGGTGGCTCTGATTGAAGGTGGGAGGGAGTTCCATAGTTTTGAGATAGTAAAAGAGTAGAGCATCTGACTGGCTGAGAGATTTGTTTTTTATACTTTGAGCAGCAGTTTATTTTCTGATCTAAGAGGTCTGTTTGGGTGATACATGGTCAGTAAGGAAGAAAGAGAAGGGCAAACTGTTGGTTTATATATAAATTTATGTGCAGTAGTTAGTTGTAGGTAAGTCAGATAGTGTGGAAGTTTAAGCCAGTTCAGTTGTTGTAGAGATGAACAGTGGTGGGCTGAAATTTTTGCATTAGTTTCAAATTTAGCAACCTTATTGTAGCATGAATAGAGTTTGGTTTTCAGGGAGGCCTGGATATTGGTAAGGACTGGAGCACCATATAAGAGAGAAGGTAGCAGGAATGATGTGGCTAGAGCCTTTTTAGCAGTGAGATTAAGGAAGTAGTTATCTATGTAGAGAATACCCAGCTTTTGGTGAATTTTTTTGATCTTGCTGTGCATATGCAGGCCGGATGTTAGGTTTTCATCTATGATGACACCTGGCAGTTTAGTACTGGAAACAACTTCAATGTTAGTGTTGTTCTGGGAGTGGACAGAGAGTTCACTCTTGTTAAGGGGGGGGGGGTTGAATTTTTGGGGGTGAATATTAGAAGTTTAGTTTTATTAAAGTTTAGGTCAAGATGGTTTTTGGACATCCAAGTTTTGATGCAAAGGCATTTTGGGTAAGGTGTTGTAGTTCAGATGTGGATTTGGCAGTGCAGATGATTGTAGATTCATCTGCATATTGGATAATAGTGCCTTGGGTAAGAGTGGAATGGAAGTTATTAATGAATACGCTAAATAGGAGGGGGCCCAATATAAATCCTTGGGGTACTCCTGTAGTAGTGTTTAGGAATGGAAAGAAGGAGTGTTGCCATTTGGTGGATTGTTGCCTTTTGGAGAGATAGTTTGAAAACAAATTTAGGGATGGGGTGAGATACCCAAGTTGGAGAGTTTGGAGGGAAGAAGGGGATGGGATACTGTACTGAAGGCCTATGAGAGGTCGAGGAAGAGTGAAGAGACAAAGTAACTAGCATCATGAGCCCTATTTCCTGTGTCCATAAAGGAAATTAGTGCTGTGTTAGTACTATGACCTGGCCTAAAGCCGTGCTGAGTGGGAGAAAGGATATGGTTTGCAACCAGATGATTAAGAAGCTGATTTTGAACACATTTTTCTAATATTTTGGAAATGGGAGAGAGAATAGCAATTGGTCAGAAATTGGAGATGGCAGAGTTGTTGCTGCCTTAATGAAGTGGATGGACATATGCTTTTTTCCAGATATGTGATACAAGTGACTCCTGAATTGATCTATTAAGGAGTATGCTGATAGGGTAGGCAATGGAGCTTGTGGAAAGTTGTAGGGATTATACTAGTAAGATGTCTGGTGCATTAGTACAAGGATTAGTACAAGGTTTGAGTTTAAGAAGGAGTTTTTTTTTTAATGGAGGTAGGTATAGGTGAAAGAGAAAAATAGGTAGAGTGGAAGTTAAGGAGTGTGATGAAGAAGGTTCAGCTGGATTGGGTTTTGTTTGTGGGAAGGTGGTGGTGAGTTTAGCTATGGAGTCAATACAATATGAGTTAGAGAATGAGGCCATCTCAGAGGATGTTTTGTCTGGATTGGGGCAAGGATTATTATTTGAACCTGGGTGAAGAAGAGAGTTGAGTGCCCCCCAAAATGTCTTAGGGTTTAGTTTATGTTGGTCATGAAGAGTTTGGATGTGTTCTTTTTTGTTTTGATTGACTAGCCGTTTTACCTGATTGCGTAGTTGTTTATAATGTATCAAGTATCAACTGACTATTTGGGAAGTTTATATTCGCTCAGAACATTGTGGCAGACACTCTGTGCAAGTTCTTCACTCAGTCCCATGAATGGATGCTTCACAGGGATGTGTTTCTGGGCATTGTTCATCAGTGGGGTACTCCTCAAGTAAATCTCTTTGCATCCCCTCTAAAATTACACCTTCCTCTGTTTTGTGTCAGGTATGGTATGGAAGGTGGAAGCCCTCTCATAGGTTCATAGGTTCATAGGTTGGTACTAGGCTATCAGCCCTAGGGCCTATACAAGCCTAGCCATAACAATTCCCTGGCTATTTCTTCCCACACTATTTACTTCCCTGGACCCCTGTCTAGCAGGGCGACTGACGTGATCCCCGTGGTGAATTTCCTTTCTGCCATCCAATCGTCAAGGTTCCTTTTGAAGAGGACCAAAGAGGCACTCTACTTGACATGTATGGGCAATCTATTCCAGTGTCTGGGGAGTCTCTGGGTCAGGAACCTATCCCTCCAGCATGTTTTGTTTATTGTAATGACAAGGTTTAGATCCCTGGAGTGTGTGGCTCTGAGGGATTGGGATTTCTTTAAGTGTAGCATGTCCAACAGCTCTGGGTTTGACATGGCCTTGTATGTTAAGCAAAGATCACCTCTGAGTAGACGATATGCGACAGAGTATAGCTGGAGTTTTTTAAGACGGTCAGCGTAGGGCATCTGCTTTAGGCCTGTGATTCTTTTAGTGAGGTATTTCTGTGGCCTTTCCAGTTGTTGCAGATGTCTTGAGAGGTACATACCAAACAGGGCATTGTATTCTATAATGGGTCTAATGAGGGATGAGTACAGTGGGACAATGACCTCCTTTTTTCTGGATGAAAAGCCCTTAGTGATGAGGTGTGCCACATAGAAGGATTTCCTGACTGTTGTGGCGATGTGGTTATCGAAGGTGAGACCACTGTTCACCTGTGTCCCTAAGTCTCTTATCAAACTTTCGGTGTTTAGTGTACTGCCACCTATATGGTAATTCACTGATACATGTTTTTTCCCAAAGGGGATAACTATACATTTCTTGGCATTGAACTTGAGCCCATGGCTCTGGCATCAAGCATCTGTTTCTGTAAGGCCCTTTTGTAGAGTATCCACATCATTTGGGGATACAATAATGGCTCCCAGTTTGCAGTCATCTGCAAACTTTGTTATACAGAGTCCCTTGGTGTTGGCCTGTACTTCAGAGAAGTAGATGCCAAACAAGAGCGATCCCAGGACTGAACCCTGAGGTACTCCACTTGTCACTTGTCTGGAGCTGGATTTGGAGTTGGCTACTTTTACAGTGTGGGTTCTATCAGTAAGCCAGTTAGCAACCCATTGGGTGACGTAGGGATTAATGCCCAGCTTAGTAAGTTTATCTATGATTCCAGAGTGGGGGATGGTGTCATTTTCTTGGAAGGGGGTGTTTCTTTATGCATTCCCTCCCCTTCTTCTCATTCTGAGAGTCCTGTTCAAGATTCAACAGGATGCTCCCAAAATCCTGTTGGTGACTCCCTTTTGGCCACGTCAGCACTGGTTCCCATGGCTTCTGCATCTAGCCAAGGGCAATCATCACAAGTTACCTCACACGGTGGATCTTCTCACACAAGACAAAAGATCTCTTATCCATCCCCACCTGTCCACACTTCAACTGACACTGTGGGTGATAAGGTTTTGATCCCTCATAGACACCTTTTTTATGAGTACGTGCTCCAGGTCCTGCAGGAGGCCAGGAAACCTACTACTAGGAAAGCCTACTTGCCTAAGTGGAAGAGGTTTTCAATTTGGTGTCTTTCTCATGACCTGGACCCACTTTCTGTGGACATTCCTTTGGTTTTCTCTTATTGTGTGAGGTGCTCAATGCTGGTTTGGTCTTTTCTTCTATTAAGGCCCACTTATCAGCTCTTTCTGCTTGTCTGCCTTTACCTCCCTCATTAGCTTCTAGATTTGAGGCTAAGCAATTTCTTAAAGTTGTCCTTAATATTAGACCTCCCAGGAAGCCTGTTTTTCCTCCTTGGGATCTTAATTTAATTCTGGAAAAACTGACAAAGGCTCCTTTTGAGTCTACTGTTTCAACTAACTTCCGATATTGTTCTTGGAAGACAGTTCTTTTGTTAGCTCTTACTTCTGCCAGATGGGTGTGTGAGTGGAAAGCCCTATGGCTTGTCCACCTCCTTTGATATTTCATGAGGACAGGGTGTCCTTGTGTACTATCCTTTGTTCATGCCCAAGGTGGTTAATGAGTAGTCACTATTAATTTGCCTACTTATTTCCCCTCTCCGCAATCTGACAGTGCGAGGGTGCTGCATACCTTAAATGTGCATAGACAGCTCAGATTTTGTTTGGATAAAACTAAAGCCATCAGAAAATTAGACCAGTTATTTGTTTCATTTCATCCTAGGTCTTTAGGTTTGGCTGTTTCCAAGCAAACTATTTCCAGCTGGATTTCAAAGGCTATTTCCTTTTGTTACACTTTTCATGGCGAGAGCCTTCCTTCATCTGTGTAATCTCATTCTGCTTTTTTGCTTTTCTTGATGCTTTTTCAAGGGCTTAGACACTCATTCTATTCTTGCAGTTGCTACCTGGACTTCTGTGCATACCTTTACCAAACATTACCTGTTGGATGGTATCTCCAGAGCTAGAGCTGGTTTTGCTGATGCTATTCTGCATGGCATCTTAGAGGGCTCTACTGCTGCTTCCTCTTCTCAAGTGTCTTCTTGAGATTTGGCACTCTATCATTTGTAATAAATACTGCAGCAGTGAATGTAAGAACATTGCACAGTTGTGTAAAATCTTACCATAATGCTAGATGTCCTTTCCTTCACTGCTGCAGTATTCACTCCCTCCCTCCATCCCCCTAGTGTATTTTTCTTCCTGGATATGAAGGTTCTCTGGATTTCCTTGGACTGCTTTTCCTACTGGGGCAATCAGTTCTGAGGATGGTATGCCTGAATGTCACCTTTATGCCCTATGCTATGCAAGGAGTGTGTAGGCAATGTTCAGTGTACCTTAAAACAATGGTAGACTTTGGTAAACTGGCTGGACGGTGGGATTCACGGCAGGGAATCCCATTTTTAATGAATATTGCAGTGGTGAAGGCAATGGCATCTACCATTAGTTAAAATTTTACACAACTGTACTTTTACTCTGTCAGGTACTGCTGTCAGTCTTAGATGGGCAATTAATCCTGCTAATGTTAGGATCATGGCAACTGCTACAATACAAGACAGAAAGCTGTGGAACTACTTTCCACTGTTTTTATTGCAAACATGAGGTGAACTTAACACTCCCCTTCTATAGCAAAACAAAGCAATTAGATCAGTCAGGGATTTAAAGGCAGTTGTCACCTGTTCTGACAAATTTATGTAAGCAGCATCACAGTATTGAAATGCTAAGCTTTAAATGTTGGTTGTTTATAATAATTTATATGTTAAGATAGCTTAAATGTAGTATCAGAGATTTCTGTGACATTTAGAGAAACGCCAGAAAATATTTTTTTTCATGCGAAGTATCAACAAATTTACCCCCCTACACACACACACACACACACACACACACACACACACACACACACACACACACACACACACACACACACAAAACTGCAGAGAGAGAGAGAGAGAGCGGGCGAGAGAGATGGCAACCCTATCAAGTAGGTGCATTGATGATGTCTATAACAAGGTCTTTTATGCTTTTTTGTGACATCCTTCCAGAAGGTGATGAATATCTGGTACACAGACCCATGGTAAGAGACTCCCATTGCCTTTGAGTCAGTCCTTAAAATGTTACAGTGCATAACCATTTTCCAGTCCAAAAAGGAAATGTTACCATTGATGGCAACCATAATATACAGCTGAATTTACTTTAACATAGAAAACAGGAAAATGAACAGCCTGGTTCAAAGTAGATGCTGAGACTACTTTAGGCATAAAGGAAGGATTTGTTATCAAATCCTAAATTTGTAAAAGATACAGAGCATAAAGGACTGGTCCAGATAAAATGACTTTAGCTAGCAGATCTAGGATACTCTTTCTCTCCGATCAGCTTTCTAAGTTTGTAAGAGCAATATTTAAAAAATGGCTCTATTTTTGGGCCTTTGTCCCACTTTTATTTATGTTTTTCTCCAGATTTCTTGCTGTAAGAGGTTGAGTGGTATGTCTCACTCTTAGCACCAAAGTCCCAAATCAGTAGTGGAAAAAAAAACATTTGAAATAATTGAAGGTTGCTGTTTTTTCAAGTTTGTACACATCATGAGGTCAAAAACACTTTGAAATCCATGGCAGTTACTTTTTAGGTTTGTACACATCTAAAGATCACACATGCGCACACCCCCACCCACACAAAATATAATGTGGCTTTATTCCATGTCATTATTTCACCAGCTATACCATGCTAATGTAGATGCAGTGATTTACAAATGTAACTACTTGATTGACTTTTTCATATTAACAGCAGCAATTGGGGTTAATTAACAGTTTATGTCCACATCCTGAGTTAGGTGTTTTAGGTGTATGATATATGGTTTAGTTTCCAGAGTACAAGCACACTTTTAATGGAAATGCTTGCGTTTACACTGGGGTGGTGGTGGGCATCCAGCTTCATCTGCCAGCTCAACTCCGTTTTTCAAGGACTACGTATTTATTTCCTTCAAGTGTACCATAGTGAGTTTGCCCAGGATGTGGAAGTGGAAACCTACATTGTCTGAGAAAGGCATTTGTTTCATTGTCCTTGGATATGGTTGTCTAAAATGTTGACCAAGGTCTCGCTGTATATATATTATGAGTGTACTAACAATTGTCAAACTTAAGCTTGATATTACATATGGCTCTATTCATGCCATATCTACAGAAGTAGTTAAAATTTGCTTTATTTCTTATATATTCCTGATACAACTGAAAGCATCAGGAGCGTTTGTGAAATAATAGTAGTAAACATATACACCGCTGAACCTATGAACCTATGAAACTATGGTGGTATAATATCAAATACAATGATTTATAAAATATATTTAATAATTACACACTCTCTAACATACAACATGTTATGGAATGAAGACAGTCATTGATTTATGTGAAGAAAACCAGAAATATATATTTTAAACCTGCATGCTGAGCTAATTCAACTTGATCCCATTCCCTGCTGTTCTAATGCACTGGCTATATATTGTGTAATGAAAAATGAAAGTGTGTAGACAGTAGGGCAGATGGGCTACATGATATGTGTGTGCATGTTATTGTGTATTACTCTTGCTGTTGTGTGCAACAGATATGCAAGTGAGCGCTCAGCAGGAATAACTGTATTAACACAATTCACGGGCAATGAGAGTATGTACCAAAGCTAGCACCTGACACTGTTACGCCACAGTTATAGAAGTCCACTAATCATGCCAAAGTCACTGAGCTGCTCTGATGCAGACAGTGTTACTTTGCAGTTCTATATGCACAATCTGCCTTCTGTACATCAGACAACACAAAAGTGCAGAGCAGCTCAGCCAGTGTAAAGCCTGCCACATGAGGAAGGGAATGAGAGAAGCATACAGCTTTTCCATCCTGGGAGGACAGTGATTGCGGGTGCAATTAGCCAACTGCCTCCATGCAAGTGTTGGGCATTCATAGTAGCCATAAGAACAGAAGGGCATGGGTTGGTGATCTCATGCCACTGATGATAGGTGTCAGTTGGTATGCATGTGGGAGGACACACACACACACACACACACACACACACACACACACACACACACACACACACACACACACACACACACACACACACACACACACACACACACCATGGGGGGAGCATAGGGTGATGCAGGAGTCCAGCCCAGCCACAAAAAAAGGTTAGGGCCAAGCAAAGAGAAAATCCCAATGGCTATGTCCACAATGGCTTAAGCAATCATCTCTTTCCCATGGAGTGAAGGGAATATCTAGCAGTAGTGAAGCTTGATGGTTAGTAGGCAGCAGAGAGAAAGAAAAAATAGATTCTCTGCATACATGGTTCTACCTCAATATAAATATATATAATTAACAATCTATATATAATTTCAGAAACTACACATTTATGTGTATAGACATTAAGTATTTACATATATTTGCACATACATTATGTAACCAAATCATAGCAGTCATGCACATTCTCCACAGTAACCTGTTTCTTTGGTGCCAAGAAACTACAATGTACTAACATGAAACAAGTGGAGGCCATACACAGGAATGGGTAACCAGCCTCATGCACAAACAACTTTCTTTGAATTGGACTAGCCATGTTGGTATGCTATACGGTCCATTAATATGAAAAGTTTTATTTTTTATTTAGTTATCTATGTTTAGAATACCAGGTTGTCCAGCTGTATTGTGTTCCATCTTCAGGAGAGGTACAGGAAGAAAAGCTCTACAACCAAGGAATAAGGTATACAGCATATAAAAATTGCATATTATTTGCCAGTAGTTAATATAACTTGGTAAATAAATACAGCAGCAAAAAAGTAGAAGTTGATTAATACAGTTGAGGTAACATAAAACCAACTTCTGAATATTTTAAAACATCCTTTGTTCTGTATATGATGGGTTACAACTCAGTCCTTGGAACTGTAAAATATATGTAAAAATAGACACAAAAAATATATGCAGATATTGCCTGTGTGTGTGTGTGTATGTGTGTGTGTGTGTGTGTGTGTGTGTGTGTGTGTGTGTGTGTGTCTGTAACATTTCTGGATGCTAAGTGTGTGCATGCATACAATATAAGGATACTTGGTAGGTGTGTGTGTGTGTGTGTGTGTGTGTGTGTGTGTGTGTGTGTGTGTGTGTGTGTGTGTGTGTGTATACATATACATGCACATATTTGTGTGCATGGGAGTGCAAGACCAAACAGAAGCAGAGTCTCCTTTCTCCTACATAGATTTCAAATATATACATGCCCTCACTACTGGACCTCATACTCTGCAAGGTAAACTATCTGCCAAACTATGTGCTTTTTCCCCTAAAATATGCCATTTCTGTAACAAACATTGCACTAATGAAATACAAGGCATACATGATACCTTTTTTCCTTTACTTTTCTCTCTGTTCTCTCCTTTCCTTTCCATACCCCTTGCACAAGCATTCATTGCACTAAAATACCCCAACTGGAATATCCATCCATTCATTCATTGTTCTGATACCTACTTTGTCGCATTCATAGTTGCAGAGGAGACAAAGACTCTCCTGGCAATCGATGGACACATTGAATTAATGCTGGATAAGATGCCAGCCTATTGCAACAAGGTGCGCACACACACACACACACACACACACACACACACACACACACACACACACACACACACACACACGTGAGCGCACACACACACACACACACACACACACACACACACACACACACACACACACACACACATGCATGAACACAGATACACTTTTACTCATGCACTACATACAAACATATAAGCAATCAATTCAATGTGAAGCTGGAGATTTCTATATCACAAAAAATGAACTGCTCCTGAAAATGAGATGCATATGAGACAAGTGACTGCAAGGTGAACAGGCTTGTTATACCATGTACACATGCAGTATATAATCACATAACCAAATTATTCACAGCACCACTCACATGCAGGGTGCACAAGCTGCCATGATGTATGCCTCCCCTGATGTACCTGCCCTGCTGTGGCACTGTGCCACTTAGAGTCTTATTGTGCTTGGTGCATTCGAACAAATGGGCCTACTGGCCAGGGGAGGGGGTAAGCATCAACAAAGAACAGGGGCAAGAGTATACAAAAATAGTATACTGAGCTCATGCAAGGCACTCTGTACTTGGAAACTTGCAAACTACCTATGCATAGCCAAATAATCCTGCTATGACCTGCACATTTTTCACTCCAGTGTCCTGCCTCTGTACAATGGGTCAGGTGGTGTCTATGAATCCAGTTGTTCATAAATAGTGACATAGTCATTTATGTCCTAAGTAACTCAGGTAGCAAAAATGCAAAATAACAGACTTAAGTGACTATCCTATGACTGGAAGTTTTTTAACACAAGGAGCAAAGTGATTTGAATATTTATGCTGAAGGATTAAATTAATACACTTATGTTAAACGTATACATGCAGTGCAGTTCATTTTCCATCATAACAAGTAATACTGTATTTTAAATGGGCATCTCTAGCATTTCTGCACTGCTTCTCTTTCAATTGTTTCTAGAGAGGTTGCTCTAATCGCACACTTAAAAGTAGTCACTAGGAAAGAGAGTGATAAACTGCCACCATAATACTCTGTTGGAAATGAATACTAGTAGATATTATGAGTGAAATTAATGGACCACTTGTGACAAATGGCTTGCAATTAATCAATGTATAGTAAAAGAAGTGAGCCATACTTGCACATGCCATTATTTTCAGAAATGTTGCCTTATTTCTAACTTAATTGATCTTTCCTTGCACTTCACATGGTAGAATTTAAATGAAGCATGATGGAATTAATTATGTATGCACATTTATTCAGTGAGTGTGCACCTTTGGTGATGAATATGCTGGTTTAAAAGTGTCTTTAAGCCTTGTTTATATTAAAATTTAAGCACCATAACACATGCATGGCTTATTAATCAGACACATAATCAGCATGAGAGAGGATGCAAATACATTCTTGCATAGTCTAGTTGCAATTGCTATGAGGTGTGGTGTCCACAGAAAATTCCTCTGTTAGTGCACTCCTGGACTCAGATACTTATATTAACTGCACACAGCACACCTAATCTATATGGATAAGAATGTTCTGGCTATGTATGAATCTAGGTCTCTGGTGTCATTCTAAGGGGATCCAGTATCTGTCTGCTTGGGATGACATGATTGATAGACTTTGATGCTTTGCCAGAAATGGCCTGCATCTGTCACCCCTGGGTTTCCGGATACTGGCTATGGCTCTTGCCACCCCTATAGTGTCTTTTTTAGGCAATTTTCCAAAGAGCAAATTACCACCATAACAGCTATAAATAAATGCAATCTGAGGGTCATGCTGCTCAATGCTAGAAGTCTAAATCTCAAGATGCACTTGCTCGAAGCACTCCTCAAAATGGAGAACATTGAAATTTGTGCTGTAACGGAGACCTGGTTTAAAACAGCAGAAAGCACCCCTGTGCTACCAGGCTATAACTCATTCCACACCTTTCGGCCCCAGAACATGGACTGAAGCTCCAAAGGTGGTGGTGTCTCCATATTCATAAAGGATATGCACACCTCCAGACTAGTAGCCCAGTATAACACATCTGAGATACTTCAGGTACAACTAACATTGGGTAAGACGGCAATTCAGGTCATACCCTGCTATAGGTCCCCAACCATGTCCCAAGACTCTCACTCCATGTTCCTAAACACCCTGGAAACTAATAGGGTCCAACCCAACACTCTCATACTAGGTGACTTCAACTACCCCTCCATCAACTGGGAAAACTACTCATGTACCAATACACTGGCCCAACATTTCCTGGAATTCATAAATTCCAATGCCCTGGGCCAGCTCATTCTTATCCCCACTAGAGGAAGCAACATCCTTGACCTGGTTATTACTAACATGGGCAACCGTTGCTCTGCACCAATAGTCAATTCCTCCCTGGTTAGAGATGACCACAAACTAATCACCATAGAAATTCACATCTCCCACCCCCCCACAAAGGTAACCACCATGAAAAACTTTTCCAAAGCTGACTTTAGGCTCCTAAAAACAGAGGTAGCTAACTTCACAGCACCCATGTTGATGGAAAATAGATGCATGACTGCCGAATCATATACCAATGCACTGTACAAACACGTACATAAATGCATGGAACTAGCCATACCCAACAGAACCAAGACACTCTCCTCCAAAAAATAAGGAAGCCAATCTGGTGGTCCCCTGTCATTAATAAACTCTACAATAGAAGGAAGAAACTGTTGCAGAAAAAGGTGAAGTCCCAAGACTGGAAAAACTCCCTTATTAGCCTCAACAAAAAGTTGAGATCCCTCATCAAAACCTCTAAAGCCAGCTATGAAGGCAGAATTTCAGCAGACACTATAAACAACCACAAGGCCTTCTATAGTTATATGAAGAATCTCCATGGCAATACCCTGGTTTGCTCTGAGTTACTGCACAATGGTACCTCCTATACTGTGCCAACAGATATTGCCAACATACTGGTCAACAGATTCAGTGCCAACATTACCCCTCTCTCTCTACGTAAGGCTATGGAGCACATCATCATGCACCTAATTAACAAGGATATAGGGAATCGAAAAACTCTAGATCCCACACAATTTGGTTTTGTGAAAGGTAGATCATGTCTGCTCAACCTGGTTGACTTCTTTGAGTCAGTCACCAGTGCTGTGGATGAGGGCAAAGCAGTTCATACAGCTTACGTCAATCTGGCCAAGGCCTTTGATACCATTCCCACTCAGGAATCATAGAAAAACTCACTAAGCTAGGCATCAACCCCTATATCACAAGGTGAGTTGCAAAGTGGCTCACAGATAGAACCCACAGTGTGAAAGTAGCGAACTCCATGTCAGACTGCCAACCAGTCATGAGTGGAGTCCCACTGGGATCGGTCCTGGGTCCTCTCCTGTTTGGCATCTACTTCTCAGATGTCCAGGCCAACATGGAGGGACTCTGGCTGACCAAGTTCGCAGACAACTGCAAGCTGGGAGCCACTATTAATTCCCCAAGTGATGTAGACATCCTGCAGAAAGGCCTAACTGAGAGCAATGACTGGTGTCGAAACCATGGCCTTAAGCTTAATGCCAAAAAATGTGCCATCATCCCGTTTGGGAAAAACTCAGTTCCCACTAATTATCACAATGATGGGAGCCCACTGAACACTAAAGGCATTATAAGAGATCTGGGGAGGACACAAGTTGACAGCAAACTCTCCTTCGACCACCACATTGCCACTGTGGTCAGAAAGTCCTTCTATGTGGCACATCTCATTACCAAGGGCTTTGCATCCAGCAAGAAAGAGGCTTTCATCTCTCTCTCTACTCTTCCTTCATTAGGCCAATCATTGAGTATAATTCCCCATTTGTCATGTACCTCATTAGACACATGCAACAGCTGGAAAGGCCACAAAAGTATCTCACAAAGAGGATCCTAGGCCTTAAACATGTCCTACATGGACAGTCTCAAAAACCTCCAGCTATTCTCTGTCTCATATTGTCTACTAAGAGGCGATGTCTGCTTGACTTACAAAGCCATGTCTGACCCAGCTCTGTTAGAAATGCAACATCTAAAGAAATCCAAATCCCTACAGACCACACACTCCAGAGATCTCAACCTCATTACCACAATCAACAGAACATGCTGAAGGGACAAGTTCATAACCAAGAGACTGCCCATGCTCTGGAACAGACTTCCCCATACATGTTAAGCAGAGACCCTCACTGGCCCTCTTCAAGAGAAATCTTGATGAGTGGATGGGAAATAGAAAGTTCACCCCAGGGATCACATCATTGGCTCTACTTGATAGAGGCACTGGGAACTAACGTTGGGCGGCATGATGCCAGTGCACTTCTATGGGCTAGGCTTGTAAAGGCTCCATGGCCATTAGCCTAGTACTCACCTATGAATCTATGAACCTATGAGCCTATAACAGAAGATCTAAAAATTGGCTAGGCCACCTGCAAGTGGGCTTTCATAAGTATGATTGTGATTCCCAATCAGGAATGACATTCCAAGCTTCAGTAAAGCTCTATGTTGGCACTGGCTGGCAAAGTTTCTGCCATACCTTAATCAAGTGACTATCTAAACAAGGAACACATAAATACTGTGCCTGGGAAAGCAGTCACCACAACAGTTAAGAACTCCATAAATATGCAAGGTATACTACTACAAGAATGAAATGTGCTGCAATTCTGACTGACAGTAAACAGTACAATCACGAAACCTTGATCACTTAATTAAACATGAAATATTAAAACTGTCTGAAACTATTTGCCTGTGCAACTCCTTACAGGGGGTTGAACCCTCAATGCCCTGCTACTTAAATATATATACTAAATCTGAGATACCTGTGCCTCAAAGAGAAATTCTCTGAGAAACACCAGTTTTGCTATAAAAATACAAATGACAATGATTGCACTTTTGCACTTACAGTTTACAATGTCTGACACAAGCTCATTGCATTACTGCCTACAGAGAAATTTAAGGAACAGGTGATGAAAATGAGGAAATGGAACAGTGGAACTATGATAAACATTCATCAGATCTACAGAGCATAGCTAGTTGTCTGTTTTTTCAAAAGTAGACAAATACTTAACTGTACATATACAAAGTCTCTACTTGGCAGCATTGAACTAGAATAAAAAGCAAATGTAATGCTTCCTGCTTTTGCAGCATCTTCTGTTTCACTCCTTAATCAAACAACTGGTCCATCAACTGGATGAGGCATGCATGCTTCATTGTGCAAGGAGGTGTAAAGACGGGATAAGTGGGAGAACTAGAATGTGCTCCTGGCTCCAGATTTTAAGAATCTATAGTTTCTTTAAGATCCTTCTCCATTGCTAGACAGCTAGCTAGTACCTTTCGTTTGACAACTCTAGTAAACTGCAGAAAATCAAACTGTTATTTGGCAGAGAATCAAACAGACTTTTGTATGCTGGACACATCCTTACGATCCTAGGACTAATGAAAATGAGACCAGCTGGCATACTGGTTAAGGTCTTTGCCTCCCATACATAAGGTGCAAGTTTCGACCCTGACCTCTAGCCAATGCATGTATGGAGTTTGCATGCTCCCCTTGTGTCTCTGTGGGGCTCCCCCATCTCCAAAAACATGAGAGTGTTTCCACTTCAAACTCACTCAAGAACTGAATTGTGGGCAACAGCACAGACTCTTATGGTGCCCTATAGGGAAAGAGCTGCATAGACCAACTGCTTTGGGTATCAACTGGAATGCACAGTATCCTCAAGAGAGGAGAACACTGGTAACACTGATATTCTGCACACTGTGTAAAGGTTAGCCACTCAATAGTGTAAAAAAATTGTCCTATGTAATTTGGTCATGTTGATTAATGTCACAAAAAAGAGGGCATTTTCTGGTAACTTAGTGGGATGAGGACCTGGCCCAGATCGACCTATGTTAGGGACCAATGTTAATGATGGGAAGGGTGTATATGCGCTTATTGGCCAGTGTGTGCTCACCATAAAGTTCAGCGGCCCTGGGACAATAAGCTACAGGCCAGCCAGTGTCCAGTTGTCAAGCTTGGGTCCAAACATGAACTAAGGATTGCTACACACAGTATAGGTTTACTGACAGTAAGCAGCTTGGAAAGTGATGACATAATGGTAAGGAGGATGTTGGATATACTCTGTATCTAGCAGACAAGATGGAAGAGCAGAGCAGGAAAGCCATTTGGCTTGGGATTCACAATCTAGTACTCATGGGAAGTACAGACAAGAAATGGTGTAGGAATTGTGGTTAGGAAAGGCTCAAGAAGACAGTGATGGAAGTCAGCAAACTTAGTGACAGACTCATAGCAATCAGACCCCAGTGTAAGGATAGGGCACTAGTCATAATTTCAGCCTATGCCCCAAAGCAGGGTCATGACAGTGAGCAAAGGAATACATTCAGACAGCAAGTGCAGAACCCACTGGGTAAATCAGAACAATGTGAGCTGGTGATGATAATGGGGAACCTGAATGTCACATATCAGGAAATACAGGATAGGATATGAAGACTGCCTGCGTCTACATGGGTTGGCAATAGGAATAAAGATAGAGTGCCCATTCTAGACTTCTGTCTGGCAAATGGCTTGATGGTGGCCAACACATGCTGTTTACAAGAGAGACAGTCACAATATCACATACAAATGACTGGTGCTAAAGTCATGGATTAAAACTCAATGTCAAGAAATGCATTATAGTGCCTTTTGGGAAAACTGCCACCCAGGCTAATTACTCATCAGTAAGACATTCCTAAGAGTTGACAGGGTAGTCAAGGATCTGGAAACATATGTAGGGTCTATATTAGAATACCGAACGTTCAAAATTTAGAATGTTCTAATATCGAACCCTATGAATCGAAAATTTAAAACATGGAACATGTAGAACAGCAAATTTTTCCCTAGGAAAAAATTTGCTGTTCCAAAACACATACACACAACACAAGCACACCAAACAAACAGCAATCCACACACATAAACCTAAACTCTTACACCTAGCCCTACACTAAACTATACATACACCACTAACTATCCACTTACCTTAACCCAAACCCTAACCCTAAGGTCCGTCACTATCGCACAGTCACCTCACTCGCGCCCTAATCCTAACTCACCTATCCCACCCTAACCCTCACATCCACACAATCGCACACTTACCTGACCCACGCCCTAACCCTAACTCACCTAACCCTCCCTAACTCTCACGTCCACACAATCGCACACTTACCTAAACCCGAACCGTAACTTTCCACCACAGCGCTGAAAATACCGAAGCAACAGAAACGGACAACCAAATTCTTTCCCTAGGAAAAAATTTTGTTTTCTGTTTCTTCAATATTTTCAAACGGTTCGATATTAGATCACTCGAAATTTTGAACGTTCGGTGTTCTAATATAGACCCCATATGTAGACTGTAATCTGGCCTTTGACGAACATGTGGCCAAGGTAGTAAGAAAATCACTCTATGTTACCCATCTTATAAGAAAGGGCATAGCATCCATGTCCAAAGAAGTCATAGTGCCACTTTATTCAGTCCTTATCAGAACCATCATTGAGTATAATGCCCCTTTCGGCATATACCTTACCAGACATGTGCAACAGCTGGTTCCTTACCAGCACAATTCATGGTATGAACACACTGCCCTGTATAGATTGCCTTAAAGCCCTATCTCTATACTCTGTCTCTTACAGGTTACTGAAAGGTGATCTGTGCCTAGCATACAAAACATCCATCTCTGACGGACCTTTTGCACATCCACAAAATGAGTGGTATCAAATCCACTAGATCCAAAAATTTAAATTTTGCTTGTGACACAAATAAGACATGTTTGTGAGACAGATTTGTGTTTCAGAGGATTCCCCATACTCTGGAATAGGCTTCCCATCCATGTGATGCAGCATCCATCCCTAACCCTATTTAAATGTAACCTTGATCAATGGTTGAGAAACTGGAAATTCACCCTGCGTCTGGCTCCCATGTCTCAGATAGACAGAAGCAGACAGTAATGCCCAAACTAACATACACCCCCACATAATCACTAGAAAGTTCCCAACTAACATACCCACTCCTAATAAATGCCAGTGATGCATAGGGACACAACTGGGTTGGATTGCATGTCTAGGCTTATAAAGGCCATAGTGATTGTCAGCACAGTATATACGTATGAACTTAGGAATGGCCAACATGCAGCTCAGGTAGACTTCCTCCCAGTAAGTAAAGGCACTGTGATAGAATCAGTGATTGCAAAGTAATTCCTAGTGAAACAGTCAGCTCACATCATACACAACTGGTTGCCACAATCAGCTGCAAGCAGTGGTCAGAGGTGGCTCTAAGTCAACAGAGACAAGGCAGAAGTTCAAGGAATTACTCAGGGCCGTAGCACCTCAGGAAGAAAAGGAAATAGATGGACCTGAAGAAAAATGGCAGCGCCTCAAAACATAATGTGTGAGGACTACAGAGCAGATAGCTGGCCGAGCGTGGTATGGAAATAAGGAACATAAAGAAGGCTGCTGTTAGAATTCAAAAGTCCAGGAAGTCCTAAAAAGAAAAAAGGAGTGCAGCAAAAAGTGGCAGAAAGAAAAGATGGACCAGCCTAAGAGGAAATATTGTTTGGCTGACAAAGAAGCTAAGAGAGGAGTTGCAGTTGCAAACAACAAGACATCAGAGGCCGTCTACCAGCTTCTGGAAAGTAACTCAGTAGATGGCAGAAAGAAGTTCTACCAGATTGCAAGGCAAAGACAGAAAGATAAAGAAGATAGTCAAAAAATTTTCATAAGGGATGCCCTCGGCAATCTGCTCACCAGTCCACAGGACATCAATGGCATATGGAAGGAGTACTTCCAGGAGCTTCTGAATTACAAAAAACACAGAAGTTAACCAGATACAGCCTATGGTGAAAGAAGAGGGGGAACCCATACTAGAAGTAGAAGAAAAATGAAGTCAGGGAAAGCATCAGGCTCCAATGGGGTCACAGGACATCTCATCAATATTTTGGGTGAGACACAAGAGAAATGATTCCTGAGGGTATTCATAACAATATGTACAGAAAGGTGTATCCCAGATGACTGTAGAATATGCATACTACTGCCAGTGTACAAGAACAAAGAGAACATTCACAACTGTGGGCAATATAGACATATCGAACTTCTGTCACAGAGCTCGATGGTTCTGAAGAGGGTGATTGATAAAGGCATATGCAGATTAGCACAAAGTAAGATGGAAGATGAGCAGTTCATATTCAGATCAGGATGTAGCATAACTGACCTGATGTTTGCAGTGAGACAGACAGCTGATAAGAAGTTTGATGAGGAAAGAGTCCAACTGGAAAGTCCAAACAAAGCTGATTTGGGCAGTCCTGTGGTGGTTCAAAGTCCCAGAAACATTAGTACAATTAGTGCAGGCTATGTACAAGGACCAAATGACTCAAGTGCAAACAGTGTACAGACTCACAGAGGGATTCCCAGTGGGAGTGGGTATGCATCAAGTCCAGTTCTGAGCCCACTGCTGTTTATACAGGTAATGGATTACAATAGCATACAGGTTAGATAGGATATATCAACAAAGCTGCTGTATGCGGATAATATGCCATTACAGGTAGACTCTGAGAAAGAACTTCAGCAAAGGATATGAGAATGAAATGCAAAACTGAAAGCACATGGGATGAAAATAGTGGAACAGTTTAACAGCTTTGAATAAGTAGGAGCAGTGGAAGAGTGAAGGGAAGACTAAATGAAAAGATCAAAGATAGAAGCAGAAGGACTATAGCCAAGTGGAGTACCTCAGGGTTCAGTCCTGGGACCCCTCTTGTTTGGCATCTACTTCTCTGAAGTACAGGTCAACACTAAGGGACTCTGGCTAACAAAGTTCACAGATGACTGCAAACTGGGAGCCATTACTGAATCCCCAAATGATATGGATATTCTACAAAAGGGCCTTACAGAAACAGATGCTTGGTGCCAGAGCCATGGGCTCAAGCTTAATGCTAAGAAATGTATAGTTATCCCCTTTGGGAAAAACATGTACCCGTGAATTACCACATAGGTGGCAGTACACTAAACACCGAAAGTGTGATAAGAGACTTAGGGACACAGGTGGACAGTGGTCTCACCTTCGATAACCACATCACCACAACAGTCAGGAGATCCTTCTATGTGGCACACCTCATCACTAAGGGCTTTTCATCCAGAAGAAAGAAGGTCATTGTCCCACTGTACTCATCCCTCATTAGACCCATTATAGAGTACAATGCCTCATTTGGTATTTACCTCACAAGACATCTGCAACAGTTGGGAAGGCTGTAGAAATACTTCACTAAAAGAATCACAGGCCTAAAGCAGATGCCCTATGCTGACCATCTAAAAACACTCCGGCTATACCCTGTGGCACATCGTCTACTCAGAGTTGATCTCGGCTTAACATAGAAGGCCATGTCAAACCCTGAGCTGTTGGACATGCTCCACTTAAAGAAATCCCAATCCTTCAAAGCCACACGCTCCAGGGATCTAAACCTTGTCATCACAATGAACAAAACATGCTGGAGGGATAGGTTCCAGATCCAGACACTCCCCATACTCTGGAATAGACTGCCTATACATGTCAAGCAGAGTGACTCCTTGGCCTTCTTCAAAAGGAACCTTGACGACTGGATGGGAGATAGGAAATTTACACCAGGGATCACATCAGCCACCCTGCTAGACAGAGGTCCAGGGAAGTAAATATTGTGGGAAGAAATAGCCAGGGAATTTTTATGGCTAGGCTTGTATAGGCGCTAGGGCCGATAGCCTAGTACCAGCCTATGAACCTATGAACCTATGAAGCTAGAGGTGATAGCAATAAAGTGCCTGAGATGGGTTGTGGGATGCACACTGTGGAACAGATGAAGAAATGAGGACATCAGAGGAGAAGCCAAAGTAGTTCCAGTTGCAGAGAAGGTCAAAGAGAACAGATTGTGGTGGTTTGGGCACATGTGCAGTAAAGCAGAAAGGCAGAAGACAATTTGGTGAAGATGATTTAGGACAGACAGGAAGAAGGCAAGAGGAAACTAAGGCATCCAGCAAAGAGATCAATGGATTGTGTGTGAGAGAAGACCTGAAAATGACTGTCAAAGAAGGTAGGCAAGTGACACTGAATCAATAGTCTTCTGTTCAAGAGTTCCCCATTTCTGGGGTGCTCTCTGATGATCTTAGCAGCATTGTGACTGTTACATAGATAGTGTGTGTTGCAGATTGTGTGACCTGATTGTATATCCTTACTATCATCGATTTCCACCTAGAATGGCCTCTGCCTCATCATTGAATAACTGCACATTGGAACACACACAAGCTAAGAACTTCATGTTGAATGCCAGTAGGGGGATCTTCCATGCAGGGTCATTAATAGCCTAAGCATTAGGTGGGAGTGATGCATAGGACAATGTTGGGAAATGTATTACTGCATTTAGCCATGGAATCAGTATTATATTGTATGTTTTTGAAATTATCTGCGGTTGCCTTCCACAATGAAGCCTGTTGACAGGACAAATGGACCAAAGGTTTAACTGATGAGATTTGTAGGGTGGGTGTCTTGAAGTATTCCATGTTCCAGTCATTCATTTTATGGGATTTGCTATTTGAGATTATTTTACCTATGTGCTTTAGTTTCTTCATATGATCATGGAACACCATAACAAAAAAACTGATACTGATACAGGGTGGAGCTGAGGAAACAGAAAAGATAGCTCTGGAGACATATATAGTTAATCTTCCAGTCTTGTCTCTCAAGGCAGTAAGGGATAAAAACAGGAAGTCTTGCTTAGGGCAGTCTTCAGTATTTGTAATTGCACTGGAAAGACCACTGGTACAAGTTTTATAACTGCTTAAATTATATCCTGCTTCCTCGCATCAATCAACATATTTGAAACAGTTGACCCCTTCCCATGCTAGAACAGCACATTGGCAGAAGACTCAGTCTTTCAATGGGTATAATTATCTTGAACACTAAACTCCATGGGTGAGAAGAAGGTTATTCAGGGAGACCAAGTATTAATTAACATTCACTAACAGTTGTTCACCTTAGTCATCTGTGTCCTAGAATGCCAGTGACATCTGCTGACTGCATATCAAGAAGTAAACCTGGGTCCATATCATTAATACTGAATATGTCATGTGTTGGTAGTGATATCAGCAGATACTGTTTTATTTTATCTGTAACATGAAAGTTGTCAAAATGTGATGTGGGCTTCTGTGATATTTTCAACTAGAATGTCACAATCACCTTATGTTAAGGAACTGCTGATTTTTATCTTTGCAACATCAAACTTTTGAAGCATTAATGACATGCACCACCTGCAGCTGAAAGTGTAGCTACTGCAACAGATTTTCTGATAGATGGTATGTTAGAAGATATTTTCAGTACTTAATACACTGCTGAATTTAAATGCAATAATCTAGGGAACAATGATAGCCTGGTTATCAGAATGGTTCTGAGAGTGCCATAGATGCTGCATCACTGTAACCAAGTGTTTAAGATCTGCGTGAACATAGTGCTAGAGGTTAACTCTCTTGTTGATAGTGGCAGATAATTCCAAAACTTGCAGGCTCTATAAAGAAAGCTATCAGTCTTTAATCTAGAAGTTACAACTGTTACAGTGACTGCTAAGCTCCTATTTCTGGTGTTAACAGAGTATGCACTAAAGGCCACACAGAGGGAGCACTACAGAATCCTGAAAGCTCAAAATCCTGAAGACCAAAATCCTGAGACCAAAATATCGAAAGTTCAAAATACTGAAAACATACAGGATACCAAAACTTACTATATTCCAGCACAAGTACACACAGAAACAAAAGACAAACCATATTACTCCTCTCCAAGTATAAGCAGGGGGGCAAGCGCCCCTGCACCTTCCATGTGGGGGGGTGCGTCTCCACACCCTCTGCTACTTAAATATATCAACTCCGAGATTGCACTTAATGTAGTGAAGTGCAATCTCGGGGTTGATATATTTAAGAAGCAGGGGTGGGGGTGGGATGCACAGCCCTCCCCCCGCATGTGGGTGCAGGGGGGCTTGCCCCCCTGTGTATAGTTGAAGGGTAATATGTTTCTGTATGTACTTGTGCTGAAATATAGTAAGTGTTGGTATCCTTTGTGTTTTCAGTATTTTGAACTTTTGAGATTTTGGTCTCAGGATTTTGGGCTTTCAGGATTCTGTAGCACTCCCCCCACAGAGCATTACTGATAAAACTTTATTGTTTAGACACTTGAAAATTAGTAAGATGTTATCCCTCAATAACATATATGAAAATGAGAAGAGTTTTATAGATATGAGTGTACTTTTATAATCTGATTGATGAAGATCAAACATTTTCCTAGAGAAGAATCACTGAATCCTTTCCATCTTAAGAGAAGATTTTTGTAAATTCAGAAACAACACCCATATTCAATGAGTAGCTTAATCAGAGAAGTATATGAAAGTATTTGTGTAGTCTTGTCTTACTGTTATTGGTCCCAAATATGTCACTCATGACACCATAACATTTCCTCATGATAATTGTCATAAGATAATAAATTTAAGTTTATTATCACTATCAGTTCCAAGATCTTTACTGTGTAACTATTAGGAACCAGCTGCAGCTTGATAGCATGATATGGATAAATGCTGTAAAATATTACAATTTTTATAGTGAATAAAACTCAGTGGTGCAGCGGTAGCATTGTTGCCTCACAGCAAGAGGTTCTCCCATTCGATTCTCAGCTGGAGCACCTTCTGTGTGGACTCTACATGTCCTCCCCGTGGTCGAGTGGCGTACGAAAGACATGTGTGAATAGGGGTGCCTTCGTTGAAGGCTGGGCATCAGGCTGGCACCTCGGCACCATAAAAATCAACTGCCAATCATTAGCGGACCGGAGTTCCGCTGTGGCGACCCCTAACCATGAAAAGCTGAAAGAAAAACAACAACTGAAAGATCATTTATAAAAATTCATCTTCAAGTTTTTAATGAAAAGCTGGCTCTGTATGAATTTTCAACATCAAACCAATCTTAGTTACATCAGCATATTTGATTATCTAGGGTTTATCAGAAGATGGGACCGTGGCAATAAACCAGGTAAACAAAAATAATCTCAGGACCAC